>NC_063359.1:23881800-23886968 GCF_021869965.1 Rhincodon typus | reverse complement strand
GGGTCTAGGCCCGAAACGTCAGCCTCTCTGCTCCTATGATGCTGCTTAGCCTGCTGTGTTCATCCAGCCCTGCACCTTGTTGTCTCGGATTCTCCAGCATCTGCAGTTCCTACTATCCCCAATCAAAATAAATATCTGGTTAAATGGTCATCCAGTTCTAAGAATGTCGATACCAACACGGACGTATCAGTGATCTCAGAATCAGTTTTTAACAAAATTCGCTCTGGACTCCTGCCCTTAAGTCTGCGCAAGACCTTTACTAGGCTGAGAACCTATACCAGGGAATCTTTACAGATTAAGGGTACAACTTCAGTTCTGGTTTCTTATGAAAAACAGCTCATTCAGTAACCTGTGAAAGGCTCGGGTCCAAATTTGATGGGGAAAAATTAGTTGTGAGAGATTCACCTACATTGGCTCAACATTTTTTTATTAGAAAATGGCTGCCTGAATAAAGTCCTAATTAAATACCTTGAGGTCTTCTAGGAATGTCTAGGGACTATCAGAGGAGCCAAGACCACCTTGCATGTTGACTATGAAATAATTCCATGATTTTCCAAGGCCTGCCTACTGCCATTTGCCTTATGAGCAAAATAGGGGCAGAAATCAGAATGCTGGAAAGTGAAGGAATCATCAAACTAGCCCATTTTACGGAATGGGCAGCACCAGTCATAGTGATTGTGAAGTGGTCATATTTGGACTCAGGAAGTTCCGCCAATACTTTTATGGCCGAAAAATTTGTGCTAATCACAGACCACAAACCCCTACTTGGTCTGCTTAAAGAGGAAAAGGCCAGCAATAGATTTGGGCTGCATTCAGCAGTGGGCTGCAATACTAACTGCTTATAATTACAGGTTAGGGGAGGCAGAGTAGTGATTGCGGATGTATTGAGCTGTCTCTCATTAGCTGATACACCACCAGTGGTATTCCCAATTGGAAAGTCTGTAATAATATTATATTTTCTGGACACACTCTCAGTCACAGCTGATAAAATCAGACCTTTGGATGTGGAAAGACCCAGTCCTATCAAAACTGAAACAACAGGTGGTGATGGGGAAACCAAAGGGCTGTCACAACGAGAATTGAAATATGTTTGGACCCGGAGAGACCAGCTCACTGTAGAGGACGCCATATTGTTATGGGGAGCAAGAGTGATTGTCCCAAGCAAAGTTCACCACCCAATACTGGCTGATTCCACCAGGGCCATCCAGGGGTTTTCAAAGTGAAGATATTGAGAAGAAGTTATGTCTGGAGGCCCGACCTGGATACAGACATAACTGCATTGGTGAGGCAGTGCCCAGAGTGCCAACAAGGACAAAACTTACTGCCAGCAGCTCCCCCACATCCAAGAGAACGGCCGGGTAAACCTTGGACTCGGTTGCACGTTGAGTATGCAGGTCCTTTCATGGGTTTATTGTTCTTAGTCACTGTAGATGCCCACTCAAAGTGGATGGACATGCATAGGGTCTATTAGTGAAACATAGGGACAACGATAGAAAAACTACACGTGTGTTTTTAAATACACAAAGTGTTGGTCACAGATAACAGGCCATCTTTTAACAGCAGGGAATTTTCCTAAAGTCAGATGGGATTTGACATATAAGGACAGATCCATACCACGCATTATGCAATGGCCTATCAGAAAGAGCAATTCAAACTTTGAAGGCTGGCTTGAAGAAACAACCTATAGTCTCGCTAGATACCAAGCTGTCATGGTTCTTATTTAATTATAGGACCACCCCACATGCATCGACAGAGTTGCTAATGGGTAAAGGACTCCACACAAGGTCAAATCTGTTCTTCCCTGACCGGGGAGAGGGAATCAGGGCAGGGTGAAACGGCTTCAGGAAAGCCAGTGCCAAACACAAGACTCTGCCAAGCAAGAGAGAAGTTTGATAAAGGGGACGAAGTTTGGTGTAAGACTCATGGAAATGGCCCTGCATGGGTAGGAGGTATGGTCAACGACAGGTCAGGACCAGTGACATATTTTGGGAAGGTGCGATGATTCTGAACAAGCACACGGACCATATAAAAGCTTCAAATTTGCAAACAATGTGGGAGTAAAATGTGCCCTGCTTCTTGGAACAGTTGGAAAGGCTGGTGGAACCCCCTCCATCAAGCATTCAAAAGTCCTCAGAATCAGAGGTGGATATGATGGATGTAGCTACTTTGATGCCTTTGCTGCCAGAAGAAGAGAATGTAATTCAACCGATGCACTCGTGGCATAAGACACAATCTCCTGTGCATTACATGCTGCCCGTATTGGACACTGAGTTGGAGAAACCTGACTGGGTGTTAAAACACCTTCTGCAGCTCTTCAAGAAAAAGAACTGGCCTATATCCTCGGACTCAAAGGGGGAGAAATATAGTGAATGTAACAAAGTCAGCCAGCTGGACCTCAGAGAATATGAGTTCCCTGACTGGGGCTGTTAATCTGGTCCAATCAAGGAGCCCTGGGTGACAGAGGAAAAAAGGAGTATCAGAGATTCTGGCACTCTGAAAGCTGACTCTGAAGAAGCAGTGCTAAGATTGTTCATGTGTAAATAAAAGGTGACTTGGTGACAGGATACCGGCCTCTGTGAAGTTATTTCAGGAATATTAGTCCTTATTTCAAGTGGGTTGAGCATGAGAGTCAGGAAGTCTTACTGCAACTGTACCAGGTGCTGGTGTGAACACATCTCAACTACAGTGAGCAGTTTTGGCCCCTTAAATAAGGGAGGATTTCATTGAAGGCAGAACAGAGGATGTTCACTTGGATGAACCTCGGTATGGAAGGATTGTCTTATGAGCAAAGGTTAAACAGATTGGGACATTACTCATTGGAATTTAGAAGAATGAAGTGATCTCATTGAAATATACAGGATTCTTAAGGGGCTTGACAGTTTAAATACTGAGAGGATATTTCCCCTCATGGGAGAGTCTAGGATGAGAGGGCATAGCCTTAGAACAAAGGGGTGCCACTTTAAGACCGAGATGTGGACGAATTTCTTCTGTCAGGGGGTTATTAATTCTTTGCAATTCCTTGCTACAGAGAGCTGTGGGAGCAGAATACATGTCTACACTTAAGGCTGAGACAGATAGATTTTTGCTCAGTAGGAGAATAAAGGGTTATGGGGAAAAGGTGGAAAAGTGAACGTGAGGAATGTTGATCAGCCACTATCCTATTGAATGGCAGACCAGGCTTATGCGACCAAATGGCCTATCCCTGATCCTATTTTTCATATTCTTATCATCATATCTTCCTCTATCCTTAAGTCCAGTTCATGGTGAGATACCTTGCTGTATCAATTTCTGGTACATTAGCTTTCATTTGCAATTTTTTTTACTCTATTAACAGGGAAGAAAATGAATGAGTTCACATTTAAAAAGTATTAAATAATACGATGTGGATATCTTTTTAATATCAGTTTTTGATTCTGGACATTTGTGCTACTTGTTGTCTAGGTTCAGTAATTTTATAAACAGAAATTTCCAACAGCCAAATGAGCAACAAGGGTGGATTACAATTTTCCAATTTATTGTCCAATTTCTTAATGTATAAGTATATCATTTAAAATGTATGTAAGGAATTAGTGATATGTTGCACGAGCAGCAGCTATTTTTGCTAGCACTAGACAAGGATTCACTAAGTGTAAAATCTTGGACAAAACCTGGTTACGGAGAAATTCCAAATCAATCAATGTTTATAAGCATTTTCAAGATATCGTTTGATTTGATTTGGCTTCATGAAAATACAAATATTACATACAAATTGTGGATACTCCCAAAGACTTCCTTTTCACAGTTCTCAAAATGCTTTTTGTAATATTCTTTCTTGGGGTGTGGTTGATGCTAGCAAGGCCACAGTTTTTCCTGTCCCTAATTGCCTTGGAACTGAGTGGCTTGCTAGCTATTTCAGAAAGTAATTAAGTGTGAACCACATTGTTCTGGATTTGGAGTAAGGCTAGCAAATTTCTTTCCCTGAAGGACATTAGTGAGTTTGATGGGTTTTTAATAACAATCAATGATAACTTCTTGGACATCATCACTGATACCGGCTTTATATTCCATATTTATTTCCAACAGCTCCCAGTGGGATTTGAACCAATGCCCCCAGAGTCTTAGCCCCTACATTATTAGTTTACTAGTCCATTGAAACTGCACCATCCTCTCCCACAAACAGAGATACGGCAGCAAATACAAATGGACTTTTCAGTTGGCACTTCAATCAGTTACCAGTTATTTTATGCAATGTTCGTGGTCTATTGTTTTAGTCACTTTATAGCTACCAGTCGGACCTTTTTATTCCTGCTCAGCCCTGTGAGTCATAACTTATTTTCTACTAACAAATAAAGATACCAATAGACTTTTGAAAAATATAAAATACCTCTGCTGCAATTTTATGAGATTTGAATATGGGAGACAAAAATTATTCCACGCACGTAGACCAAGGGAATTGGATTTTAGCAGTTAGTCAGGAGTGCCAAAAGTACATAGTATGCAGGAAGAATATTACATAGTGGAATCATAATCTCAATGGGTTCCAGCTTTTAGAGTAGGTTGAAATCACCATAAAAGCAGCAGATTGTATTAATTTCATGAATTAGGGACAGGAAGGAGCCCCAGATCTGTATGCATGTATTTAGGCAGAACAAGCACACATTCAAAAGAAGCAATTGAAGTTTAAAGTGCCAAAAGCTATTGCACAAGCCAATCTCTTAAATCCTTTGAAGTTAAACCATCACTGTACTTTAAAGGCGAGTCAGGTCTAAAAGTTGTAAGCATCTACCTCCCAGTCATTCACTGATCTTTTACAAGGAAGGCAGTTAAGATTTGCCAGCAATGCTAATGATGGAAGCTTGGAATGGGGAATGGGGGTTGGTGGTTATTGCACAGTCATTCACGCAGTACTATGCACGATGCATGCACACGAGAATTAATGATTTGGGGATGAAACCCAAGCCTAAGCAGGCCAAACCTTCTAATGTGTAAGAGCTGCTTCACAGGGGGCAATGACAGGCAAATAGATTCACATTGTGCTGTTTGACATATGAATGCAAAACAATGTTGAGACGCAGAGCACAAACAGTGTCAGGAAACAGAATAACAAGGTGTAGAGCTGGATGAACACAGCAGGCCAAGCAGCATCATAGGAGCAGGAAGGCTGAAGTTTCGGGCCTAGACCCTTCATC
>NC_063359.1:23765189-23881400 GCF_021869965.1 Rhincodon typus | reverse complement strand
GATGAAGGGTCTAGGCCCGAAACTTCAGCCTTCCTGCTCCTATGATGCTGCTTGGCCTGCTGTGTTCATCCAGCTCTACACCTTGTTATCTCAGATTTTCCAGCATCTGCAGTTCCTACTATCTCAGGAAACAGAATAACTGGTCATGGGTTATTGAGGTTACACCTCTCCTCCAAGCACAGGTGATGGCAAGGCAGGCTTTCACTCAAGGCGGAAGCAGTCTAAAGAGGGCCCATTGTTTGTGATCACAGTCAGTAATTCCTGCAAGAGTTTTCTTACTATTTCAGGAGCTGCCACAATGCTTACATTCAGCACAACTCCCAGGTTCCTCAAATGTTTGTTCCCCCGATATTATTTCAAGGCTGTTGTGGGTGATAGAGAAAGCATGACTAATGAAACCAATGCAGAACCCTCAAACTGGTGGTGAATAATGGTGCAATGCTGGACAGGCATCCACTAAGACCATCATTCAACAGAAAATTGGTCTTCTGAAGATGCTCTTCAATTGCTTGGACTATTTAGGAGAAGCACACCAGTACTTGCTGGACAGGATCTGAAGAATATGATTGTTTGCTGTGCACTGCATGACCTCACTCAATGATGCATTGAGAACGTGGAAAAGGGGAAAATAACGAAGTCACCTATCTTCTTAGATGAGGAAGAATAGGAATCTGACAGAAATGCTGCAGGAGCAAACACTGATGCTAAGTGAACCAGTGGAGTAGTAGATGAGATAGACAGGCTAAAGAAAACCTGATAGTAGCTAAGTTTGTGAACTAATCATTTAGCATGAACATTTGGGGTTACTTGGGAGTATTAGTGAGTTGTGACGTATAAGCCTTACCATCCTGAATGTGTTTGTTTTATAACATTGAATCTTTATGTTGCTATGCTTCATAATTGGTAAATTTCTCTGATCCCTTTACAGCGATAACCTCCTGTTCATTTTGATGACCAGAGAATGTTGTTGTGTTGGTATTATACCAGTAGATATTCATTTATCCCAGAGATGTAGAAGGGTTACCCCATATGATTGATTATGCACCACAACCGTGTAGCTTGCATTCTCACTTCCTATAAACTTTCCTTCTCCCAGATGAGACCTGGACATCAGAGCATCAGTGCACTTTGCAACACTGTACCTGAAGAACATGTGAGCATTTAGTGTGATCATCGCCTCTCAACACATTCCAGAAGGGAAGGCAAAAGTATTAGAGGTGTAAAAGATTGCATGGCACCAGGGGAATGTAGAAAACTGTGGTGCATTTATTTATATTCAGCGTTTTACAAAATGTTCACACCCATACATCCAAAGTGACTTCAATATTATTTAATGTTTTTCTTCCTGTACTACTTTTGGGTACTACCTTGGAAGTTGTAGCTGAGCTGATGGAAACCGGCTGACTGCTTTGTCATCTTGTCATAGGTCTTCTCTGGTGACCCTTGGCCTGCACCACCCTGGCCTTCAGGGGACTCCTCTGTAAGTGCAGGTGCATCCTGTTGGACTAACCTGATGGAGGCATCTCAGTTCCTGGCAGAGGGGAAGCAAAGTGACAGAGCTCCTGAGAGGAAAATTCCTAGTTGTTTGTCTTGTTCCTTCTCCCCATTGATGCAATGGCACCTCTATCACTCCCTGAGTGGATGGGGCAGCTGGAGTTAGTTCAAGGTATCTTGGGTCCCTCCCGATGAGCGAATGAATGAAAGCATCCATGGTTTGAGTGATCAATGAAAGCTCTGAATGTCTATTCTGTAGATACTGATTGTTCTGCTGGGCCTGGTTTTCCTCAGCAGCTACTATCTGATCTGAGGAGGCAGTCATGCACTTCTATGCCAGATCCAGGACATCAGACTGAACTTTAGCAGACTCATTTGCCTTTTGTTCCAGTCTGCTCAAGGTGTCTAGCACCTCTGTCGTATGTTCTGCTGCTTGCATCAGCATCTCCATCAGCTCATTAATGACTGAGCCCAGAGCCTATTAGACTCAAGAGTGGTCTGTTCTCCAGGAGTCCTCAGAGTGTCAGAGACATTGGCCAATGCTCTACTCACCAGAATTTAATCCTGAGCCCACTCTAGATATTTACCTATTGAGGTGACTTTCTGTGCACTGGTGGAGACTGGGTTGAATTCCTTGATAATACATCCTCTGGGTGTCCAGCTGTTGTTTCTCAGATGTGTCTTCTGCAGAGTTGGGAAAAATGGGCTTGTGAACTGGTACTCTTTATCTTTTGGCCTTTTATTGGCTCTGTTTTCTGGAGGGTTCAGAGATAAACATAAAAATTTACTAATGTTGTGATGCATCAGCCTTACCAAAATCTTTATTAAAGTGTTGGTGCTTGATATACAGCTGGCAGTAGCTGTTTGGAGGCTTTCTAGGATAATGAGACCATCATGAAATATGGCTTCAGGATGAACACTTCACCCCATGCAAGCCTTTGTTGAGAAGCCAGTCAGTATGGCTTCTCAATACTCTGATCTGATCAAAACCTCAACTTCACTTTACTGTCCACCTCCCATAAGCTTTGACTCATTTGTGGATCAGGCCTCCTCAGAATTTTATGTTTCAACAAGATCACCTCTCATTCTTCTAAACTCCAACCTCCTCAAGCTTTGTGCATAGGAAAGCCTCTTCAACTCAAGAATCAACCAAATGAAACATCTTTGAACTGCCACAAATGCGAGTACATCGCTTTTCAAATAAGGAAAGTAAAACTGTGCACAGTACTCTAGATATAATTTTATGAATGCCATCTACAATTGTAGCAAAACTTCCCTATTTCTATATTCCATTCTCCTTACAATAGAGGTCACCATTCCATTTGCCTTCCTAATGACCTGCTGTACCTATATTCTAACCTTCAGTGAATCATGTAGTGTACACCCAGGTGTCTCTCTATTATAGCCTTCTGTAGTTTCTTTTCATTGAAATAATATTCTGTTTTTCTATTCTTATCATGAAAGGTGTAAACCTCATATTGTCCTTTATTGTACTACATCTGCTAAATTTTGCCCACACTTAACTTAGCCTTTGTTGTATGATAAAGCCTCACCACAGCTCATCATTGGGTGAGGTCCATCTGGTAGATTTGCTGCCATCATCCCCTTTCTTGGTGAGGATCTGCAGGCCTTGCTTGGTACAGAATGGTAGAGGAAAACCACTTCATAGTCTAATGAGATGAAGCTCTTGCCTTGAACAAGATGTAACTTATTGCATGATAGCAACTAGATTCAAGTTACATTAGTAAGATAGGCATTGATACGAAGATTATGAGAGGCCCAATGTTAGGTCTTACTCTTCTGAGGTCAAAAGCCATTCCTTCAACACAGTCTGAATGACATTGTCATATTGGGTAGTGCTTAATTCACTTCTCAACATTAACCCTATCAGACTCTTTCATCCTTATACAACTATTTCCCCCAAGCTTTTTTTTACCATCATTGATATAAATACATTTGTATATATTGCATTTACCACTGGCTCATCTTCTTCAAAATCTCTGACTTCACACTTAGGCAATCTGAAGGTTTTACTATTCTGCCAGAATGTATTCTCTTTCGTCATGGAAGATTGTTATCTCTCTGAGTTGAACACTGTTAATTTTTGACAACATGAGGTCTGCAAATCCCTTTAATTTGGAGGACCATTTTTCTCTTGGGTTTCCTTCATTAAGAACGTCTTTCCTGCTGAAATGGGCAATTGCACCATTAGCACCTGGAGGACGTCTTAATTTCATGAATTTTCTTATTATGAAAGTCCCATGGCAGTCCCATTGAAACTGGTACTTTCTTTTTAGCAATATACTGGATTTCTGATCTTAAACGTCTTCTTAACCATGTCTTGAACCTGTGGACATCATTCTCCCATTTCATAGGTTGCTTACCTGGAATTACATTCACCACATCTTCAACTAACGTGAACCGATTGTTATACTCAGTCTGCTGTGTGTTCAAGTGTTTAGACTTTTTGTTTCAATTTGTGATTAGTTTAGATGCTTTCATTCACCCTCCATGATAACATTACTAGTCAAACAGGAATTATTCATGTCCTCAGTTGTCCTACTCTTGAGGATTGCTTTGCACCTGGTAAGATGCAGTTTATTGCATGATAGCATCCAGGGACAAGTTACAGTGAAATGATAGGCATTGTTACTAACATTTTGAGGGAGAGCTTGGTGTTAGGTCTTACTCTTTGCATTTCAAGGTGTTCCCCTATCTGAGTCAGTATGATAACATAATATTGGATAGTTCTTAATGCGGACCTCAGCATGAAGTCTTTTAGATCCTTACGTCATTGTACAGCATATTACATTCTCAATGGTGGAAAGAATTCAGGGGAAGTGTGGGTAAGTAATGGATGTGAAAGTAATTTGTGTAATGCTGCTTCTAGTGGTAGCATGCAGGCTACGTGAAGAGTTGAAACTCAGGAGATGCTTATACTTCTGCAGCATGTAATCCTTGATTGCGTCTAAACGTACTGATTTTGTATGATCATGATATCACTGATGTCATTGGGCATTGGCCAACAAAATGGGGAGAACATTTTCCTTATTCATGCCTAAGCAGTGAGCATTGGGGAGCAAAATGGGGCCTGTTCTATGGTCACTTAATGACAGTCTTAACATTGCAGCTGAGGCTCTTTTGACTTGCTTGTGTTTAGATTGAATTGGAGGGTTCTTGGGGAACAGTGGTAGTGTCCCTACCTCTAGTCAGGAGGGTTGGACTCAAATGCCACCAGCTCCAGAGATGTGTCATGACATCATTGAACAGATTGATTGGAAAATATCTTTTGGCTTAGTTAGCAGAAATACTTTGGTGGTTTTCTGGAAGTTCACAGAATCACAAAATGGCCATAATACATTGTGAAGCTGTTCAGCCACTCATTTCTATGTTATCTGCTTGAAGAAGAAATTCACATGGTGTCATATGCCACCTTTTCCCATAGCCTTGCACATTTGTCCTTTTCAGATGATAATCCAATTCCCCCTTGAATGCCTTAATTGTACCTGCCTCCAGCACATTCTCAGACAGTGCATACAGATCCTAACCTCTTGTTGCAAACAGATGTTTTTTTCCCCATGTCGCATTGTTTCTTTTGTCAATTACTTTGAATTTGTACCCCCTGGTTCTCAATCCTTCCACTCTATCTACTCTGTGAAGACATCCTGATGATTTTAAATACCTGTATCAGATTTCGTCTCTACCTCCTCTTTTCCAAGGAAAACAGTCCCAACTTATGAACATATGAACAAGGAGCATGACTTTCTATTCAGCGCCTCAAGACTGCTCTGCCATTTAATCATGGGTGATCTGGTCTGAACTTCTCCAATCTATGTAACTGAAGTTCCTCATTCCTAGGACCATTTTCTTGAACATTTTCTGCATTCTGTGCATAGCATTCCAGATGCAGTTATATGCCAAATAACTGAAGCATAACCTCTGTACTTCTGTGTTCAATTCTCTTGTGATAAATAATAAAATTCTATTACCTTTTGTAATTATTTTCTGTAGCTGCATAGTAATCTTTTGTGATTCATTCGTGATGACACACATCACTTTCAATTTCAGAACTCTATTCTCTCACTATTTAGATCATATGCTTCTTTATTTTTCCTGTAAAAATGGACAATTACCCATTTTCCCAAATTTAACACACCTATTCATATTTACATAATTTGTCTATATCTTTTTGTAGTTCCTTACGTCCTCTTCACAACTTATTATGTTACCAGCAAAATTGTCAACCATACCTTCTGTCCGTCTAAGTTATTTATATAAATTCTAAACAGTTGAGGTCCCAGCCCCAGTCTCTGTGGTATACCACTTGTTACATCTTACTAACCTGAAAAACATTCAGTTATGCCTACTCTCTGCTCCCTGTTAGCCAACCAATCTTCTATCCAAACCAAAATGCTACCCTCCATACCATGAGATTTTACTTTTTGCAATAACTTTTTATACCCTCGCCTGGCCAAATGAGATATCAGCAGCTGCAGTGGGCCTGGTGGAAGCTGCTGACTTTCAATGGTGGAATCTCCACTGGTCTTGGTTGATGCCAATGGGCAGTATTGAAGACCTAGCTTCAGCATGGGTGACAACAGTTGGCTGGTTGAGAGACAAGAGCAAGGGCACGGGTGGAGTGATTGTGATAGGAGCATGAATTATGTCAATCTGAAAAAGGCAAATTACCACTACCATTCACCTGAGACAGCATCTCAACAATCTTTGCAATCTGTTGGAGCACAGTTTCTGGACTGCTTTGAAACTGTTGTAGGCCCTTTCAAGTACTGAGATCTGGAGCCCTGATATTGGTGCTTGGATGGCAGTTGCAAGTGATCTTGTAACATCTGTCTGAACTTCCACTGTAACACTGAAACATCCGAATAATTCTGTGCATACAGCAATGGAAACCAGATGGAAATAGGAAATATAGCATCATTTGTCTATTTGACCATGCTGTCATTATAGTGCGCGTCAGTTTCATGCTGGGAAGGATGAACTCCAAGCTGTGCATGTTATCCTCTGCCATGGTGAAGCTGGACTCCTTAACATTCCTAGTCAGTAAATTATCTGACAGTTCTATTAATGTATCAACCATCCTTGTGTACGTGTTCATCAGCATTTTATTATAGTTTAACTCAACAAGATCTTCAGAGTTCTCTGAAGCAGAACTAGAATGCAGACTCATCCTCCACCAGGAAGTTTGCATATTAGCAGGGCCTATCCCTGCAGCCTGGTGGCAGTCCAACTCATGCCTAGTAACTCACAACTTATAGATCCTGACTCTAAGCTTAGCTGCATGTCAGCATATGAGCTTGTGACTTTGTGTGTTATGTCAAGTGACCTCCTCAGTGGTCTCTTCCACTTCCTTTCCTCCATCAGACTTCAGGATCTAAATATTTGGAAGTTCTTAACTATCTAAAAGCACAAAGCATGAAAGGTGTATGGAAGTGAGGGAATGAAGGGATGAGGAGAAAAATTAGAAAGCTCACATTCACTTCACCTGTAGTTTTCATTGCATGGCATCTTTCAGGATGAAGGTGCAGAATAAATGGAGAGAATGCCTAAAGCAGCAACTTACCATCATCCAGGATTGACTGCGACTGCTGAGGCTATGTGTTTATGGCACTGCCACCCATGATCCTGAGATATCATGTGCACAAGATTACTGAGAGGATGGATTCTTGAAGATTTTCCACTAGTTATCTACTTTTCCCTTCTGCTGTAAACGAACTTTGAGGAAAGGAGAGGATAGTGTCAGTGACTGTGCCACTGTGTTTGGATGATGTGCCTGCCATTGATGAATAAAACTGAAAGAATGTGGAGGCAGTGAAAGGTGAGTGTAAGGTTTGCTGCATTGGTAAATGTTTGCAGGTGAGGTGGATGAATGTTAGGAGTGCTGCCTATGTGTCAACATATGTTGCTGGGTATGCACTGGAGGGGTAGTGAATTAAACAGGGTGAGAGCTGTGTCATGTTGTGGGTCAGAGATATGATATGCAAATACATTCACTCACCTGAACTGAATGAATGAGATCATTAAACCTTTTGCAGCAATGTCATCACATTCATAGACACAGGCTTTGATCACTGATTGTCATTGCTACCTGCTGTATTCTCTTTCATGAGTTATTTTTGAGGGATTTCTAATCCCCACCAGAAATATGGCCTTTTTTGGCCTTGACCTCTTGCTGTATGAGTTCAAACTGGTGCTGCTAAATCAAACAGTCCTCATCCCTCTGTGCCAATAGTGTCACCGAATGACAAGAAGTGATTATCAAGCAGCCTACAGTGCATTGCTACCAATTTTCTTCTGTGCTTTAAAGAAAATGTTGCCTGGAGAATGTGGTTCCTTTCTAATGTTATTGGGTTGCCTGATGTAAGCAGGGACTACCTGCATTTGAAGTGGAGTCCAAGGCTACATGGGAGTCACTTATGGCCTTGCTATGATCATTGCAATTAGTTAGGTAGATGAATCTTGCATCTTACCCACCTCGTTTCCAATGGGTAAGTCATGTTGGGAAACAAGGACCCTGCACTAAAAATTAAGGCATAAATCAATACCAAAGATTCCATGGCAAACTTTAAAATGTAGGGAGCCTGCCTTGTGTTACTGGAGACCTGTCTTCTAAGCTGTGTCTAAGTATGTCCGTGCAACAATTATGAGGGTTCATTACAGGCTGTTCACGAGTTGTCCTTTAGGATGCCACGCTTAAAGGTACCACACATTGAAATAGACAAGCTGTGCTCAACAAAGAAAATTTAGAAGAATTGTTAAGCACTGGCCAAAATAGCTTTTTCAACCAATAGCAACAAATCTTTTAAATAGGTCATTTATTGTTTCACAGCGTCTAGGATCATTTTATGTGCAAAATGATTGTTGCCTTTGCTAACATAGCAACACTGACACTACCTTAATATTTGAAAAGATTTAAACATTTCTATGGGAAGTGATCCAATGCTGTACACATGCAAGTCCTATTCAGTTGCATTTTGACAATTGGGCTTTGATCCATTGATCCATCCTTCCTTTTTCCAGTATGCTGCTGAGGAGCTGATAATTTAGGTGGATACCAGCTTAGATCTTGAGTAGTTACATAGTAATGTAAAACGAAGTAATAACTGCTTGTTGTGCTTGGTAATCAGGAAGTACTGGATTTGGAGCAAACTGCAGAAATCTGTGTGTGATAAGTTTTGGTTGGGTTTCATCCTGATGGGCTTGTATATATTTTAATTTGTTTCACTTAAGTGAGAGTTCTTACATTTTGCAGATCTGGAGGAATTCAGAACACTGCCATACAAAAAAGAAATACAAATGATTCCATTGATTAATGAAGGATTACCTTAGATCATCCTTGATGCTCAATGTAATCGGACAATATTGTGTATCTTAATAATAGGAAATAATCATATTAGGCCAAAAATTGTGAAATGGAGATCAAAGAATAGCTTACTTTTACAGCTGGATGTATGTGATTTATTTTTAATTTGGTTCCAAACTCACACTTGCATAGCTATGGTTTTGGTCAAATATATTTTAGTTGAGAGTTTCAAAAAATAACTTTTTTCTTGTCCACACCCACATGGAATTTCCTATCTGTTTTTGATCTCTGTTCTTGGCAAAGGTATTAATTTTAATAAACATATGAGTTAGTTTTGTTGTTAAAATGTACAGATAGACTTTCAAAAAAATTTCAGATGTGGATATTTAGCAGTACCATTTTTGAAACAGTTTTATGTGCATTTAATATTGTGCAAACTTTAACAATTGTAGCAAGGTATAATCCAATAACATAAAAAAAAGCAATATATAATTACGCATGGCTTAAATCATGGAAAAATGTGAATTGATTCAGCATTCAAATATTCCTCAAATGGCCCATCTTTTCAAAAGAACACTTGTACTTTCTTTTCTGCTATAGCCCTTCAAGCATCCTGTGAAACCTCAGAATAGATCTTAAACATGCGACCTATGCCCACTAATAAATGGATCATAGTTTTATAGGAAATAGCTGGTTCCAATCTATTAATTTGGAGTGTAATAATATTAGAAGTGACAAGCTGAAACAGAACAGGCAAATCTCAAAATCAGAACAACCTATTTAAATTCAGTTCAGGAAGTTGTTTTAATCTTTGGGAAAATATGATCTACTTGAATCAATTGTTTTAAAATTGCTGGATATTTTGCTTGGAGTCCAAAATCTTCACAACTAAATTGTTTTGTTCCAGTTTGTTCAAAATTCCAATGCTGACATCCTTGTAGTGTGAAGACCTAAGAAGAAAAATTACATTTCGATAGTACCTATTGTAACCATGCTTGTAGACTTATGCCTGTCGTGGCAATTCAGCGGATCACTAACATTCATAACAGCAACCTGGGACACCTTCCAAATTATTTGATAGTTTATAATGCACAGGACTTCTTAAAAAATATATGCAAATTAGAAATTATTTGGAAGAATTATCCTGTTGGAATATTTTGGTCTCTTTCTCCATTTCATTAGTCCCTCCCAATTCTATCTTTCTCAATTTTATTGTTCTTCCTCCCTCCCATACTGTATCACTTCCTAGAATTACTTCCTCTTCTCATCTGCCCTTTTGAAAATCACATTGCTATTTCAGGATTCAATCCTTTCTGGCCCACCGCTCCTCCTCCTGGTCTGCCACTTCCCATTTTGCCATTTTCTCTTGCCCCTGTCATCTACCTTGCCCATTTGATGACTTTTCTTGACAATCAAGTCACTGCACTGTTATTCTCTTCCCTTTATGAACACACATCATCTACCAATGTGAGGCCACAATTGTCAAGCTGCTACCCTCTAACATTCCTCACCTCCTCTGTGATAAAGCTGAAACTGATAGCAGGGCAACAGTCTCATTAGTAAATAAGGCCTGGTTGTAGTATATTCTGTCTTACGGTACAGTTCAAATCAAAGTTGGAAATATTCAACAGACAAAAGTTTTTTCAAATGATTTCAAGTTGAGAAACACAATGTGGGGTAAACGTGTGAAACGTGTAAATAAATCTGCATACTTTCGGAATATATAAATTGCTCACCCTTTGAGATTGTGTTATGTAGTCTAGCATCACTCGTGGTTGCATTTTTATTTCATTACAAAATTCTTTTGGGTTTTTTTCATAATATTTTTAATGGAGTTTTTTCAGTCTCTGACCATTATTTCCTGCCTATAAAGGCGTTAATGATGAAGACCTGAGGCTATGAAACAGAGGGGGTAGGACCAACTTGAAGATATGTCATTGGGATAAAGGTAAGTTATCCATTTATTACAGCAGCAATTGCCAGTACTGTATATATAACATCTAATAATGAAGCTTGACTTGGTTTATACATTATACAGTAGAAGGAACTTTAACATATGTTCCAAACCTGTTGAAGTACATGCAAAATTAGTTTGCATATTTGTTTTGTTTACAACGTTATACTTACCCTAAGGGAAGAATTTTATGTACTAAGTAGAAATATAGAGCATTTCCTGGAAACATTACACATTTCTTCAATAAGTAGAGTCTGGCGACCTTTTCTGTTGAGTGTGTGTGGCTTGACCTTTTGTGCTGCTTCACGGGACAGAAACTGACAACTGTTTGTTGTATTGAGACCACTTTACAAGCCACTTGGGGATGCAAAATTTTCCATGGCTTTTACTCTTGTTTAATCTCCAGAAACTTTCATTTCAATTTTCCATTCTTCCATTGTTCCTCTGTTTTCTTTTCCCCACTGCTTTTAAGATTTTTAGTTGATCAGATAAGGACATACAGGTAGGTAATAATTCTGTTGAAATACAGTCTTCAGCAATCACAGAAAGAGGCCATTAGGTGCATTGCATCTGCTGTCGTTCTCTGAGCATTTTTGTGACAATCTCCTGCCTTTTCCTCATAACTCTGCACATTGTTTCTATTGAAATAATCATAATGCCCCCTTGAATGACTCAACTGAATTTGCCTCCAACACATTTCAAGGCATTGAATTCCATACCCCTAACTACTTGCTGTGTGAAAAATCTTCTTTTTCAAGTCACATTTGCTTCTTTTGTAAAACACTTTAAAACTGCCCTCTGGTCCCTGATCCATTTACAAGTGGGAAGTTTCCTCTTAGCTGCTCTGTCCAAACTCCTTATGATTTTGAAACCTTCTTTCAAATCTCCTCATAGTCTTCTATTCCCTCAAGTAAACAGCCCCAACTTCTGCAACCTTTCCTCATAACTGAAGTGTCTCATTCCCAGAAGCATTTTTGTTAACCCCTTCTGCAATCTCTCAAATGCATTCACATCCTTCCTATTATGTGTCACCCAGAACTGTACACAATATTGCAGCTGAGATCTAACTTTTATAAGTTCATCATTAACCTCTTGTTTTCCATGGCCCTATTTATGAAATCAAGAATACTGTATGCTGCTTTCTAAATGGTGGCAAGCCTCTCAGATTTCCTTGCAGATTCATTCCTCTGTATCCTTTCCACTAGCTGATGGTTTATATATAACACCACATAATGTTATCACACTCTTCTTTATCAGCTGTAGCCAAATCAGTTCTGTCCTTAAACTCTCTTAAACATCCTCTTTCTCCAGTACTGCAATTATCACCCTAACCAAAAGTGCCAACCCTTCGTCTTTTTTCTTTTGTTTTTATCTTTTCTGAACATTTTATAACCAGGTATAGATAGGGTTGACAGTCAGAATGCTTTTTCCAAAGTTGAAATGTCTAATACTAGAGGGCAAGCATTTAAGGTAAGAGGGAGAAAGTTTAAAGGAGATAACACAGTATGGAGCTGGAAGAATGCGGCAATCTAGGAAGCATCAGAGGAGCAGGAAAGTTGATGTTTCAGGTCAGGACCCTTCCTCAGAAATGTCAACTTTCCTGCTCCTCTGATGCTGCCTGGCCTGCTGTGTTCTTCCAGCTCCACACTGTATTATCTCTGACTCCGGCATCTTCAGTTTTGCTATCTCTGAGAAAGTTTAAAGGAGATGTGAGTGGCAAGTTTTTTTACACAATGAGTGGAAGGTGCCTAGAATGTGCAGCCAGAGGTAGTGGTAAAGGCAGATACAATAGCGGCATTTAAGGAGATTTTAGATAAGTGCATGAATGGAAGGATATGGACCATGGCCAAGCAGAAGATATTGGTTTAATTTGGTGTCATGTTCTGCACAACATGGTGGGCCAAAGGGCCCGTTCCTATGCTGTACTATTTTAAGTTCCATGAATATTTAATACCCAGATCTGCCTTTCCTTGACCCAGATCCCGCTATCACCAGAACATCATAATACCACAAGGCAATCTATGCCTGTAATACTCCTGTCTTATTAACTATACACCTTGTATTCACATACATGCAGTGTAACCATAATTTAGCATTCATTTTTTCCCTTACTCTTACTCTACCCATTAACTTACTATTTTCTATTTTAGTGCTATCTGTCTCTCACAGCCAAGGAAAACTAAAAAGATAAGGGCAGCATAAAACTAAAAGAAAGCACTTACAAGAATGCTAAAATAAATGCACAGATCCTGGCAAATGAGAAAGATATAAAGACCAGCAAAGGGCAAAGCAATTTATGAGAGCTATAAAAAGGGATTATGAAAGGAAACCTTCTAGGGACATCACAATCAAAATGAAGAAATCTTTTTGTTACATAAAGGGAATGTGGGTGATAAAGAGCAATGTTGGCCCACTAAAGTCTGAAAATGTGGATATTGTCAATAACTCTGGGAAAATGGCAGACATGCTAAATAATTACTTTGTCTCAGTATTTACAATAGAAAAGGAGGATAGCTTGCTTGAAGTGTCAAGGAAAATGATAGTCGATTGGGAACAGGGATTGAATAAAATTAATGTAAGTAAAATATCTGCATGAGGAAATTAATGGAAGTAAAGAGTGAAAAATCCTCAGATCCTCCCAGTTTCCATCCAAGGGAGATAAAGGAAGGAGACGGGCATATTGTAGATGTCCTAACTATAATCTTTCAGAGTTCCCTAGATAAAGAAGTCATTCCCTGGATTAGAAAATTGTATATGTCATTCATCACTTTAAGAAGGTTGCAAAAGGAAGACCAGGGCATTACACACCAGTTAGTCTCACATCTGTCAAAAAACTCCCAAAGAACTGCAGATGCTGGAGATGAGAAACAAAAATAGAAATTGCTGGAAAATCTCACCAGGTCTGGCAGTATCGGTGGAGAGAAAGCAGAGCTAATGTTTCAGGTCCAGTGACCCTTCTTCAGAACAGCATTTTTGGTAGATCAGGGTCCTTACTTGATGGTATGAAGTTAAATACAGCAGATGTCCAAAGAGACTTGAGAGTTCAGGTGCATAGATCTTTAAAATGCCACAAACAATGCAGAAAATAATAAGAAGGCTAATGGAATGCTGGTCTTTATATCAAGAGGACTAGAGTATAAGACACAGAAATTATGCTACGGCAATACAAAACCGTGGTTAGACTCCAGTGGGAGTGCTGCGAGCAGATTTGGGCACCACACCTTAGGAAGGATGTGTTTGTCTTGGAGGGAGTACAATATAGCTTAACAAGAATTACACCTGGACTTCAGGGGTCAAGTTATGAGGAGGCATTATAGAAATTCAGCCTGTTTTCTCTAGAATTTAGAAGATTAACGGGTGACGTGATTGAAGTCTTCAAGATAGTAACAGGAAAAGACATGGTAGATAAATGATTTCTACTGGTTAGGGATTTGAGAACGAGAGTGCAGAGTCTGGGAATTAAGACCAGACCATTCAGGAAAGATGTTAGGAGGCATTTCTACACACAAAGCATGGTAGATGTTTGGAACTCTTCCACAGATGGCAGTGGATGTAGGATCAGGTGTTAGTTTTAAGTCTAAGATAGATAATTTTTTTGTTGGCATGGGTATGAAGGGATATGGGCTAAAGGCAGGTTAAAGGAGTTATGCCACAGATGAGCCATGATCTTATTCAATGGTGGAACATGCTTGAGGAGCTGAATGGCCTATTCCTGTTCATATGTTTTGTGAATCCTGGTAGTATTTTTCAATATTTTTTCCTGGTTTCCAAATGCGCAGCTGAGTTAGTTTAAACTCTTCTCAACAGCACAAGCAAAACAACCTGCAAGGAACTCGATTCCGACTCTATTCAGATGTAACCCGTTTGGCTTGTAAAGTACCATCTTCTCAAAGTAAAGGTATTCTGCTTGGTCAAGCTGCCCTGCCGTACCTTAACTTATACTTTTAAGTATGCTTGCTTACTGAAGCTTTACTTACATTAACATACATTAACCTTACTCTTGTCCTCTTGACTAAAAGCTGGAGATTAGTAGAAAGTTGAAATTCTTTATTGTTACAATCAGCTCTTTCACCTGTTCCTAAAAAACTCTTTTTTTCCTTGCATTGGTTTAGAAATGTTTGTATTTTTAAATTACTGAAGTTGAAACACAGTCTCTAACAACAGCTGCTTAATAACCAAGGAATGTATAACTTGCCTGTGATGTCACTCTTAGACATTTTCTGTTTTCCTTGTACTGATTTATCTGGTGCCTACTAACTCTCTGTTCCCGTCAGAAAGTGTTTTCTGAATTTTACTTAAGGAGCATCAGAGGAGCAGGAAAGCCGACATTTCGGTTCTGGACCCTTTTTCTGAAGAAGCGTCACACGAATGGTATTTGCAATGAAATTCCTTAAAGGACATGATTATCTTAGTCCCTGAAATTTCCTGCAATTAAACCATGGCTGGAATATTTTTCACAAGTGCAAGTTTGTCCCCACTGAAAAGGTGAGGGCAACTCTGCAAGGCCAGCAGGTTATGATCAAACTTAATAGCTATCAGGCTGTACCTTCCTTGAGATTGTGGCTTCTGCTTCCATATGGCAGATAGGCTGACTACCAGAGTGACCAGATAGTCAGATGGCTGACAAATTGCCAGTTTCAGCAATGTCACTGGGAGGTACAGCAATCAGTTGCAGTTAGGAGCCATTGAGGAGACATGACTACAAGGTAAGAGGTGTGGTTTTACCAATATCAGGTAGGCAGATCCTAGTGAAAGATCTCGTGATGGGAGGAAAGGGGTGACAAGGAGTCACTGTTCAGGCCATCCATTGGAGACAGAGTGCCAGAACAAGAACATGTCCTGCTGAACCTGCAATGAGCCAACAGGATATACATGGTAGTCTGGCTGCATGGTGAGCCACAATTTTCCCTAGAGCAGGTGGGCCATTGATAGATAGTAGGCATGCTGTATCAGCCATACCATCCAATTTTAAGTGTAGTACTCTTTTCCTCCTGCCCACCGGACTTCTGTCAAGGGCTGTGTACAATTTCAACTCTTAGTTTTCATGTTTACCATGAGGGAAGGTTTGAACATAAATGGGTGCAATTTCTACTGAGAGGAGAACTTAGCATAGTTTACGATTTTTAACCTTCTATTTTAATGATAGATATTTTAAAAATTAGGTTGTTGTAATGTAACACATCAATCATGTCATGATAAAATTGCATTATCAATCCTGGTAGTGTATATCTCTTTGGACAGAATTTTCTCAGGCCCTGGACAATGTGGGAGAATTGTGTGAGAATTCCAGTGAGGCCTTATTTTGATGCTGGTAGGAAATAGTCTCACTTTCCAACAGAGTGCTGGACATCAAAGCAAGATTCTTGCTAGTGAGTGATGAAAGGCCTATTAATAAGGATTATTGCTCATTATCACCCACATTACTGCTGAATTTTGCCTTATTGATATTGAGGTTCCTATTCTCCCATGCGTCCAATAGAAATTAGATACCTAGAATTCCCAACATCCAAGTAATTGCGAATACCTGGTGTTTCCAGCTCACCACATTTCCTTCAGACCCAGCTTCAACATCTCAAGACACATTCCAGGACAGCGGCCGGAGACAGCAAAACACTGGCATCTGATATGTGTCAGCCTAACCGCACCATCATAACACATCTTCAGCCCACTTACACTACGTTTCTACACTGTAATGCTGCACTTTCAAATGCTGCTGTCTCCACTTTTCCTGCCTTCTTTAATAACTTATGCATTTCAAGAAGAACTAAGAACCATAACATGTAAAACGACAAGATGTTTTATTGAGAAGGAATTCATTCTCTAAGACAGCAAGCCAGACTAAACTGTTTCCCTCCAAAATGGTCAATGATGTCTTGTTGATATCATGGGATTGGACTCTTAAAGTGACAGTCCAACATACATAAATATACAACATTATATACATATACACTGTGATGATGCTGTCACTTTAAGAAGTTATTTAGTCCTTTTTTGAAGAGAGGTTGTAAGGCAGACATACCAAGCTGACTACCAGATCATGCTTATGTCATTCAGAACCAGATGACTTTATTTCTAAGCAGGAAGGCATATTTTGTCCTAAAATTCTTGAAATTTAAGGAACGATTACAACCATACAGGAAAACAATTACCATTGATTGACTTGACATATGTCAACAACAAGATGATTTTACTGGTCCAAAAAAATGTTGGCGGAACCCAGAAGGAAATGCTAATCAATTGAGGTCAGCTGTGGAGCCACTATCTGAATCCACTGGTGTCCTCTCATTATAGTCAGAGAGTATAACTGTTCAAAAATGGACAATAATGGAATCAGACAAAATAATGACATTGGCTAAAAGAACATTATCATAGGAGAAGACCTTCACCTAAATCTACCTTATGACAAAGTCAAAAAAGGAAGGTTTCTACTTTCATCAGCTGAATTGACTTCCTTGCATGTTTCAAAGAAATCAAAGCCACATCAGACAGGACAGCAGTTTAACATGAGCACCAACACCAACAACCATCTTCAGCAGCGAATGTCTTCACCAAAACATATTCAAGAAATGAAAAATCTGCCAGTGATGCAGAATAATTGAGAACAACGTCAGAATAGATTATTTCAAGTAAATGATCATCTACTCATCCTAATCAAAAAGTATTTGTAAATTCAAAAATGGAAGGAATAATTGTAAACTTCATATATTTGCCTAATGATTTGTATAAGGGTTAAATGAAAGGAAAATAAGCTTACTGGGAGATGTATAAGCCAGCTGGCCTGAAAGGGTTAACTCAGAAGCTTTAAAACAGCTCCACCCACTAATATATGAAAGACTATCTCTGGGAGGAGCTAGTCAGTTGTTCAGTTAGTTCTTTAGGCAGTCAGCCTGATAGTCTATAGCTATGTAGCTTTGTTAGTATTTTATAGGAGGTAACAATGGCTTTTACACAGTGTTAATGAGATTATTATTAAGCAATAATCTATTTCTTGTTCCTCAAGTATATTTGTCTTCTGCCAAAAACTTATTAGTGGTTAATCCCTTATCACTTAACACCAATAAACCCTGTAGGGTAGTATTACAAGAAGCATTGATGACAGCAAATTTACCCCAAGAATATCCAAGGTGAACCAGGTGCCAGCTGTGGGCATCACTTATGCAAGATACAAGTCAGGAGTGTGATGGACTATTTTTCACCCACCTGAATCAGTGTGGCTGCAACAACGTTCAAGAAATTTGACCCAGTCCAGCAAAAAACAATCCATTTGATTGCCATATCATTTACCAGCCTAAACAGTTTGATCCTCCATCGCTGCTACACAGTTAACACCTGTGTTTACCACATACAAGATACACTGCAGCAACTCACCAAGTCTTCCTCAACCTGACCTTCCAAACTTGCAATAACCTAGAAGGACAATGACAACGGTTGCAGTACTACCACTTGCACATTCCCTTCCAAGCCGCACACCATCATTGTGTATTTGATAATTATGGTGGACTGTCCTTCTGCATTCTGATCATGTGACATCATCATGATATCATCAGCCATTCTGTGCAGGAAATAACTTAGTCTAAACTTGCAGGTGTAAAATGAACACCTCCTTAATAAAACACTTTGGCTTTTTGGTCCTTGTGGAATTGGTGAAGAAGATTAAAAACTACTTCAAGATTCACCATGTAACTCTACTGATTTGAAGGAAAACAGAATTGTAGTCCTAACTGCAGATCTTGGAGGCACTTCGATTAAAAAAAATGGAAAGAAATCAAAAGACACCATTGCTACGCTGAATCGGGTACAGTATGTGAGACAGAAAAAAGAATAATTTGCCCCAGAGAAGAGGTGATCACTACAGAAGAAGCTCACCACTGCTCCACCCTGAAGGAACACTGTGAGTAATGAATACCTACACAGAAATGTTTCAAGCTGAGGAGTAGATTCCGCCCCCAAAAAAAAGAACAATTAGTTTCAGGAATATCTTGTTTAAATAGGGGAGAATCAATGTGGTGCTAAAACTTTTGCGGTACACTCTAAGCTATGTAGGCCCTTCCCATGTTTTGAAAAAAATAGGCCTGGAAATTTTGGCACTGTAGGATCGTATGATGAAAATACGGAGAGCTGGAACTCCTACAGAGGGATATTCCTTTATTTTGTTCAAAGTAACAAAATTGAAGTAGATATAGTTGTCCCTGCATTCCTGACTGATATTGGGCGAAAAACTTTTAACCTTCTGAGCAGGCTGGTACACCCAGAGAAGCTGAGTTCCAAAACTTACGAAAAAGTAGTAGGATTCCTACAGAATCATTTTTCATAAAACCATTGGTGATTGATGAAAGATTCAGATTCCACAAACATAGCCAGCAATATGGTGTATGTATTTCCCAATTTGTAGCAATTTTAAAAAGGTTAGCAGAATTCTGTGAATTTGGAAATGACTTAAATGAAGCTTTCAGAGGCACACTGATGCAATCCAGAAGAGATTACTGATGGAAAGAAATGTAGATTTAGGGAAGTGTTGCAAAGTTGGGTGGAATACTTACAAATTTGAAGGCAGGAGGTTAGAATTTGTTGGTGAAAATGATAGTGGGGAAAGAAGCAGTGTGTGGTCCCTTTTTAAAAAAACTGCTTTGTCTGTGCTTGGAAGTTGCACAGAGATAGTAAGAACTGCCGATGCTGGAGTCTGAGATAACACAGTGGGAAGCTGGAGGAGCACAGCAGGCCAGGCAGCATCAGAGGAGCAGGAAAGCTGACGTTTTGGGTTGGAACCCTTCAGAACGTCAGCTTTCTTCAGAAAGTCAAATGTCAGCTTTCCTGCTCCTCTCATGCTGCCTGGCCTGCTGTATTCCTCTGACTCCACACTGTGTTAGCACGTACTGAACAGATAGCCTCAAAAAGTGAAACAACTGTATCAAAAAGCTTCACAAGTGACAGGCAAAACAGCAGTCTTGTTTTGATGTTTTGACAACAAGTTTGAATTTGGCCAATTAACTTATACCAAGCACTCAGCAATTCAAAGCCAATTGAATTTAAAAACCGATGCTGTTTAAAACCTGAAATCAATCATATTATAAGAATTTGTGTCAGAGGGGATATATAAGACAGCCTTTTTTTTTTGAAGGTCAAGGGGAGAGCCAAGCTTCAGCTGCAGCAAAAACAAGTCTACTATCTGAGAGACAAAACTGGCTTTCACACAAAACCATTTAGCTCTCAAAAGACCCATCAAAAGTACCAGGGCAGTTTTAGCTCAAAATCCTCACCAATGAAATTACAGAAATAAAACATTCCTAACAGTAGAATCATCAGAAAAAAGGCGTTTGTGGTGAAATGGAGAAGGTAGAGTGTTCCAGAAGACATAATCTGTGTGAATTTGGCAAGATTAAGTTTTAATTTATTGTTTTCTTATTAATTGGATTTATATAAATGGGACTTGTGTTTATTTGAACAGTATTCCAGTAGAATTTAGTTCAGTTAGGGAATAGTTAGTACTTGGGGGACACTGTTCGATTTGCTAGTATCTCTTCTAATCTTTTCATTGTTAGGGTTAAATAAATAAATGGTTACTTGTTACTTATAAAGTGGCGATCAGGGATTTTCTTTCCTTTAACCAATCTTTTAACAGATTATGAAGGGCGAGGTGAGCTTCTCTGGGTGTTTCAGATTTAATTATTAGAAGGGAACCTTTACTTCTATCATAACAGATTAGGCTTGTGTGTCAATTTAATTATCAGAGGGATTTGACCTTCACTGCCTTCCTACCAGAAGGCACTGGATGGAACTAGCAGCTGAAGGAACTCAATAGCTAAACTTGAGCATGAGAATTGACAAAATGGCGGCTGCGAGACAAGTACCAAAAACCGGAAACATGGTAGCAAATTGTTACTATAAAGAAGCTGTATGTAGAAACTGTGCAAGAAAGGGCATATTGCACAGCTGCATTTGGGGAAGAAACACAATTTGTCTTTACCCATTGTCAAAGGAAACTTTCCAACTTTATTGGAAAGAATGTAATTGTAGAAAATCAAACTCAACAGGCTGAAGTAAATTTATTGTCAGATTCTGAAACTGATCTATTACAAATTCTAAAGAAATTTGCCATTGTTTTCAATGGGGATTTGGGAAGGATGGAAACGATCTCTGTCAAACTGAAAATCAGGATGAGAATCATGCAAAATGTTACAATACTAGATCAGTGTCTTATATAATCACACTAAAGATTGAGGCAGAATTAGAGAAGCTGGTCAAGATGAGAGTTCTTGAACATGTAAATGTGTGTGGTTGGGCTATGCCTATTGTACCAGTGATGAAGAACGATGGATTTGCAGTTTTAAGATCACTATTAACCTGGTATTGTGTGCTGAGCAGTACCTTTTGCCTTCAATTGATGACCTATTTGCTGGACTAGCTAGTGGTGACTTTTCAATAGAATTGACCATAGTCAGGCCTGT
Source organism: Rhincodon typus (assembly GCF_021869965.1). Classification (NCBI taxonomy): domain Eukaryota; kingdom Metazoa; phylum Chordata; class Chondrichthyes; order Orectolobiformes; family Rhincodontidae; genus Rhincodon; species Rhincodon typus. The sequence goes on along the minus strand of NC_063359.1, from coordinate 23,860,186 downwards.
CTCCAGATGAGTGTAGATTTTGAGTCACAGAAATACTTGACAATTGTAACACATGAAAGATTATTCAAATACAGGAGACTTCCATTTGGAATCACATCTGCATCTGCATTATTCTAATGTGCCATAGAACAGATTTGAAGTGGATTGGAAGAAATCCAGGGTTACCTGGCTTGTGCAATTAATGTGTCTAGTTTGTCCCAAATCTTGCAAACATTCTCAAGCCATTGTACAATTTATTGTACCAAAACAAGAATTGTAAATGGGAAGATAAACTTGAAAGAACCTTTACGCAAGCCAAAGAGGTTTTATTAAAGTCATTTTGTTCCAAAGTTACCATAAGACATAGGAGCAGAAATTAGGCCATTCAGCCCATCGAGTCTGCTCCACCATTCAATTATGGTTGATAAGTTTCTCAACCCCATTCTCCTGCTCTCTCCCTATAACCCTTGATCCCCTTAACAATTAAGAACCTATCAATCACCATCTTAAATATACTCAGCCTTCTCTGGCAGTGAATTCCATAGATTCACCAATCTCTGCCTGAAGAAGTTTCTCCTTATTTCCATTCTAAAAGGTCTTCCCTTTACTTTAAGGCTGTGCCCTCGAGTTCTAGTCTCTCCTACCAATGGAGACATCTTCCCAATATCCATTTTGTCCAGGCCATTTAGTATTCTGTAAGTTTCAATTAGATGCCCCCCCTCATCCTTCTAAACTCCATCGAATATAGACCCAGAGTCCTCAAGTGTTCCTCATATGTTAAACTTTTCATTCTTGGGACCATTCTTGTGAACCTCCTCTGAACCCACTCCAGGGCCAGTACGTCTTTCCTGAGATATGGGGCCCAAAACTACACACAATACTCCAAATGTTGCCAGACCAGAGCCTTATAGAGCCTTAGAAGTGCATCCCTGCTTTTATATTCAGGTCCTCTCAAAATAAATGCCAAAGTTGCATTTGCCTTCCTAACTATTGACTCAACCTGCAAGTTTACTTTGAGAGAATCCTGGACTAGAACTCCAAATTCTCTCTGCTCTTCAGCCTTCTGAATTTTCTCCCCATTTAGAAAACAGTCCATACCTCTATTCTTCTTACCAAAGTACATGACCTCACATTTCCCATGTTGTACACCATCTGCCACTTCTTTGCCACTCTCCTAACCTGTCCAAATCCTTCTGTAGCCTCCCCGCATCCTCAATACTACCTGTTCCTCTACCTATCTTTGTGTCATCTGGAAACTTAGCCAGAATGCCCTAAGTTCCTTCATCTGGATCATTAATGTACAAAGTGAAAAGTTGTAGTCCCAACACTGACCCTAGTGGAACACCACTTGTCACCGGCTACCATCCTGAGAAAGACCCTTTTAACCCCACTCTCTGCTTTCTGCTAGACAGCCAATCTTCTATCTATGCTAGCACCTTGCATCGAACACCATGGGCACTTATCTTATTCAGCAGCCTCCTGTGCGGCACCTTGTCAAAGGCCTTCTTGAAGTCCAGGTAGATAACATCCATTGGCTTTCCTTGGTCTAACCTGCTTGTTACTTCCGCAAAAAATTCTAACCAATTTGTTAGGCATGACCTCCCCTTGATGAAGCCATGCTGACTTTGCCCTATTTTACCAGGCACTTCCAAGTATTCAGAAATCTCATCCTTCAATGGACTCTAAAACCTACAACCAAGGTTAGGCTAATCAGCCTGTAATTTTCAGCCTTTTTCCTTAATCCCTTTTAAAACAGGGGTGTCACGTTAGCAATTTTCCAGTCCTCTGGGACCCTCCCTGCCTCTCTTGCGATTCCTGAAAGATCACCACTAATGTCTCCACTATCTCCTCAAGAACTCTAGGGTGTAGTCCATCTGGTCCTGGTAATTTATCCGCCTTCAGGCATTCAGTTTTTTTAGGACCGTCTCCTTGCAAATGGCCACCATACTCAGCTCTGTCCCCTGACTCTCTCAGATTTTTGGGATATTACTTGTGTTTTCCACTGTGAAGACTGACGCAAAATAAATATTCAGTTACTCAGCCATTTCCTTGTTCCCCACTACTTTCTCTCCAGTGTCATTTTCTAGCAGTCCAATGTCCACTTTTGACTCTCTTTTGCCTTTTCTTTGTCTAAAGAAACTTTTACAGTCGTCCTTTATATTACTGGCTAGCTTACCCTCATATTTAATCTTCTCCTTATTTCTTTTTTGATGCCCTATGTTGGTCATTGTAAGCTTCCCAATCCCCTGGTTTCCCACTGCCCTTCGCCACATTATATGCTTTCTCTTTTGCTTTTATGCTATCTCTGACTTCCCTAGTCCGCTTTGGTTGCCTCATCATCCCTGTACCATGCTTCTTTCTCCTAGGGATGAACTTTTGCTGTATCTCCTGAATTACTCCCAGAAACTCCTGCCATTGCTGTTCCACTGTCTTTCCTGCTAGGCTCCTCTCCCAGCCAATTCTGCCTAGCTCTTTCCTCATGCCTCTACAGTTGCCTTTATTCACCTGTAGTACCATTACCTCTGATTCTATCTTCTTCCTCTTAAACTGCAGAGTAAATTCAATCATATTATGATCACTGTCTCCTAAGGGTTCCTTCACCTTAAGCTCTCTTATCAAGTCTGCCTCATTGCACAACACCAGATCTAGCATTGCCTGTTCCCTAGTGGGCACCACCACAAGGTGCTCCAAAAAGTCATCTTGTACTACTGCAACTAGCATCCATATGGAATGAAGATAGTGAAGAAAAACCAATAGCTTTTGCATGAAGATTGTTAAACAAAGCAGAAATAAACAATGCACAGATACAGAAGCTTGAAGTATCAGTTTTGGCGTGAAATGATTCCAACAATACCTGTACAGCTAGGGATTTACCTTACTAACAGACCACATTAACCACAATATTTGGGCCTCATAGAAGGCTACCTTGTCTTGCAGCAAGCTGTGTCCAGAAATGGGCATGGTTACTATAAGTTAACATTTATACACTTATGGTATCAGCAATCCAACTTGTATGGAAATGCTGATGGGCTCCTGAGATTATCTTTGCCAAATGAATTAGCTGAGGAGAAGGTGGGCATAGGTGCAGCTTGCACAAGGTCTGTAACTTACCTCCAATAACACATTATCCCCATGAGAATGACCAGAAAAACCATGCAAAGAACCATATTCACCTTACTGGATCTTTTTGAAGGGAAAATATTTTTAATAGTGGTTGATGTAGTTGCCATCATGAAGATAGCATTTTCAGAGAGAACTATTGAAAGACTAGTGAAGATTTTTGTTAAATTTGGTTATCCAGAACTTATTCGTGATAATGGTCCACAGGTTATGTCACAAGCGTTTATGAACAATCTGAAGCAGAAAGGAGAACAACAAAACTGATCAGGTCCTTATCACTGACCAACAGATGCTTTGGTATAAAGGTTTGTTTAGACAATGAGACATTCCTTCGAGTAACTTGAGAACAAGGATCACAATCCGAATGACTGAGCCAATTTTCGTTAACATAGCAGAACACAACCGACTTGATGACTCAAAGTTCTTCAGCATTGTTGCCAGTTGTGTATGGCCTTTTATTTGTTGAAACCACCCATGACAAAAGACGTTGACAGGAAATGACAGCATCAGGTTTTCCAATGGCAGACAGAACCAAACACCACATTTTCCAAAAAGCTCAAGAAGTGTTGGCAAGGAATTACACGACTGGCACGAAATAAATACCAGCCATCAATGTAGTACCAACTAGTCTGGTCTCCTACACTGTACAGATAATGTATGATGGAATGTGGAGAAGATATGCAGATCAACTCTTAGCAATCAGAATGAATGTGCCAAAGACAACATTAATCAAAGCTGCACAAATAACTGTGTCAAATAAAGACCTGGATATACCTGAGGACAGAACAGTAACTGGGGCATCTGAGGAAGACAGTATCTTAATGGCGCATATCACGTCAATTTGCATATCTCCAAACATTCAGCCATCTCAGGAAAAGACAATGACAGATGATGTTCCCAATACACTTGAAACACCAGAGGTTAAAGCCAATGAGAAAAATAAATAGACTTGTGAGGTATGCCGACAGCCATACATGAATCAATGTCCTCTGGAATGTTTAGCAACTCGCCTGTTATATATGATTGCAAATACTATGAATGTTTCCATAGCAGGGACCTCTGATGTAAAGAGGGATGAATTTTGTGTATTTAGTAAGTATAATGGACTGTCACTTCACAAAAGTCCAATCTCGTGACATCATGATGACGCCATCAGCCATTTTGGGCAGAAAATAGCTTCGTCTAACATTGCTGCTTATAGACTGAACACCACCTTAAACACTTTGATCCTTTTTGGGAAGTAACAATCCTGATTTGGCAATATGTTGCCATTATTTCACTTTTGCTGGGTTGAAAATCTGAAACTCCTTTCTTAACGAAGGTTTGGACACATCTACATCAGTTTGAGATGCAGCTCATGATGTAGTTCAAGAGGAGGCTCACCTTCTTGAGGCAATTAGGGATGGACAACAAATGCCTGTGTTGCCAGAAGTGCTCACATGAAGTTTTTTTAAAAAGCAGATATTAATTTTGGAGCTTCTAGGTTATCAAAAATTAATCAGGATTCCCTTTTCTGATCACCATTTTTCAATCCGCAGCACAGCAATAAATTTGTTGTAATACAATATTGAAAAAGGCTGTGAAAGTCAGAAAAAAGAAACCCTGCAGACTCCTATCCGCAGTTCAGACATAACTTTCACTCAGAGTTGGAATGTAAAACCTTTTCAAATGCATCAATGTAACTTCACAACGTAGAGGAACTTACACACATAGGGTAAAGAAGCTGTGTATCCAAATATAAATAGAGAAAATAGCAATTGGAGCTAATGTGAACTTTCATAGAAGTGTTTTGAAATGGGTAACAGTTTGCTCATGGTCATTCCTCCATACCTCTTGGATCACATCAATAATAGGTGGGAACGGTTATATTATTCTGGCAGCTCTAGCTTATAGCTCCAGTGTGAGATGTTTTGAAAATAAGATGAGGCTTTCAGAATTAAGGCATTCTTTATTTGGATGCATGCCTGGACAAAATGAACAGCAAGGGGTCAGAGTGAAAACCAGATGCAATGTTGACTTCTGTTTCTGCAGGAGTACTGTTAAGAGAAGTGCAAGAAAAAAGAAGAAACTGAATATAGAACAGAAAAGTCCAAATAAGTTTACTTTGTTAATTCTGTGCATATATTCTAAATTCTTTATGGCTCCTCGATGCGCACACCCATTGAATCTAAATTTCTACCAGTTTGTTTCCCGAATTGTTTTGGTGCACTCATGCTAATGTGAGTGCACAAAAAAAGCAGCAATGAAATAACAAACAAAAAATTGCCTGCAAGAAAAGTTTAACACTAAACTGTGACTACAGTCCTTGTTATTTAATAGTTAGCTTTGACTCAAATGTTTGTTTCACTAATTGTTTTTTATGTCTGATTTTAGTTCTCTTTATTTGGCTTAGAATATGTAAGCTTTCAAAACAATAATGTTCTAATGTTTTATTTTGGAGGTAGTGTTTATTTCTGCTCTTTTGAAGCTACACCGTCAGAATCCTTCTGTAGAATTAAAGTACATCATTTTTCATTCAGGGCATGCGGAGATGTTTTGTTGGTAGAGGGTTGGCTTCTCCAAATGATTGACAAAATCAGCAAGAATTTTAAAACTACTTACAATATTTCCATTTTTACTGTTATCAATTGGTCAAATCAGAAAACTAGAGTTGTTATGGAGATCCATATCTAAACTACCAGATGCTAAATTTCTGTGTTTTTGTCTCAACCTAGTGTTCAGTGTGGGGGTTCTGAATCATAACAGAATAAGGACTGTGGGAATTAGTATTATCTAATTTTATACCCTTGCTGAATCTTAAGATGGAAGCTTAAGTATTTCCATATGGAAACCTGCTGTGTCCTTAGTTTCCATGATGTTTACCCATTGTCCCAGTAGTTAAGTACAGTTTGGCAAAAGTATTACAAAGTCTTGGGGGCAAGGGAGTTATGTTCCCAACCTAATGTAAATTCTGCACGTTTAACATTGATCTATTGATTGATCAATTTCCAAAGCTCTCCTAATGTACGAAACATGAAGTGATTATTTGTCTTAAAGGTTCGTTTCTTAAAATCTTCATTTGTTGTCTTCTCACTTATTCTTATAATGGATGATTTGCCGCTTAAAACATATTTTCAATATTTGTTTAGGATGTAAAATAATTTACTCAAATAAAAGCAAAATCCAGCTATTGGATATCTGATATAAAGATAGAAAATACTGGAGAAACTCAACAAGTTAATGTTTGAGTCTAATAATTCTTCAGAATTAAGATGATTTACCTTTTGCTGCAGTTTTATTACTTGCATAATAAATCAAAGATATAGCTTCTTTGTGCTTCAATCAATAGTCCAAAGCAGGGCTAAATTGTAATTTTAGGGATCAGAAGGCTAGCCATTATCCTGTTGTTTCATTATAGGTGGCAATTTATTGTATTACCTAACATAAAGGAAGGTAATTGTGATTGTTGGAGATTGTGTCTTGCAGCCACAATGCAATGTCAATGTCACACCTACAGCCAGTGTCAGCAGCTCTCTTGGTAAATACATAGCATGGGCTTCAAACAATTAACCATGTCTGAAAGTCAAAGGGGATCAGTTCAGTGTTGTGAAGGCAAACTGTGGCCAATCAGTCAAGGGTCTCATCTGATCTCCGCCTAGGAAGATGGCCAGGGTTAATCAGGTGCTTGGCCCTATTACAGTATATAACTTTTTGTCCTTGTAGTTTGGGAATAAGGCCATGGTCATTCCTCTTTGTAAAATGCAATTATTCTGGGGATAAGAGAGAGATCAGTCAGGGTGCTGTGGAGATACCGGCCTGGGAACTGTGCCACTTTTAGTTGGCGTGGTCCTGCCAAGCCATTCCAGGGGTTCTGGGCCATAGTCAGTCTTTGAAGGCAGATTGAGCATTAAGAGTGAGAAGCCTTATAGAGATAGAACAGTACAGCACAGGAACAGGCTCTTCAGTCCATGATGTTGTGCCAAACATGAAACCAAATTAAACTAATCCCTTTTGACTGCCCTTGGTCCATATTTCTCCATTGCTTGTATATTCATGTGCTTATCTAAAAGTCCTTTAAACTGCCTCCACCTCCACCCCTTGCAACACGTTCGACACTCCTGCCATTCTGTGTTTTCAAAAAAAAGTTTGTCCCTCACGTCTCCTTTGAACTTTTCCCCCATCTTAAATACATGCCCCCTAGTATTAGACATTTCAACTCTGGGAACAAGATCCTGACCATCAACCCTGTCTATATATCTCATAATTTTTATAGGCTTCAATGAAGTCTCCCCTCAGCCTCTGCTGCTCCAGAGAAAACAACTTGAGTTTTTCTAGCCCTTCTTATAGCACATACCCTCTAATCCAGGCAGCATCCTGGTAAACCTCTTTTGCACCCTCTTCAAAGCCTCCACATCCTTCCTGTGATGTGGCAACCAGAATTGAACGCAATATTCTAAGTATGGTCTAACCAAAGTTTTATAAAGCTGCAATGTGACATCCTGACTCTTGTACTCAATTGCCCAACCAATAAAGACAAACATGCCATATGCTTTCTTTATCACCCTATCCACTTGTGTGGCCACTTCAGAGATCTGCGGACCTGAACACCAAGATCCCTCTGTATATCAGTTCAGGGTCCTGCAATTAACTGTATATTTTTCCTTAACATTTGATCTTCTAATGCACAGCACCTCACGTTTACCTGGATTAAACTCCATCTGCCATTTCTCTGCCTGTATCTGCAACTGATCTATATCCCACTGTGTACTTTAACAACCTTCTACGTTATCCACAATTCCAGTGATCTTTGTATCATATGCAAACTTACTAACCCACCCAAATACATTTTCATCCAAGTCATTTATAAATATACAGCAGAGGTCCCAGTACAGATCCCTGTGGAGCACCGCTAGTCATGGACTTCCAGCCTGAAAAACACCCTTCCACCACCACCCTCTGTCTTCTATGGGCAAGCCAATTCTGAATCCAAGCGGCAAAGTCACCGTGGATCCCATGCATCTTAATCTTTTACATGAGGGACTTTGTCAAAAGCTTTACTAAAATCCATGTAGACAACATCCACTGCTCCATTCTCATCAATCACCTTCGTCACCTCCTCAAAAAATTTAATCAAGTAAAACATGACCTGCCCTGCACAAAGACTGTCCCTAATTAGACCATGCTTTTCCAAATGCATGTAAATCCTATCCCTAAGAATTCTCTCCAGTAATGTCTTAACCATTGATGCGAAACTCATTGGTCTGTAGCTTCCTGGATTATCCCTATTTCCCTTCTTGACCAGAGGAACAGCATTAGTGACTCACCAGTCCTTTGGAACCATCTCAAGTGGCTAGTGAGGATAGACTTGGATAACACAGGGGCAGTAATGGTTGTTGGATGTTCTGGGGTATAGATGTTTCAAAAGAAATAAGGAGGGAGGTAAAAGAGGTGGGGGAGTGGCATTGCTAATCGGGGATGGTATCACAGCTGCAGAAAGGGAGGTCATTGAGGGGGGGGTTTGTCTACTGAGTCAGTATGGGTGGAAGTCAGAAATGAGAAAGGAGCAGTCACTTTAATGGGAGTTTTCTATAGACCCCCTCCAATAGCAACAGAAACACTGAGGAACAGATTGGGAGACAGATTGTGGAAAGATGCAGAAGTAATAGGGCTGTTGTCATGGGTGACTTCAACTTCCCTAATATAGACTGGAACCTCCTAAGTGCAAATCGTTTGGATGGAGCAGATTTTGTCAGGTATGTCCAGGAAAGATTTCTGACTCCATATGTAGATAAGCTGACTAGAGGGGAGGCCGTATTGGATTTGGTGCTTGGCAATGAACCAGGCCAGGTGTCAGATCTCCCGGTGGGAGAGCATTTCGGTGATAGTGATCACAACTCCCTGACCTTTAGAGAGGATATAGGAGCAGACTATATGGGAAAATATTTAATTGGAGGAGGGGGAATTACAATGCTATTAGGCAAGAACTGTGGAGTATAAATTGGGATCAGATGTTCTCAGGGAAATGCACGACAGAAATGTGGAGGTTGTTTAGGGAGCAGTTGCTACGTGTACTGGATAGGTTTGTCCCACTGAGGCAAGGAAAAGATGGTAAGGTGAAGGAACCTTGGATGACAAGACATGTGGAACAAATAGTCAAGAGGAAAAAAGAAGCTTACTTAAGGTTGAGGAAGCAAGGATCTAGAGCGCTACAAGGTAGCCAGGAAGGAACTGAAGAATGGACTTGGGAAAACTAGAAGGGGGCATGAAAAAGCCTTGGCGAGTAGGATCAAGGAAAACCCCAAGGTGTTCTATGCTTATGTGAGGAACAAGAGGATGATCAGAGTGAGGGTAGGGTCAATCAGGGATAGTGAAGGGAACTTGTGCACGGAGTCAGAGGAGGTAGGGGACGTCCTTAATGAATACTTTGCTTCAGTATTCACCAGTGAGAGGGACCTTGACGTTTGTGAGGACGGCATGAAACAGACAGATATGCTTGAACAGGTTGATGTTAGGAAGGAGGATGTGCTAGAAATTTTGAAAAATATGAGGAAAGATAAGTCCCTTGGGCCAGACGGGATATACCCAACGTTACTACAGGAAGTGAGAGAACAGATTGCTGCCCCTTTGGCAATAGTCTTTGCATCCTCACTGTCCACTGGAGTAGTACCAGATGATTGGAGAGTGGCAAATGTCATTCCCTTGTTCAAGAAAGTGAATAGGGATAATCCTGGGAGTTACAGACCAGTCAGTCTTTCTTCTGTGGTGGGCAAATTATTGGAGAGGATTCTGAGAGATAGTATTTATGACTTGGAAAAGCACAGTTTGATTAGAAATAGTCAGCATGGCTTTGTGAGGGGCAGGTCATGCCTCACAAGCCTTATTGAATTCTTTGAGGATGTGACAAAACACATTGAAGGCAGAGCAGTGGATGGGGTATATATGGATTTTAGCAAGGCATTTGGTAAGGTTCCCCATGGTAGGCTCATTCAGAAAGTAAGAAGGCATGGGATTCAGGGAAATTTGGCTGTCTGGATACAAAACTGGCTGTCCAATAGAAGACAGAGGGTGGTAGTAGATGGAAAGTACTCCGCCTGGAGCTCAGTGACCAGTAGTGTTCCGCAGGGATCTGTTCTGGGACCTCTGCTTTTTGTGATCTTTATAAATGACTTGGATGAGGAAGTGGAAGGGGGGTTAGTAAGTTTGCCAATGATATGAAGGTTGGTGGAGTTGTGGATAGCGTGGACGGCTGTTGTAGGATGCAACGGGACATTGACAGGATGCAGAGCTGGGCAAAGAAGTGGCAGATGGAATTCAACCCAGAAAAGTGTGAAGTGATTCGTTTTGGAAGGTCGAATTTGAATGCAGAATTCAGGGTTAATGGCAGGATTCTTGGCAGTGTGGAGGAACAGAGGGATCTTGGGGTTCATTTCCATAGATCCCTCAAAGTTGCTACCCAAGTTGATAGGGTTGTAAAGAAGGCATATGGTGTGTTGGCTTTCATTGGCAGTGGAATTGAGTTTAAGAGCCGCGAGGCTATGCTGCAGATCTATAAAACTCTGGTTAGACCACGCTTGGAATATTCAGTTCAGTTCTGGTCGTCTCATTATAGGAAGGATATGGAAGCTTTAGAGAGGGTACAGAGGAGATTTACCAGGATGCTGCCTGGATTGGAGGGCAGGTCTTCTGAGGAACGGTTGAGGGAGCAAAGGATGATGAGCGGTGACTTGATAGAGGTGTACAAGATGGTAAGAGGCATAGATAGAGTGGATAGTATTAGACTTTTGTCCCAGGGCAGAAGTGACTATTACGAGGGGGCATAATTTTAAGGTGATTGGAGGAAGGTATAGGGAAGATGTCAGAGGTAGGTTCTTTACACAGAGAGTTGTGGGCGTGTGGAATGCACTGCCAGCGGTGGCAGTGGTAGTGGAGTCAGATATTTTAGAGACTTTTAAGCGACTCTTGGATAGGCAAATGGGTGATAGTAAATTGTAGGGTATGCAGGGTGGTTTGATCTTTGTATGATAATAGGTCAGCACAACATTGTGCGGGCCGAAGGGCCTGTTTTTTTAAAAAAAATATAAAGATCTTGGTCAAAGCCCGAGCAATCTCCTCTTTTGCCTCTCCCAAAACCTGAGGTAGATACCATTGAGCCCTGGGGACTTATCTACCTTAATGCTCTTCAAGAGACACAACACCACTTCTTTCTTGATCTCAAAACGCTCTAGCATATTAGTATGCTCCTCATTAATCTCACTATCTTCCATATCCTTATCCTAGGTGAATAGTGATGCAAAGTAGTCATTTTAGGATCTCGCCCACATCCTCTGCCTACAAGCACAAGTTCCTTCCTTTATCCTTGAGTGGTCCTATCTTCTCCCAGTTATCTTCTTGTCTTTAATGTATGGGCAGAATGCCTTAGGATTCTCTTTAACCCCACTTGCCAAGGTCATTTCATGGCCCCTTCTTTCTCTCCTAATTCCCTGGTTGGCTTTCTTTCCTGCTTTCTTTATAGTCCTTATGGGCCCTGTCCAATTTTAGCTTCAAACCTTACATATGCTTCTTTTTTTCCTTTACACTAAATTCAAAAGCTCCCTCATTATCCAAAGGTCCCTTTGCCATCCTTGTCCTTTTTCCTTACTGGAACATGCCAGTCCAGAACTTTGATTCCCCCCTTGTAAGCTTCTTGCTCTAAGGGAGTCCCAGTCAGTATTGGGGAAGTTAAAATCACACACCTATTACATCCTTCCATAATCTGCCCACATATTTGTTCCCCAATATCTGTTGGGAGGCCTATAATGTAATGCTATCAGAGTGATTGCACCCATCTTATCTTTCAGTTCTACCCATATTGCCTCAGTGGATGATCCCTCCAATCTGTCCTCTGAGGGCAGATGTAATATTCTCCCTGATTAATAATGTAACTCATCCACCTCTTTTACCTTCCTCTCTATCTTGTCTAAAACAACAAAACCCTGGAACATTGAGCAACTAGTTCTGTCCCTCTTTCTACCAAGTCTCTGTGAGGGGGGGGGCACAACATCATAGTCCCATGTACTGATCCAGGAGCTAAGCTCATCTGCCTTACCTATAACAATCATTGCATTGAAATAAACACACTTCAGCCCATTAGCCCCATTGTGTTCATTTACCTGTCCTTCCTTTCTGACTTACTGGTCCTAACATCTACCTTCCCCTCAATCCCTCTACTTGCTGATCTGCTGCTCTGGTTCCCAGCCCCCTGCCACTCTAGTTTAAACCCTCCCAACTACTGAATTTGTCTGTGAGACTATTGGTTCCCCTCCAGTTTAGGTGCAACCCGTTGCTGTTTTACAGGTCACCCCTACTCCAGAAGAGGTCCCAATGTTCAAAGAATCTGATGCCTACCCCCTTCACCAACTTCTTAGCCATGCATTCATCTATCCTATCTTTCAGGGACACCAGACTGCTCTCTGACTTCCCGTACCTGGCAGGAGGAGCTCACCACTGTCCTAACTGCCGTCGGTGCCCCTTTACATTAAGAAAGGTAAAATAATCTTATCAATTTGAAGTCTGGTGAGTCCAAAGAAAAGTGGAAAGCTGAGGTTTGATGTTTGGGTTCATTGGACTGTGTTGCTAGGGAAATAATGATCATGAAAGGCGGCAATTCAAGATAGAAAAATAGGACTTCTAGAGCATGGGATGTTTGAGCAGCTGTGATGTTTGAGGATTCTCACCAGTCACAGTCACTGTGGCCTCAAAATGAAGATGTAAACCTATGCATGTTATATCGCTTAGAGATCCATATTAAGGCATGACATTGTCCTTGCAAAGCCTCCTTAGCACCCTCTATCAGGGCACAGCGTGATACTTCATAGTGATTGATGTGAGGGATGAGGAGAACCATTACTGATACACTGACACACTGATCTATTTTTGAAATTCCCTACAGATTGACATGCTGACACACTGAGGTGGATCCCATTGTTAGAGGAATCTTTGTGGCCTTTTTGCAACTCCCAACGAAAGCATCAAAGGAGAGAGCAATTGTAATGTAGTCAACAAGTCCGACAAGAACAGCAAATTTCAGTATCTACCACACTGCCTCCAGAGGGTGAAGAGCCCTCAGGGTGATGAAGGAGAATGACTGGACCCTGAATCTGCTGACCTTGCTGTCATTATTAGAGATAGTAGGAACTGCAGATGCTGGAGAATCCGAGACAACAAGGTGCAGGGCTGGATGAACACAGCAGGCCAAGCAGCATCATAGGAGCAGAAAGGCTGACGTTTCGGGCCTAGACCCTTCATCAGAAAAGGGGGAGGGGAAGGGGATTCTGAAATAAATAGGGAGAGAGTGGGAGACGGATAGAAGATGGATAGAGGAGGGGATAGGTGGAGAGGAAACAAACAGGTCGAAGAGGCGGGGATGGAGCCAGTAAAGGTGAGTGTAGGTGGGGAGTTAGGGAGGGGATAGGTCAGTCCAGGGAGGACAGACAGGTCAAGGGGGCGGGATGATGTTAGTAGGTAGGAGATGGGAGTGCGGCTTGAGGTGGGAGGAGGGGATAGGTGGGAGGAAGAACAGGTTAGAGAGGCGGGGACGAGCTGGACTAGTTTTGGGATGCGGTAGTGGGGAGGGGAGATTTTGAAGCTTGTGAAATCCACATTGATACCATTGGGCTGCAGGGTTCCCAAGCGGAATATGAGTTGCTGTTCCTGCAACCTTCGGGTGGCATCGTTGTGGCACTACAGGAGGCCCAGGATGGACATGTTGGATCCAACGCATCATCCTCGGACACTTCCGCCATCTGCAATCCGACCCCACCACTAAAGACATCTTTCCCTCCCCACCCTTATCTGCTTTCCGGAGGGACCACCCTCTCCTTGACTCCCTTGTCCGCTCCACACTCCCCTCCAGCCACACCACACCCGGCACTTTTCCCTGCAACCGCAGGAAGTGCTACACCTGCCCCCATACCTCCTCCCTCACCCCCATCTCAGGCCCCAAGAAGACTTTCCACATCAAGCAGATGTTCACCTGCACATCTGCCAATGTGGTGTACTGCATCCGCTGTACCCGGTGTGGCTACCTCTACATTGGGGAAACCAAGCGGAGGCTCAGGGACCGCTTTGCAGAACACCTGCGCTCGGTTCGCAATAAACAACTGCACCTCCCAGTCGCGAACCATTTCAACACCCCCTCCCAGTCCTCAGATGACATGTCCATCCTGGGCCTCCTGCAGTGCCACAACGATGCCACCCGAAGGTTGCAGGAACAGCAACTCATATTCCGCTTGGGAACCCTGCAGCCCAATGGTATCAATGTGGATTTCACAAGCTTCAAAATCTCCCCTCCCCCTACTGCATCCCAAAACCAGTCCAGCTCGTCCCCGCCTCCCTAACCAGTTCTTCCTCCCACCTATCCCCTCCTCCCACCTCAAGCTGCACTCCCATCTCCTACCTACTAACATCATCCCGCCCCCTTGACCTGTCCGTCCTCCCTGGACTGACCTATCCCCTCCCTAACTCCCCACCTACACTCACCTTTACTGGCTCCATCCCCGCCTCTTCGACCTGTTTGTTTCCTCTTCACCTGTCCCCTCCTCTATCCATCTTCTATCCGTCTCCCACTCTCTCCCTATTTATTTCAGAAACCCCTTACCCTCCCCCTTTTCTGATGAAGGGTCTAGGCCCGAAACATCAGCCTTTCTGCTCCTATGATGCTGCTTGGCCTGCTGTGTTCATCCAGCCCTGCACCTTGTTGTCTCTTGCTGTCATTATTTACAGCTTTTGGAAACCCAGTTCATGCAGGCAGCTAAGGATGTCTCCAGTGATCATCACAAAACTGTGTCATCTGCTAGAGCAGGACTTGCGCTCAGAGGAAATAGGTAGCCATCCCATCAAGGCTACATCTGTCCTGAATGTTTATGTTGCAGATTATTCCAAGAAGCAACTAGGGACCTGTGTAGTATCTTCTAAATCTCAGCCCACAAATGCACACTGATTTTATTTATGCTATCTTTTCCAGATTATACCAGTTTTTAATCCTTCTCCTATGATGAGGAAGGTCAAGCAGTTCAGGCAGTGGGATCCTCCAATATTCCTGGCCCTCCCAGCTCCACCTACATCACTTTGAGAGAGCCCAATCATCAACCTGTGGAGCTTGTCAACTGAACAGGCATCCATTCAATCGATGTTCAACTTACCTGTAACCAATGCTGACTATGCTTCTACCAGGACTGTAGTGAACAGATCATAGCCTTCCTTAAATGAGGTTTTGAAGCCTAGACCATCCCAGATAGGATTTTGCAGTACAACCAAGAAATCATGTGCTATATCATTGTGATATTCTGTGCTATTCACAACTTGAGCTGACATAAAGAGGGATGTCCTGGATGCAGAGGAAATGTAATCAACAGGATGAACATTGAGACATTGACCAAGACAGGAAGTCAAAAGACCATGAATTCCAGAGGTGAGGTGAGAATGACAGCTCTTAGCATCAAGTCAACATTTGACTGAGTGTGGTATCAAGGAGCCCTAGCAAAACCAGAATCACTGGTAATTAGAGAGCAACATCTCCATTGTTTGGGGTCGTATTGGCATATAGGAAGATGGTTGTGGTTGCTGAAGATCAGTCCTGTGATGAATCCATGAGTTCCTCAGGGCAGTGTCCAAGGCCCAATCATCTTCAACTGCTTCATCAATGACCTTCCCTCCATCATTAGGTCAGAAGTGGGGATGTTCATTGATAATTGCACAATGTTCAGCTCCATTCACAACTCCTCAGATCCTGAAGCAGTTCATCTTCAAATGCAATAAGATTTGCACAATATCCAGGCTTGGGCATGTGGCAAGTAGCATTCACATCACACAAATGTCAGGCAATGACCATCTCCAAAAAGAGGCAATCTAACTACTGGTCCTTGACATTCAACAGTGTTACCATCACTGAATCCTCCTATCAATATCCTGGGGGTTACCATTGACCAGAAACTGAACTGACTCACCGCATTAAAAACAGTGGCTAAAGAGCAGGCCAGAGGCTTGGAATGCTGTTGTGAGTAACTCGTCTTCTGACTCCCCAAAGCCTGTCCATGATCTACAAGGCACAAATTAGGCGTGTGATGGAATACTCTCCATTTGCCTGGATGAGTTTAGCTCCAACAACACTCAAGCTTGACACCATCCAGGACGAAGCAGTCCACTTGATTGGTGCCACATCAACCAGCATCCACTCTCTCTGCCCCTGATGCTCACTAGCAACAGTTTGTACTATCTACAAGATGCACTGCAGAAATTCACTAAAGATCCTTAGACAGTACCTTCCAAACCCACAACCACTCCCATCAAGAAGGACAAGGGCAGCAGATACATAGGAACAGCATCACCTGCAAGTTCTCGTCCAAGACGCTCACCATCCTAATTTGGGAATATATCACCGTTCCTTCACCATCGCAGTGTCAAAATCCTGGAACTCCTCTCTAATGGCATTATGGGCGTACCTCCAGTGCAGGGACTGCCAGTTCAAGAATGCAACTCACCTCCACCTTCTCAAGGGCAACTAGGGACGAGCGATTAAATATTGGCCAGCCAGCGATACCCATGTCTCATGAGTTAATAAATTAAAAATGGAGGCCAGACCGATCCTACTCAAATTTGCTTCCAGGACTAATGAATTGGGTTTGGGCTTTCTTTCATTGTGTAACTTTCTGTTGGTTTATGACAAGCTGTCAATGGTCAGTTCACAATACTTGTGGATCTGGTTATTTCTACAGTTCTTCAACCTGTATTACTGAAAAAAAATGTCTTCTTATCCATTTATTTATATGTGTAGTATTTTTGGGTGATCCCTCTTTCAAGTATCTAAACTTTATAGGTCCTCACTATCCAGGAAAAAGCAGCAGTCAGTGAGAAAGAGTAATAACATTGCATGGTGCTGAGGTAGATTTTCAGGCTTCAGACAGCAAATGATATCTGAGTTCTGAAGGACAGTCATACCAGACCCGAAACATTAACTGTTTCTGTCTCCACATATGCTGCCAGACATGCTGAGTTTCTCCAGCATTCTGTGTTTCAGACTTCCAGCATCTGTAGTATTTTGCTGTTATATGATATTTGAGTGTTATGCAGTGAAATCTGTCATGATGGGAAGCAGGTTTGAAATCCTGAGGCAAATCCTTTTCACCCTACCATCATTGGTTTGCCTTTAATGTTTCAGAGTTTTTATAAACTGCTAACGTGCCCTGAAATGCTTAAGCATCCTGTTGAACTGCATTTAACCTGAGATGCAGTGCTTTTGCAGCTTGTTTTGGCATGCTAGTGAGCCATAAGGGAGAGTGGAGGTGCGAATTTCCCATTATATATTTCCCAGCCTTGAATGGCGATGCACTCCCTTGAAAGGGTCCTGCATGGAATAAAACTTTGCCTGCATTGGTTTATGGGATCATCAGTGATCCCATATTTTCACTTACAGAGCAGAAATTATGAATAATTTTAATTTGGAAATGTAGTCAAGAAGCTACTTTCTTGAAAATAGTCAGTTTTACATGCTACAGCTTTTATCCTGCACCACAAACATTATTATACATCATGCAGCAAGCACACTCTTTGACACAAAAATTGATCAGTTCTGAGGAAGGGTCCCTGGACCCGAAACATTAACTCTAGTTTCTCTCCAGGGGTGCTGCCAGACCTACTGAGTTACTCCGGCAATTTCTGTTTTTGATTCGGATTCCCATCATCCATAGTGCCTTGGTTTGTTTTTTTTAGTTTACAGCTGTTTAACATTTACCTAATATTTGTCATTGGTATAGTTAAGAACTGACTGAAAACATCACAAAATTATTGCCACGAACTCTGCTGCTTCTGAATGCCATTTATTTAACCACAAATCCCTTTATTAAACAACCCATGCTGGATTGTTTTCATGACTATCCAAATAAAGATGGGTAACTTTGTATGTATAGAAAAAAATCAAAGCTGCGGCAGAATAGCCTCCAAATTTCTTCACAGAAGCCGTAGAACATAGAACAGTACAGCACAGTACAGGCCCTTCGGCCCACCATGTTGTGCTGACCTATTATCCTAATCTAAGATCAAAATATCCTGCATACCCTACAATTTACTATCATCCATGTGCCTATCCAAGAGACATTTGAATGTCCCTAATGTATATGACTCCACTACCACCGCTGGCGGTGCATTCCATGCACCCACCACTCTCTGTGTAAAGAACCTACCTCCGACATCTCCCCTATACCCTCCATCAATCACCTTAAAAATATGCTGCCTCGTAATAGTCATTTCCGCCCTGGGGAAAAATGTCTGTGGCTATCCACTCTATCTATGCCTCTCATCATCTTGTACACCTCTATCAAGCCACTTTTCATCCTTTGCTCCAATGAAAAAAGCCCTAGCTCCCTCAACCTTTCCTCATAAGACCTGCCCTCCAGTCCAGGCAGCATCCTGGTAAATCTCCTCTGCACCCTCTCGAAAGCTTCCACATCCTTCCTACGATGAGACCACCAGATCTGAACACAATATTCCAAGTGTGGTCTAACCAGGGTTTTATAGAGCTGCAACATAACCTTGCGGCTCTTAAACTCAATTCCCCATATTTTCCTACCCTTTATTCAGGCATTATATTTCATGTGAACTTATGATCATACAAACAAGGAGCAGGAGTAGATCATTCAATCTTCATCCCAGTTGAGTGAACACTCTCTGAACTGCTTCTAATGCAATTACATTTTTCCTTAAATAAGGAGACCAAAACTATACACTGTACTGGATGAGGTCTTTCCAATGCATTGTGGAACTGTAACTGTAGGCCATTCAAACCCTAAACCTGATCCTTCATTTAATAAGATCATGGCTGATATGTTCATAACCTCAAATCCACATTCCTGTTTACCTCCAATAACTTTTCACTCCATCTCTACCTTAAAAAATATTTAAAGACACTGCTTCCACCACCTTTTCAAGAGGAATGTTCCAAATGCTAACAACCCTCAGAAAACATTTCACTTCATCTGTGTCTTAACTGGGTGACCCTGATTTTTAAACAGGGACTCCGAGTAACAGATTCTTCCATTAGAGGAAACTTTCTCTCCACATTTACCCTGTAAAGACCCCTCAGAATCTTTTTATGTATCAATCAAATTGCATCATAATCTTCAATTGGGATGAAGGAGTTACCTTACAAGGAAAGATTGGACAGGCTAGGCATATATCCATTAGATTTTAGAAAAATGAGAGGTGATTTTATGAAACTTTTGCAACTCACTTTAAATCTGTAGCCTTGAATTCTCAGGTCTTTTACAAGCAGGAACCATGTCCCCCAGTCTCCTCTTTCCTCACTATTTTGAAAACTTTTATCTCCTCTTTACCCTCTTCTCTCCAAGGAGAGCAGTGCCAACATCTCCAGTCTCATTTCTGAGATCTCTCACTCCAAGCACCATTTTTGTAAATCTCTCCCACAATCTCTCCAGTACATTCGCATCCTTCCTATAATACAACATCCAAAACTGTACATAATTCTCTAGCTGAGGTCTAACATGTGTCTTGTGCAAATTCAGCATAACATGCCCTGCTTTTGTAATCTATGCACCTACTAATAAAGGGATACTGAATACTTTATTAACTGCTCTTTCCTCCTGTCCTGCCACCTTCAAAGGTGTATTCACATATACACCCAGGTCCCTCAGCTCCTGCAACCCCTTAAATATTGTACCCCCTATTTTAAGTTATCTTTCTGTCTTCTTCCTATGAAAATGCATCACTCTACACTTCTCTTCATTGCACTTCAAATGCCACTTATCTGTCCACTCAACAACTTGTCTATGCTATTTTGGAGTTCTATACTATCCTCCTCACACTTTAGAGTATTTCCAAATTTTGTATCATCTGCATGCTTTGAAATTGACTCCTACACCAAGATCTAGATTATTTATATCAGGAAAGCAAGAGTCCCAATATCAAACCCTGGGAAACTTCACTACAGGCCTTCTTTCACCTTGAAAAATTTCCATTGATCATTACTGTCTGTTGTAACAGAACAGTAATGAACATGTGATAAAGGACAGAAAATGCCCATCTATTAAACCTACGCCATTTCAGTATGATGTAACTTCTGATCACCATCACCTCTAGAGGACCATAGGGCTGCTGTCTCATTGGAGAGAGAAAACTGGTGGTGGTTTATCCTGAGAATCACCACACCTCAGATAAGGGGAGAGGTTGAGAACAAAAGCCCTTCCTGGTAGCCTCAGCCAGTGACGGAATTGAACCCACAGTGTTGGCATTACTAACCAGCCATCCAGCTGATGAACTAACCAACCCTGATCTTTATTCTCCCTTCCATGGCATTGATGTCTGTGACAAAAGGTTGACCAATGTACACATTAGCCTGTATTACATAAACCATCAGATCAGACAGTAGAATAGAATTAACTTACAGGCAGTGATCTTACCATGATTAACTCTTTTGGAGTAAGAATCCCTCAAATCTCTTTTAAGATCAAACTGAATATTGGGATGTAAATCTATCACTTTTACAGCTGTGTTACCAATGATTCTAAAGTACTTAATTTAGCATTCACAATCTAATAACAAAATACCTGATTTTTCATCAAACACATCTAAGTATGATATTATGCAGTTTAATGTTTAAATTAACATGAGGTCGAGCTAAAATTATGGACCATTCGGCATATTTTCAAGCACTGTAACTTTGAAACAAATATTCTTGCTGAATGAATGTAATTTGCAAAATATTTGTTCACTTAATGAGAGCAAGTGGAGTAGTTACTAGAGGTCCACAACGTTCCCATCACTGTTTTCGTCACATTCATAAAGTTAGTGACACTATATTGCTATTTTCTATTCGTTTGGAATTCTTTTGAAGTGAAAGATTTAGTTTAAAAATAAAACTGTAGTCTAAAGGATTGAAATAATTTAGAAGAGAAATTCCACATAAGAAAAAGGCTGTAACTTTTCTCGTGATTGTAAAGTGGACTCGCATCCTCAGACCTGAAGAACTGAAACTATCAGTTAAAGTAGTGCATTAGGAAAGATATTGAACATGCAGACATTGGTTTCTTACATAGTAATTTCTATCTGTACAAGGTCACTGAAATGCAACAATGTGCCATCTTTCAAAAAGTGAACTTTCTGCAAATGCCATTGCTATACGTGGAACTGCTGATCTGATAAAAATTTTATCCTGATTGCCCTTCAATAAGTATTTCTTTTTTATGTGTTATTAACCATCAGACTCCATTTTTAAATGTTGCAGAAAACACAAATAGTTTTGATAAAAGCAGTGCACAATGTCCACTTTATTCCATGTCTATGGCTCTCGAAATATTTTGCTGCTGTGGAATTTACCTTATGCTAAAATTGCTACCAGAACTCAAGTAATCAGCTGTATAAAATTAGCAAGCACCACTATGATATGAAGACTTTTGTGTCACAGTAGGAACAGTTCAGATCAGGTGAGTCTTGGTAGTCAGCGCTATCTGCCCAATTGAGGCACTCCTTGGTCAGAGATTTGGCTGCTGAAAGCCACCCTTCTGTCCTGGCCTCCACCCCTCTTATAACTTCCACCAGTGACCCATATTTCACCTTCACTCACGTTAGACTCTGGTCCCCTAACTACCAGCAGTTACTGCTTCTACTGGCACATGTAGCATGAGGAGCTTTAGGCTTCAGTTTGGTCCAGCTGATGTTAGTGGCTGTAACTTCTGCAGCCATGACCTCAATCATGGGGAAATTGTGCTGGTGCCAGTTAAATGCCTGAAGGGCATTTGATCCCACTGAATCCCAATGGAATTGAGAAGTGTTTCCGGTCATTCTTTAACCAGTGAGTAAAACCCCTACTGGCCTGACAAAATCTCAGAATTATATATGTACTGTTCAGTTTATTGAATGAACTGTTATTAAATGAAATTTGTGGACACAAGGAAAATCAATAAATGTAATTAGTTTAATACAAAAGCAGAAATTGATGAAAATACTTAGCAGGGCTGGCAGCATCTGAACAGTTCTGAAGAAGGCTCACTGGACCTGAAATGTTAACTCTGATTTCTCGTCACAGATGCTGCCAGAATTGCTGAGTTTTTCCAGCAATCTCTGTTTTTGTTTCTGATTTCCAGCGTCTGCAATTCTTGTGATAATTTGTTTGATATTTGACTTTTAATTCAGGTTTATGCTGTTGGCCTTCACCTTTTGAGAAATGGAGCAAACTGTACAGGTGGGAGCCATTTTTACTCACGGTCAAGCTGAGTTTGAAAAAATAAAAGAAAGAGTGACATCTGAAGAAAGTCACAAATTTATTGGTCAGGAAAGAAGTTAGCAACACATAGATGATTATTTCTACTGCAGTGTCTTTAAAATAAAAGATATGCTTTAGTTTAGATTAAGTAGTGTTTAAGGTATAAGAGGTATGGTAAGGTCTCCAGTATATTGTTAATATTGTTTGAATTAGAGAAAGTAAATGTAAAGGGTATCATTTAAAAGTACTTCATGACCTGGGTGGCATGTACTGGACTGTAGCCGGTCTCTTGCATCCAGAATGTCTCAGGAGAGTTTCCTCCTCCTCTTCCGGTGGTAACGGTATTGAGGCTGCAGCTCTCTCAGACTCAGAGCTTTCCTAGACGGAGGGGGGAGAACCTATAGTTTTTGACAGGACATCTGGCTGTTCTGAGGGGCCAGGTGTATATTTTGGTCCTGCCCCGTTTGCAAGGTAACGGCTTTCAGGTTATCCATGTGTTTGTTCAGGACTGTATCACCTGACAAATCTTGTAAGTCACAGGACTTTGACCTCCCGGCAACCTCGCCTCATACCCATACAAGGCCATTTTCATGATTCCGGCACCAAACTTTGTCCCCGAATTAAATTGTCTCCCTCGCTCAGAGGAGGCCTGTGGTCAGCAGTGGCGTTCCTGCTGCCATTTCACCCTCCCCCCAGGTCTGGGAATATCAAGTTTAACCTGGTGTGGCGTCTTCTCCCCATCAGCAACTCTGCTGAAGCTATCACTGCTATTGCATGCAGGTGGTCCTATAATCAAAGAGGAGCTGAGACAGTTTGGTATCAAGTGACCCTGTAGGTTACTTCTTAAAGCCTGCCTTCAACATTTGAACCACTTTTTCCACTTAACCATCGGACAGTGGATGGTATGGAGCTGACCTTATGTGGCAAATGCCATTTGATTTCATGAAATATTCTAATTCCCTGCTGGTAAATGATTTCCCATTGTCCATGACCAATACTTCCAGGAGTCCATGTATTGTAAATGATGCTCGCAGCTTTTCAATCATCATCCCTCAGTTGCCGAACAAACTTTCTGCATGTCCAACCACATTGAATGGGCATCCAAAATGACTAGGAACATTAAGCCAATGAAAGGACCGGCATAGTCGACATGCAACTGAGCCCATGGTTTACCCAGCCATTCCCATGAATGTGGGGGTACTACTGGTGGCAATTTTTGTCCTTGTTGGCACTCTGGGCACTGTCCAATCAATGCAGCTATGTTGGCATCCAACCTTGGCCACCAGACACAGTTTCTTACCAGCATCTTCATCTTGAAAACCCCTGAATGACACTGGTGGAGTTCAGCCAGTATTTGGCAGCAACCTTTACTCGGAGCAGTCATCCTTGTCCCCACAGTAATATGCTGTACTGTATGGTGGTCTAGTCTCACCGGGTCCCGAAAGGTTTCAATCCAGGTTGCAATGGACCTTCTGTTTCCCCCCGTTACCACCAGCTGTTTTAGTTTCACTAGGACAGGTTCTTTTTGTGTCCACAGTCGGACATTGTCAGCAGTGACTGGAAGGGTGTCCAGGAAGTTTTAAAACCAAAATAGACTGTTGCAGGGGAGGCATTACCAGTGGAGTATGTGCCAGTAGGAAGTGGCTCAAGGCATCTGCGTTAGCCACTTGGCTTTCTGGATAGTGTTCTAACTCGTATGCGCTGAGAATATGGGCCCAATGCCTAATACTACTGGAAGCTATGGGCAGCACCGCCTTGTCTTCTTTCAGTAGCCCTAGCAGAGTACTGTATTCTGTTACTATGACAAATTACCATCCATAATGGTACTGATGGAACTTACTCATACCAAACATGACTGCCAAACCTTCCTTCTGTATCTGGGAATATTTGCATTCGGCATCAGCCAAAGTCCGGGAAGCATGCACTATCTGGCGTTCCTCTCCATTGTGCCACTGGTGAGCCAACACTACAGCAATGCCGTATGGGGAGGCATCGCATGTCAGTACTACCTCTCACTTCAGATTTTAGTGGGTCAACACCTTAGATGATGACAGCTACTTTTTCACTTCCCTAAAGACTGTTTCTTGGCTACACGACCATTTCCAATGTTGACCCTCTTTCAATAGCACATGTAAGGGTGCCAAGATGGAGGCCAAGTTACATAGGAATTTCCTGTAATTCACCGACCCAAGGAAAGACCTAAGCTCTGGTACATATGTGAGAGCCAGGGCTCCTTTGATCATCCTCACTTTATCCTCCAATGGGTGTATCCCAGTTTTGTCGACTCTGTAACCTATGTAGGTCACTTGGCGTGCCTGGAACACATATTTTTCCCTTCCAAGGTGCACACCTGCCTGGGAGAAACAGTTAAGCGTGATGTCCAAGTTTTCCAAGTGCTCTTTTTTGGTCTTCCCTGTTATTAGTACATCATCCAGATAAATGGCGACCTGGGGTAGCCCTTGTAAAGTGTTCTGAATTGTCCACTGGAAAAGGGCGCAGGCTGATGATACCCCAAATAGCAATGTTGAATGTTGGTACAAACCCTTATGGGTATTAAATGTGGCGTACTTCTGGGAATCCTCATCTAGTCGTAATAGCAGGTAGGCGTAGCTCTGTCCAGCTTCATGAAGGACAGACCACCGCCAATTATGCGTACCAGTCCTCTATTAGAGGGATTGGGTATTTATCCAGCTGCAAGAAGTGGTTTACTGTTTGCTTAAAATCTCCAACTTGGTTGACCAATGCTGCCCATTCCGCAAACTGCAATGTTTTAATGATTCCTTTGTTTTCCAGCCTCTTGATATCCCCCTCTATTTTTGCTCATAAGGGAACTGGCACTGGGCAGGCCTTGCAAAATCACAGAATTGCTTCCTGGTCAACATGTAAAGTGGCCTTGACCCCTCTGGTAGTTCCTAGCCCTTCCTGAAAAATCGTCTGGGTATTTATTTAGGACTTCACTCAGACAGCCATTTTCTAATTAATAACGTTGAGCCAATTAAGTTGAAACTTTCTCAACCAATTCTGTTCCATCAAGCTTGGGCCCGAGCCTCTTACTTCAACCAATGGCAACTACATCAACTGCTTCTCATAGGAGACCAGAACTGAAGTCGTACCCTTAATCTGAGTTCCCTGGAGTATGTTCTCAGTCTGGCCACGGTCTTGCATAACCTTAAGGGTTGGAGTCTAGAGCAAATCTCGTTAAAGACTGATTCTGCAACCACTGATACAACTGCGCTAGTATCGACCTCCATGAGAACTGGGTGACCATTTAAGCAGACATTAATTCTAATTGTCTGATTTGGGATATTTATAATCAATTTAATTGTTCCAATCCACATGTAGGGTGGGTCAAACTTCCCAGAGTGTGCACCCTCCTCGATATCGTGCTATGAGTTCTCTTAGTCAAGTCAGGCCTCGTAGGACTCCTTTGTTGTCTCAAGTCCACATACGAGCAGCAACTACAATGGCTTGCTGGTCTGGATCCTGAAGAACATTTTAGCCATTTGACCGAGGCTTGGTGTTTTTGTGGTGTTTTGCTATGGGCTGGCCTAGGGTCCCTCTGCTCAGGATATGCCCTGCGTGAGACTCTGTGATTGCGTACACTCTTGTGGTGTTTCCCAAACTCAGGTAGACAGGTGAGGGGTCCATTTCAGTTGGGAGGCCCTGTAGCTCCCATGCTGTACTTGCTGCATTTTCTAATGACAAGGCCAGGTATAGTACCTATTTGAAGTCCAGTTGGGCTTCAGCTATTAGACACATTTGCGTGGTTAGGTCATTAATCCCACATATCAAATGGTCTCTCAGCACTTCATTCAGAGTTAACTCAAAATCACATGCCTCTGCCAGTTGTCTTAACCTCATCAAAAATTCCAATGTGATTCCCAGGTTCTCAAACAGCCAAATAAAATTGATAGCATCTCAGAGTTAGAGGAGGTTACGGAGTCAAAATATTCCTTAACTAAATCTATCATCTCTTGAAAGGCTTTAGTGGATGGTGCCTCAGGGAAAGTAAAGGCCCTAATAACTGAAAATGCTGCAGGTCCACAAGCAGTCAGAAGGATTACTCGCAAGAAGTTCTGCTTGCAAAAAAGACCCTGAACTACCCGTTGCCTGCCACTTCAATGCACCACCCTGCTCCCTGGCCAACATCTCTGTCTCTGGCTTGCTTCAGTGTTCCAGTGAAGCCCAACGCAAGCTGGAGGAACAACACCTCATTTTCCGCTTGGGGACCCTACAGCCCTCTGGACTCAATATTGAGTTCAATAATTTTAGGGCCTAGGCTCTCCCCTGTCCCTGCCCCCCACCCCATACACCAGGCTTTGTTGCCACATAGCCTGCCATTACACACCCCCTGTTGTTAGTCACTAACAGTCGCCATTAACAACTATTCACCCTTGCAGCCTGATCGTTAGCAACTCCTTTGTCTGTCCAACTGTCTTTCTCTCTCTTCGGGATCTATCCTATCGTTTACTCCCTACCCCACCCACCTCCCTATTTTCTGCATATAAACTGATGTTTTCCCAGCCACTATCAGTTCTGAGGAAGGGTCACCGGACCCGAAAAGCTAACTCTGTTTTCTCCTTCACAGATGCTGCCAGACCTGCTGAGCTTTTCCAGCAACTTTGTTTTTGTTCCAGAAGGATTACTCATTGCTTTTGATCTGTCCCAATGTCATTTGCCTGGAAAAGATATTGCATTGTTTCCACATACTGGGCCCAATCTTCGATGGCAGGGTTGAATAAGCCAAGTTTCCCAAATAAAGGCATGATGCCAGAAATGCTTACCCCAACTCAAAGATGACAGTTGTGAGTGAATGTTCTTCCAGCATGTACTGTTTTCTCTCATTGCCACTGAAATAACTGGACAGAGATCCGTCACCAATTCACCATTTTATTTACATGTGCACAGTTCATTGTCTCTAACCAACCAGCTTCAAGCCAGTCCTTGGTCTGAAGAGACCTTCTGAATCTCCTGTTTATATGTGTTAGCCAGGGCTCCCTGATCGGCCCAGGCTAACAACCCCAATCAAGGATTTCATAGTCAATGAGATCCAACTGGCCCTGCTTCCAATCACTACAGAACAAAAAAAACATTCTGAAGAAGGGTCACTGCATCTGAAACATTAACTTTGTTTTCTCTCCACAGGTATTACCAAACCTGCTGAGTTTTTCAAGCAATTCTGTTTTTGTAATAAAGAACACCCTGGCAGATTTCTCAATGAGTACATCAAAGAAAAGGAGCTCATTTCACAACTCAATTTCAAACATTGTTCCCCTTTACATTGTTAGTCTTGTAAATTGTCCTGATGAGTACAGGGCAAAATGCTTCAACAATATGTATAAATTTTTAGCAACATACAAATATGGCTTCATTATATTCATTGCTGTAGAATGTTAGAGGATAAATAATATGATTTCAGATATATTTATTACCAAAATAACTCCACTTTTGTTTGGCTAAACGTTTTGGATAATTTCCAAGGATGAAGAAGCATGCCCACTTGAATCAAATCCCAGGGATATTTCAAAGCAAATGAATGAGATCTGCACTTTCCATTCATTCCTCCATTTATGCAACTATGTAAATGGTTTGAGAGGGTTACTTGTGAAGCTTTATGTACAGTGAAGGATGTTGACTCTATTCCACATAATTTGGACATGGTAAAGAAATTGAGTTTGGAAATTTCTGATATTAGATGCTAAAGCAAAATGTTTTAAAAAAATGGAAGAAACCATCTCACTTAAAAAGTGTTTTCCTTCCAGAAGATGAATAGTGGTAAGTAGTGCGACCTCTGCCAACGTATCTGCTTCCTGATTTGTGTTTGGAACATTGAAACTGTCATATCCTTAATATGATTAGTTTTTGAATGAAAACTTCCTGTTTACTATACATATTTAATTGTTGTAAATGAATCTGCTGAATTATAGTTTCCTTTCAGGTTCACTGCATCTGCTTTAGTTCTATCCTATGCTTTGAAAATCCTTACTTTGACGCCATTTGATAAAATCATAGAATCCCTACAGTGTGGAAGCAGGCCATTTGGCCCATCGAGTCCACTTCGACCCTGCAAAGTGCGTCCTACCCAGATCCACCCCCCATTCTATCCTTGTAACCCTGCATTTCCCATGGCTTATCCACCTATTGTGCACATCCCTGGACACTATGGGCAATTTAGCATGGCCAATCCACCTAACCTGCACATGTTTTACTTAGGAAGGAAACCAGAGCACTCAGAGGAACCTCGCACAGCTATGGCGAGAATGTGCAAACTCTATACAGACAGTCGCCTGAAGGGTGGGATCAAACCCAGGACCCTGGTGTTGTGAGGCAGCAATGTTAACCAGTGAGCCACCATGCCACACATAAGGTTTAACTGATACTTAGTAATAGGGTATTTTCATACATGTGAAACAGGCAACTTAATTTTACTATTTAATGAGCAAAAGTTTCAGTTGATTTGCCAATTTTGGTCTATTTCCTCTGTAAAATGAATGAAAATAATTGGTAGTTCTGCAGATCCCGTATTAACTTTCCATTTGGAATTTGTTTACTTTGCAGCCTCAAAGCAGAAAGATTTGTTAGGAAGCAGATCTGTATGAATGGGGTTTGTCTTTATGTTTTTATGTTATCTTTTACTGCTATTATATATTTAGGTTGGTTAGGAGAGGCACCATTTGTATAGTTTATGTGGGGTGACATCAAATTCTTCTTGGCACTGAAACCTCAGGCTGTATCTATGTAAAGGCAGTCAATGAAGGGAGCATGCAGCTTTCAACAAATACTTAGGAAATATCTTTCGCTATATGTTACCTTCTTAGCCCAATGCACTATGGGTACCCTTCCAGGACTCCCACTTAATTCAGCAATCACATATAAAGGGGAGGGGGCAAACAGAAACTCAAGGCAGGATGTGGGATTTTGGACGGTAGCTTACCCTTTCTTACCTTTAATCTTATCGTCCAATGCAGCATTTTGGCCTTTCTTGCAACCAACCGAAATGGACCTCCTGAGGCAGATGCTACACCTCAATAGTGAATGACAAATATGTCAGATTATAAACTAACCAGTGCCAACATTCCTGCAGCACTGATTTTTCTTTTGCTTGTTTTCTTTTTTTCTTTTACCTCTTTTAAACTTACCACAGGAGGCAACAAAACTACCAGCAAATCTGCATTTCATTCTGGAATGCAAATTCTCCTGAAAATGGTTTATCTCTGTCTCTCAGAATACACATTCCTGCTCAGCTTTGCATTGTCTACAAAGTTGGAAATATTACATTTGGTCCACACCTCATTGATATATATTGTAAACAAATGGTGCCCAGGTACAGATACTTGCATGACCCACTAGTCATAGTCTTCCAATACGAGAATGACCCATTCATTATGACCATATCAAAAGCCTTCTGAACATCTAAATACAGTGCAGCCATCAATTCTCCTTCATCAATTTTATTATTAACATCCTCAAAAACCTCTAACAAGTTTGTCAAAGATGATTTTCCATTCATAAATCCATGCTTACAAAGCCCAAACAGATAATTTTTGTCCAAGTGTCCATTTATCATATCTTTCCATGGTAGATTCTAGCATTTTCCCCACTACAGATGTAAGGCTGATGTTTCTGTGGATCCTAGTTTTTCTCCCTTGTTCCTTTCTTAAATAGTGGATGACATTTTTAAGCTTCCAATATACAGGAATCATTCTAAAATCCATAATGGAATTCTGGAAGATTACCTATGTATCGACTATCTCTATAATTACATCCCTCAAAACTCTAAGATTTAGATTATCAAGTTCTGGGCACTTGTAAGCCTCCCACTCCATTAATTTTTCTGGTGCGATTTTCTGACCAATCCTTTTTTCTTTTAGCTCCTCAATCTCACTAGTCACTTAGATCTCAAATTCTGAGAGGTTTCTTGTAGCTTCCTCAGTTAAACCAAACACATTTAGTTCATCAGAGATAGTAGGAACTGCAGATGCTGGAAAATCTGAGACAACAAGGTGCAGAGCTGGATGAACACAGCAGGCCAAGCAGCATCATAGGAGCAGTAAGGCTGACGTTTCCGGCCTTGACCCTTCATCAGATGGGTCAAGTTTTTCTGATGAAGGGTCTAGGCCTGAAACGTCAGCCTTACTGATCCTATGATGCTGCTTGGCCTGCTGTGTTCTTCCAGCTCTGCATGTTTAGTTCATCAACCATTTCTCTTGCCCCAAGTTAAATTTTTCTGACTCTACTTTTATTGAACCCACTTTCATTTTAGCCAAAGTTCCATTTATACATAGCCATAGAAGCTTTTGCAGTCTTTTGTTCTTACTTGGTTGCATTCATATTCTATTCTTTCTTTCCTTATCCGTTTTTATGGTCCTCCTTTGCTATATTCTAAAAACGTCCATATTTCAGATTTATTGCTATTTACTGCCACTTTATAAGTTTTTTTTAAATATTATACAATCCACAACTTCCTGTGTCAGCCACAGTTGTCTGACGTTTTTTGAAATTATGTACCTTGAAGGAATGTATGGTTGCTTTAAGCCATGTAATAGTATTTTTTTAAAGAATTTCCATTGCTTATGTACAATCATGCCTATTAATTTACTTTCCCAATCCAGCTTGGCCAATATGAACCTCATGGTTTCGTAACATCCCTCACTCAAATTTAACATCCTAGCTTCAGATCAAATTACCTCACTTTCAAACATAATATGAAATTCTATCACATTGTGATTATTCATCCTGAAATGTTCTTTTACTACAAGGCTATTAATTAGTCCCTTTTCATTACATAATATTAGATCCAAAATAGCTTGTCCCTCAGTTGGGTCTTCAAAATGCTGTTCTAGTAAATGATTCCTAAGGCAATACAGAAACTCATCCTCCACAACTTCAATACACAGTTGCTTTGCCCAATCTATATGTAGATTACTGTGTTGCACATGCTACAAGCTTCTTTGTCCTGATTTATACCATGCTCCAAATGACCACTGCTATTTAGTGGCCTATAAATTACTCCAACCAATGTCTGCTACCTTTTGCTATTTCTTAGTTCTACCCAATACATTCCATACATTCTTCTTCTGATCTGAGATCCTCCCTTACTAGTGCACTGATCCCATCTTGAATTATCAGCACAACTACATTTTCTTTTCCTTTTTGTCGGTCATTCCTAAATGTTGAATATCTTTAAATATTCAGTTCCCAGTTCTGGTCACCATGCAGCCATGTTTCTGTAGTTGTAATTATATCATAACCACTACCTCTAATTGTGCCTTTAGATCATCTATCTTGTGTATGCTGCAAGCATTCAGGTAGAGTGCCTTTACCTTTTTCTTTTTGGCATCATTTCATATTCAAAGCATACTTGATACCTGTCCTTCTTCTTCCTTCATAGATTTTTTACTTCCTGTTACTAGTTTAACTCTGTTTCAATTTCAGTTACTCTCAAGCTCCCGTCCTCCTAACAAGCTTGTTTAAACCAACCGCAGTATCACTAGTAAATCTCCCTGTGAGGATATCAGTCTCTTTCTTATTAAGATATAACGGCTTGTACAGGTCCTACCTGCCTCTTAACTGGTCCCAAAAACTCAGAAATTTGACGCCCTCCCTCCTACTCCAGTTCTCCAGCCACATGTTTAATGGATCAATCCTTCTGTTCTTACACTCACAAACATGTGGCTCTGGGAGTAATCCTGAGATTACTGCTCTTGTGGTTCTGCTTTTAAATTTCCTTCCTAATTCCCTTAATTCTCATCCCTTGTAGGTACCAATGTAGACCATGACTTCTAGCTGATCCCCCCTTTCCTATATGGATGTCTTGCAGCTATTCTATTTACAACTTTGGTCCTGGCATTAGCAAGGCAACACACCATCTGGAGTCATAGTTCATGCTGCAAAAACACCTGTCTGATCCTCTAATGATTGAATCCTCTATCACTATTCCCCTTCCATTTTTATTTCTTCCCTTGTACAGCTGATATGTACTTAGTGCGATGGACTTGTCTCTGGCTGCACTTCCCTGAGAAATACTCATCTTCACCAATTTCCAAAATGGAATAATGATTGGTAAGCACTATAAACTCAGGGGATTCTTGCACTACCTGTCCGGTTTTCTCAGACTGCCTGCTAGTCACCCATTCACTCTTTTCCTGTACACTTCTAATCTGTGGTGTGTTTTACATGCTATCCATATAGAGCTCTGCTTTGCAGATACACAACAGTGACTGCAGCCACTGCTCAAGTTCTGAAATCCATAATTCAAACTTGTAGAGCCATTGACACTTCCTACAGATGTGCTTGTCTGGGATATATGGTACATTCATGATTTCACACATACCACAGGATACACACTGTACTAGTTCACAGTGATTTGCCATCCCACAACACAGAAAACTATTTGTATGCTTTCAATAAATATAAGTTTACTACAAAAGCTTACTAATTTCTTAACTTTATTTGCCTTAAATTTTACTTAATTAGTTTATTTTACTTTGACTTAATTCTACCTGCCTTTTTTATTGTGTTCCTTCCTGAAATCTAGGTAGCTGCTTCTCCTTTATAAATTATATATTTCTTTTACGTTTAGGATATTTAGACTCCCTGTCTTACCAGCAGGTTATCATTAACCTATAAAATTACAGGTGTCTTGTGACATCTTTTGCAGCAAAAACAGGAAGGCAGATTATCATCCAAATGGCATTAGATTGGGAAAAGGAGAGGTGCAACGAGACCTGATGTCCTTTTACACCAGTCACTGAAAGTAAGCATGCAGGTGCAACAGGCGGTAAGGAAGTAAAATGTTATGTTGGCCTTCATAGTGAGAGGATTCTAGTACAGGAGCAATGGAGTCTTGTTGAAATTGTACAGGGCCTTGGTGAGACCATACCTGGAGTATTGTGTGCAGTTTTAGTTCTGGCTGTGGAGGGAGTGCAATAAAGATTTATCAGACTGATTCCTGAGTTGGCAGGACTGTTGTATGAAGAAAGGTTCGATAGGTTAGGACTGTATTTATTGGAGTTTAGAAGAATGAGGGCAGGACCTTGATGAAATCTATAACATTCTAAAATGACTAGACAGGGAAAATGCAGGAAGGATGTCCCTGTTGACCAGGCATTCTAGAACCAGAGATCACACTTTAAGGATACTGGGTAGCCATTTAGAACTGAGACAAGAACATTTTTCTTGAAAAAAATGGTGAGCCTGTGGAATTCTCTGTCACAGATATCGACTGAGGCCGAAATATTGAATATTATCAAGGAGTTAGATTTAGTTCTTAGGGCTAAAGGGATCAAAGAATATGGTGAAAAAGTGAATTGGATGATCAGTCATGATCATACTGAATGGCTTATTCCTGCTCCTGTTTTCTGATGGAGACAAGGAGCAAGTGGCAGAATAGATCGTTGGCTGGTTTCTAGACAGAAAGTAGAGAGTGGGAATTTAAGGGTGCTTATTTTATCAGAAGATGAGAAATGATGTTTCAAAGGGATCAGCCTTAGGACCACTACTATTTGCAATTTACATTAACAATTTAAACTTAAAAATCATGTTTTGATTCAAAATCTAGAAATGAGACCATGTTTGAGTGATAGCCAACATGGAGGAGGACTGCATGAAACTGCAGGAAGATATTAGTAAACTTATTTGATGGGCAAATACAGTTAAATCTGGGGTATTCCATTTTGGTAAGAAGTGTAACAAAGTCACATTACTTGGAAGGTAGAGAAACAATAACATCTTGGAGTACAAATACATCAGTCATGGCAGGTTGCAAAACAGATTGGTAACGCCATTAAAAAAAAAAGCACTAGACTTTATTTCTCAAGAGAAAGAATTCAATAGTTGGGCAGTCATGCTAAACTGATTGAGTCTGTGAAAAGTATCCCACAGTCAACATCACAGTGAAGCAATCTGGAAAGAATGTACTAAAATCAGCATTACAGTGAAGCACTCTGGGAAGAGTGTCCTGCAGTCTGTCAGTCAGTTTTTCAAGAGTGACCTCTAAGTTCATTGGCTGAAGTATTGAAGTTCTGGAAGGAATCAGAGAGACCACTTATCTAGGGAGTCAGGCAGTGGGACCAGTGTGACAGATCAGCTTGAAGCAGGAGGATATAAGTTGTGCCTAAGGCTTGAGGCCTACATGACTTATCTTGGGAGTTAGAGAGGCAGCAGGACCTGTGAGGGAGCAGCTGGTGCTGAGTTCAAACAGAGTGAGAAAAACAGAGAAACCGTAAAAGTTCATTGGTCTATAAGAAACTGCTGTTAGGGATTGTCAGCAAATTGCCATAAATTAAAAAAGCATTATACATTTTTCTTTAAAAATGGTAAAAATAACCTTTTGAATTAATTAATTCTCTGAAGAAATTGAGGTGTCTTTCCAGTTTCTTTTGATTACAAAATAGGAATAATATTATTCATCTCATGAACCAGACTGAGAAGGTGAGACAGTTATAAATGTGCATTAGTGTGAAAAGCCAATCTTCAAGTAAGGCTCCCAAGTAATACATTTTTCAGAAAATTCTGTCACTCATTAACAGTGTTGCCACAGATCTTTCAGTCAGACTTCCATTCAAAGTTCTGCCTCCACACCCAGCTGCTGTTACTGCTGTTTTTAATAATTACATTGCTTTTGACTTTGTTAATATTAGAAAATTCATAGATCTATAAAATGTTTTTACTATTAATGCTATATCATAAAAATTCACCAGAATCTAATGCAAAAACAGCGGGCCAAGGAATCAAAAGCAAAGTCTAATATCACTAATAATGGTTTCTAGGTTTCAATTTAATGCATTAGTTTATTTTATTCCAATTGATATTGATTAACATTTTATAATTTTAAAGATTTCCATAGCACATATAAAGTCATTAGTTTCAGTATAAGAAGTATTATGTTCCCAGTACAATAATTTACCCTCTACAATTTCTTTATTCAACTGTGATGAACACCTCCTATCAGTGCCTTATGGTAAAAATCACATGACTACAGCAAGTCATGAGGTACGTTAGTATGGTGTTGCATTTCTATTCTAAACATTCTGTCTTTTTGCACAGAACAAAAATAAATGTATATTGAGAATTACCCAACTTACCTACTACACACATAATTATTCTCATGCAAAAACAGTATGTTGTTTTATCAATCTCTGCATATGCACTGTTACACTACACTGGGATAGTGCACTGGGCATCAAGAACCGCTATTGCTAGAGTTGTCACAAAAGTTAAAAATTTTAAAAAGTATGCAAAATCCCCCAATTTGTAGAATTTTAGAGCCAAGTTGACAGAAAGCATGGACCAAGTTTCTGTACTCAGCAAGAACTACTATTTATTTCAAATAAATAGATGCTAACTGCAAATAAACTGTAATTATGAGCTGTCGACATAGAACTCTACTTCTTAAAATTCTATCCCACTTTAACTACCACATTTTTCTACAGACACAAACAAAAAAAAAAGCCTATTATGGGTGGAGGGAAAGACTGAGAAGGCCATTCAGTGGTCCCTGTCGACGGGTTTGCTGATCAGAGTGCTGATTCTCATTCTCAGAATACCTTCATTTGTTTGCAGGAGGCACATGGTGACTGTTGTACATTTATAAAGGCCACTGACTTATTAATTAAAAGTTGCAGCTTACAGCAACTGGTGAGGGGAAATAAACTGGTTATCTTCAAGCTTGAGATGCTCTACTGCAGAGCAGAAATGAAGCTCATTCTCTTACTGTGGTCCAATTGCTTCTCCCTCAAACATTCACCCCCACAAGCTGTTCAGCTACCTAGGGGCAAATCACATAGTTGTTGACAGGCAGAAGTTCTTGTCATCAATAACATCACAATGCCACAGAACAGTTAGCTACTTGTTGGCTTCAAATCTCCATTCATAGATGGCCCCTGGCTCCAACTTTTCTGTAACTAGGCTTCTTTTACTGCTTGAACAAGCAGCTATATAAACAGTACTTACAATGAGCGTCAGGCTACTTACTTTAAAAAGAACAGCAATCCTTCAACAATGTTTGGCATTTAAATCAGTTCTTTACCCATTTTAGTCCACAATTAGAAACAGGAAAATAATAAGCTATGGTCTTTACAATGCAAAGGGCAGAATCTTAAATGGGCATGAATGACATGTGATATGGCAAGACATGAGGCAGAAGCATGCAAGAAGTCCAGCGAGGCCTATCTCAATGTTCAGAACAACTTGCTGGATCTTTTAATGAAGTTCTGGGCATTAAGATGAGTTTCTTGCTAGACAACAGCAAGTTGCCAATTAGGGGGAATTAATGCATGTTTACAACGTTATTACCTCCACATTTCACCTCATTAATATGCAGCTTTCTATCCTATTCACCTGCAACAAACTAGATGCCAAGAATTTTTGACATGGATGTCAGAGTAGGTATCTAGCGACTTAATCTTGTCACTGACTACAGTGACCCTCCATATTGGTCATCACACAACAGCATCTTAGGACATGATCCATGGGCACCACCCGCATTCACTCAAGGCATTGGCATTCAACAATTGCCAACTCTCTGGGTCCTCATAGCACATCTCTGTTGCACTTGCATGATGCTTAGAAAGTTGAAACCTGCAATACAATATGGCTGGACAGAAAGACGGATGCAAGAACGCTTCATAAGTAGGGACTGGCACCCAACTCATGGATTGGACCAGGCTGCATTTCAGGGCTACTCACTTGATATTTTAGCACTCACTGACTTAATGCATACCTGGATATTGACAGCATCCCTGCCTTACCTTGTCTATTAGCACAGCCACACAACCAAGCAACAGTCCTTGAACAAGTAGGTGTATATCTTGCTGTATGATGCAGTGTTACATCAGTCTCACATCTGTACCACATGCCAGCAGCATATGCAGAAAACACACTGTGCAGCAAGCAAGCAGAGAAACTAGAGGAAAGTCAGATGGGTGTAACAAGAGTTGTTGCTGTAAATAGACTCAGAAATATTTTTGTAGGGATTGAAGACTGCAGACTTGAAAAGAGAATGACAATGGTGAAAGTGACAACTGTATTTGTAAGGGGGGATATGGTAAAATATGAATGGGACTGGGGTCATGGGAGAGGTGGGTTCGCCACGTTCAGGAGCAGCCTGGCTTCAAGTGGGGCCAGTACATGACCACACCTAGTAGATCATATCATATGACAGCTGACTTGGGGGAAGATGAGCATTACAGGCTCATGTAAGTGAGTTGCATGGTGGCTTGAGGAGCTGCAAAACATTGGACTGATTATATTTATAGGGCTAATAGGAAGAGTTATGGATGCTCTGACCTCACCTATACAAAGAGAAGGAGGTTGAAAGTAATTGATAGAAGTGAGCTCTCTGTTGCTTTCCATCTTGCTGGAAATCAAAAATGAGTGATGGGAAGGAAAACAGTCACACCCAGAGTGTGCAGGGTATGTGTCTCAACTAATGAGGGAGGGGGCTGTATATCTACTGATGCGAGGCCCTTTAGAGGGCAAGAACTTAACACCAGATGTCGATCCATGGTATATCATGTACAATGGCACAGTTACGTATGCAGCTACAGAGCTCAAGCAAATATTTTTCAATGTAGTGAAAAACCATTGACATTTATGGAAAGGTGAGCATCGATATATAGTGCAATATCATCCATGCCAGCAATGGATGTTTGTGTCTGAATGGTCCAGACATGCTGAGGGTCTCCTTGCTAGAGGCAAGTGGACCCTCCTCTGTTTGAACTTCTAAGGATGGGAATGGGGCAGGCAGGGTGAAGGTGCAGAGTCCGGCTACCTTTTGAATGTCCTGAGAAGATCCTTCTGAGGGGCCTGTTCCTTTTGTTCCTCACTTGGCCGGGTGCCTTCAGACATTTCCTTATCTGCTTGAGAGAAAGTGATCTGGATTAGATGCCTTGTTCGCCATTCCCCAGTTGCCATGCTTTGTCAATGAAAACCAATGGCTTGGGTGATGTTGTGAAGAAACGGGAATAACTGCGGATGCTGTAAATCAGGAACAAAAACAGAAGTTGCTGGAAAAGCTCAGCAGGTCTGGTAGCATTTGTGGAGAAAAAATCAGAGTTAACGTTTCAGGTCCGGTGACCCTTCCTCAGAAGTTGTGTAGAGCTGTTCATGTATCAAGCAGATCCTGAGAGTGTAAGACCTAGCTCTCCATGACAGCTACCAAGCTGTCCATGGAGTTAGCCAGATTATTTTGTGCTTGAGGCAGGTGGCTCCCCATAGCACAGCTGCAGTCTTACAGCCTCTGGGCTCAGAGGATGATTGTCCTTGTACATTTGAATGAATCCCCTGATTGCTGATACCTCAATCTCCTCTCCTACCTGGGACAGGGCAGGTTATTGGTCTCTAATGGTCCTTTGCATGCCAGTAACCTGGATGTTTCTTCATCATCCAGCTGCAGAATTGTCATAGTGAAGTGCTCACCAGCTTGTGCTCCCAATAGTTCGAAACATGACATTCCATCAAGGTGTCAGTATCTGAGCTGACAAGAGGTGCAGGAGGTAATCTTGCTGATGCTCCTTCTGAGGCCTCGAAACTCAAGGAGTTCAAGAAGGTGACTTCTAATAGATCACTCCATTTCTTCACCTGGGCTATGGCACCCCCTTCGTAAGATGCAAGGAAAGAGGTGTTGCGACCAATGCTTAGAAGTGGTGTGCAGTTAATGACAGTGACAGTGTAGTTAATGTGAGAGTTGCACTGGAATGAAGAGTGATGCTTACGCAGTTGGCAGGGCATGGATGTCTTGGCACAGGAGTATCTTTGTCTTATCATGTGAGGGATTGGACCCTCTCTTCGTATTGGATGAGAACCCTAATGATCCTTCGGTCTCCTTCTTCTGTAATGGGAGAGAGGGAGTGTTTGAGTGAGGGGTAAAAGGCTGGTGCAACTGTTAGTGCTGATGCAGGTGGTCAATAGGTGGTGTGATGTCCCAGGTGAGTCAGGAGGGAGTACAAAGGCCATAGAGGTTTTGTGGTGGTAGGGAGGAGGTGTTGGTTGTGGGGGAAATGAGAAGATGAGAGGGAAGATGTTGCAGCAAGAAGTAGTGAGAAAGGCAAGACTTCAACTTTGGTGGTCACAGTAGCAGAGATAAAGTGGTGTGAAGCTGCAGAGAGAGAATCGTGGAACTTATTCTGATAGAGCAAAGAAGGTTATACAGTTTCTTATGGCAATACTGGCTGTTCCCCTAGACTGTGTGTACAGCACTGATCTGGACATGACCAGACAGCCAGGGTCAGATTGTGTGTCCTCCTCTGCCAGTCAACCAGGAAGAGGATGACCCCGCTTTGGACTACTCCATTCACCAGAAACTCCAGGTTCCTACCAGATACTCATAATAACGTTATCCCCTTCTTCAACATATTTAGAATGG
This sequence comes from Rhincodon typus, assembly GCF_021869965.1. Classification (NCBI taxonomy): domain Eukaryota; kingdom Metazoa; phylum Chordata; class Chondrichthyes; order Orectolobiformes; family Rhincodontidae; genus Rhincodon; species Rhincodon typus. The sequence continues at coordinate 23,820,494 of NC_063359.1, read as the reverse complement.
TTGACCTTCACAGAGCAGAGCAACTTCAGCATGCTAATTCATGTTTGCCTGTGTGCACAGTGGCCTTTTAAAGATGGTTCAGGGCATCATAATGGTTGGGTAGGTAGTTAATGATGTAAGCCTGGTATGATGCAATAAGAGATGTTGATAGGCCTCATGGAAAGAAATTCTCTGTGAAACTTGATAGTTCTGACACGGCCAAAAAAAAAAAGATTCAGCCCAAAATCTTTAAATTATATTGGCTTCTTAATGGTTCGCATATGTATTATGATATGTGATTGATCCATATTCTAATATAGTTTATTTTAGAGTTTGGATTTAAGCTAGTGGCATGTGAGTTTTAGTCTCTGTATCTGAAACGGTTTAGTGGTTTGGAAGGTATTTCTGTAACTATGGTGATTTCTTTTAAGACACAGCTGAGAGAATTAGTTCTTAGAAGCTAAAGGGAAATTGTGCACTTGGCCTTCAATGTAGAAAATCAGAGATTGATTTTTTTTGATTAAGGGAAACACCCCATAGCTTGAGAAAAAAGCATTTTAGTTTCAGTTTGGCATTTTTTCCGAAGTCTTGGCTGAAGTTGGATGTGTAAAACAGTTGCTCCTTACAAAAGGAGATCGGTTAGAATTTTTAAGAAATAAGTTACTGCAGCATAAGGAGTTTTGAAGTTTTAGATTAGAGTGTCTGGTTAAAATGCTGAAGAGATTATTTGAATCTGAGAAAGTCAAAATTCATTTATATGAAGATTCAATGAAGAGACAAAGATTTTCAATCCCAGGGAATTGAAACCATAGCTAAGTCAAACACTATTTGCAATACAGAAGGAATTCTCTCTCTGCTGCTTGAATGTTATAAAGGGGTGCTGTTGGAATTAATGGGATTGTAGTTTACTGTGTGCATTAAAATGTTTAAACTTGTGTTCTATGTAAATAATTTGGTTTGTTCTATTTTGTCTTGATTTGTGCAATAAACATCTGTTCTATTGTTAAAACCAAATTTGTAACATCATATGCTTGTGTTTCAGTAAAAGACCATCACATTAAATAGAGAAAACAAAATATGATCTATCAGGCCAGATTTCAGTCTGCCATCTGACTTTCCCACTCATAACATCAACTGGTTTCATTACACTATTATCATGGCTATTCTTCTGAATGGTGTTCCTTCTCTGAGTAGTGTCATTCCTATGTCTCTTGTCATGGTATGTGTTATTATTCCATTTCTATTGTTGGGGGCTGAGGTAAACAGTCAGTTCACATCTTCTGCATAATCAGCTTCCAGTGTTTATAATGTATGTGCCTGTGATTGCAACAGGATATCCTGTCATTTACTTCCATTGTATACACTTGATGTAACAACTGCATAATTGCCAGGTTGCCACTTGAGCGAACTCTTTAAAGAGTGTTGAAGGTTTGTACCCTGACTTGCTTTCAAATTCTCAACTCTGGCAATGGTTTGGCAGTCTTATCAAAATTAAATTTGACTTTCTGTCATTCTACCTTGATTTTATCACTCACGTCTGTTACTGCTTCAGGCTTCAGTAGCTTTTTTGTTATTGAAAGAGTAATGGGTGTGTAGTGACATTAGTCTTTGAACTGTACTACTTTCTATGCCTTCACCAAGTATGTTTTTCCACTTGAAGATTGCCTTGGATTCATCTGGTTAGATTTACTTGATTTATTTATGATTCCTTTGGTAATTTTCATTCCCATATTAGCCTTTCCATTTGACTGTGGACAGTGTGGAGACAATAGGTGGCTTGGCGTATCACGATCATTTATGAAGCAGCTGAATTCTTCATGTATAAACTGAGGACTATTGTCACTCATCATAATGAAATGTCGTAATGACTGAAGTTGATTTCAGGTAATTTCACCAAATGTCATTACAATCAGCTCTAATATTTCCCAGTCGTCAGAAGAATAGTCTATGGCAACAAGATATTAGATCCCATGAGAGTGAAGAAGTCTAATCCTACCTACATACAAGCTCTACCTATGATGTTATGTGTTACTAGCGGCTCTTTAACTTGTTTTGCTTAGTGTTTGTTACTTGCAGATGCGTTACTTGATTTCATTGCCCATGTTGGCTAATGGAACATTTCTCTTGCTTTCCTCAGACTTGGTTCAATTTCTTGATGGCTTTCATAGATGCACTTTCTTTATCTCCTGAGGAATAATTACTGTATTACCTTTGTACAATATGTAACTTGGGCTGTCAATTCATCTCTGGAAGCCCAATATGCTTTTGTGATGACTAGTGTCCTTTGAAGCTTTCTAGCCATCCTTTCATCACTGCTTCTAGGAACACTTGGATACTGGCACCTTGTTGGGTAAATTACTTGATTTGAGCAAGATTTTTATTTGTTATCTTCAATGTCTCTGCTGGGTAAATGACTTTTAAAGCATGTTAAGCTGCTGTTTTACATTGCTTCTGGAAGATTTCATACTTTTCCATAGCATTCTTTACATTCTTCATAAGATGTGTTGCTCTCAGCAGCATGTCAACAATGTATGTTGCTGTTTTCCTTGCTTGAATGTAACATCCAGATGATCTATCTATAACTAGAGTAGCACTTTTTACTAATATTTTTATGCAGGTAGTAGTGACTTAAGAAAAATGCTTTGAAATGGCTTGTAGTTGACCTCTTTTTCAGCTTGGGCCTTTGTATTGAGCGTGTACCATTTACGTACATTAGTTACATTTTCATGGGGTTTAAAGCATGTCCTGTAGGCTTTCAATATATCTGAATCCGGGCTGTGTTTACCTATTCTTTGGCAAAGTATTTTCTGAAATGACGTGCCCAGTTCATGGTGCCCAGACTGCCATGGCCCATGACAGCTTTTCTTATGCATTCATCTGCGTTTCATCTGATTCCTTATGCACTGGCCTCCTCACCTCCTATCTTATAGAACCGTGTGCAAGTGAAGCAGAAGCACTCATTGCTGCTGGTACTTTGCAACATTCACATTGCTGGTGCCATATTAAAACTCCAGCTGCACACCAGATACTGTAAGCCAGGAATTGCCCTTCATTGTTATCCCTAAGGAAATGGTCCAGAAGGACATGTTAGTTCCTCAGTTCTCTGATAGGGACCTAGAAGTGCTGGTGGATGGGGTGGTAGAAAGAAGGGCAGTGTTTGTTCCTGTTGACTTGCAAAGGAAGCCACACCATCAGTCTCAGCTTAAAAGGGACTATGATACCAGCCTGGGTCAGTACAACATCCTGGGTGAAACACAACCGGGTCCCAAGAATATTATCTGGGTTTCTGCATTAACAGTTCAGCCATAATACCACGAGGTTGTCACCTATAGGTGGGTTGTGTTTCACCCAGGATGTTGATTTGAGCCAGGCTGGTATCTTGGTCCATTTTGGCTGAGAGTGATGGTGTGGCTTCCTTTGCAAGTCAACAGGAACAAACACTGCCCTCCTTTCTACCACCCCATGGCAGATGATAGAGTTTGAATTTAATAAAAATCTGGAATTAAGAGTCTAATGATGACCATGAATCCATTGTCAACTGTTGGGAAAAAATTCTGGTTCAATAATGTCCTTTGGGGAAGGAAACTGCCATCCTTACAAGCCTACATGTGACTCCAGACCCACAACAATGTGGTTAATTCTTAACTGCCCTCTGGCAATTAGGGATGAGCAATAAATGCTTGCCTAGCCAGCAACACCCTCATCCCATGAATGAATAACAAAAATGTTGCAGGTTAGAGTTAATAATCTGTGCCCCACAATGGAAAGTGACATCATCTTTCCTGTATTTCCTCACATTCACAGGCCACAATGTACTCGCTGAAACCCTGTTATTGCACAGAACTTTCACCAAGGCTCATGGGCTACTACTCTAAGTACTATGTGCATCATGTCCATTCAATGGCTCTCAGTCGGTTCATACTCCTAATTACTAACCGTTATTGATCTTTGCACTTTCTACACACTCACTGGGGAAACCTATCACCTCTTAATCTTGTATCCTCACATTTGCTCTCTCATCCACTTTCATCATACTCAGTCTCTCCCTTTGTGTCATGCAGGAAGAATTGACCCATCCCAAAGATTGATATCTCAACAGCACCCTGACTGTTGTACCTGTAATCCCTGGACTGGTTGCACCTGACATGCAACACTCGTTGTGGCTAACTCCATAGGCTAGAATTGGACAAGCCCCTTGATTGACTGTTGTGGTACACCCTGAATGTCCATATTCCCCCTTGACCTCACTAAGGACCCCTCCCTTTGACTTAAATGCTGTGGGTGTGATATTAATGTAGCTATGTGTGATAGTGCAATTTGTTCATTCCTTGACTGTTCATTGTTCAAACTGTAGCATGCTACTGCTTCTACCTGTGTGCTAAATCCAATGTAAGCCACGGAGGCTGGCAGTCTCCAAAAAATTGCAAAGTGCATGAGAGGGTAGAAAGTCAGCTAGGAACCATAGGATATATCCTGTGCAGATACATTAAATGCATGTGCAACCCTGTGCACAACGTGACCTAAAAGAATACAAGACCATGCAGTTCTTGAAATACTATCCAGAGGAACTCTTGCAGTAAGATACTGTGATTGAGATGACTTTTGAGGTATCGCGGGCCGACAGCTGTTTTTTGATATTACAATGAATGATTTGAATTTGGTGAAGATTTTCAGGTCTCTGTGTTGACAGAGACCTCAAAGAGGAGGCCAAGATCATCCAGTCAACAGTTCTGCCTGAAGAAGCTTACAAATACTTCAGCCTCAAAGTTTGCTCTAAAGTGCTAACCACTCCATCATTGTATATTTGTAGGAGCCTGCTCCTCCGGTGATTTTCTTAATTATCCATCAGCCTTCATGATTAAATGTGGCAGAATTGCAGATCTTAGAACTGATCTATGGTTGTGTGATTGTTTAGATATGTCTATTGCGCCCTGGGCATGCCAGCCCTGTTTTATTTGACCAGGTTGATGCCTCACATATTTTAGGTATACCTGGTGTATCTCCTGGCATGCCCTCCTGCAAGCTGCTGCAGGGGTTAATCCTCTGGCTTGATGGTAATGATAGATTGAGGAATATGTCAGACAATGAGGTTATAGATTGTGGTTGAATACAATTTTGCAACTGTTGATGACCCCCAGTGCTCTTTATCAGCTTGGACCGTTGTTTTAGTTATCCAGCCAATCTTGGTTATGAACATTGAAGTCCCTCACCCAGAGTACGTTCTGTGCCCCAGACAACCTCAATCCATCCTCTAAGTGGTGTCCAACATGAAGGAGAACTAATCCATCGGCTGGAGCGTGGAACAGACAGTGGTAATCTGCAGAAAGTTTCCTTGTCCATGTTTTACATGTTCCATGAGACTTTATGATCGTTGAAGCTTCAGAGTCAATGTTGAGGAATCCAGGTCAGTTCCCTCCTGACAGTAGTGCTGTCTGCTTTTTGATCTGTCGTGCCTGTGTGACAACACAGTCCTAGGGATTTAATGGTGGTACCAACGACATTATCTGAATATGTTTAAGTCAGGCTGTTTGAATAATCTATGGAATTGCTCTGCCAATTTTGGCACAAGCACCCAGATATTGGTTAGGTTGTGTGTGCTGTTGTCATTTCTGGAACCTTGGTCAATTTGTATGGTTTAATTTGTTTTATTATGCTTTGTAGCATGCAAAATCAATCATTTAAAAGTGAACTATATTGTTGTGGCTCTGCAATCAGATGTGGGCCAGATGTGGTGAGGTTTGCAGATTTTCCTTCCCTGAAAGGCATTAGTGATGCCAATGGTTTCATGGACACCATTAAAATAGATTCACAATTCATAATCTGCCATTGAGGGATTCAAATGCTTATTCCCAGATCATGAGCCTTGGTCTCTGAATTGATTATCCAGTAACAACACCTCTGCACCACCATCTGTCCCTATTGTCTATTGTGGATTATCTGCAATTTCAGTTAGAGACCATAAGACCATAAGATGTAGGAGCATAATTAGGCCATTCAACCCATCATGCCCACCATCACTCAGTGTGATTAAGATTGATCTGATAATCTCAACACCACTTTCTTGCCTTTTCCCATAATTCTTAATTCCCTTATTGATTAAAAATCGCTTTATCTCAGCCTTGAAAATGCTTAATGACCCAGCTTTGACAGCCCTTTGTGGTAAAGAATTCCACAGATTCACTACCCTCTGAAAGAAGAAATTCCTCCTTATCTCTATTTTAAATGGGTGATCCCTTATTCTGAGATTATTCTCTCTCTTTTCTAGACTTTCCCATAACGGTATAAACTGTCAGAGATAGTAGGAACTGCTGATGCTGGAGAATCCGAGATAACAAGGTGTACAGCTGGATGAACACAACAGGCCAAGCAGCATCAGAGGAGCAGGAAAGCTGACATTTCGGGTCTGGTTTCGGGTATTAACTGTCAAGTTCTCTAAGATTCTTGTATGTTTTGATAAGGTATTCTTCTAAACTTGAATGATGTACAGGCCCAATTCACTCAACTTCTTATTAGGCAGTCCCTCCATTACCCCTCATACCAGTGGCTCCATACCTAGTGAACTTTCTCTCGACTGCCTCCAATGCCAATATATCTTTCCTTAGATAAAGGGCCCAGAACTGTTCACAGGATTCCAGTTGTGGTCTATTTAGTGCCGTGTTTAGTTTGAACAAGACCACCCTGGTACTGATTATAATGAGGCCAGCCAGCTGGACCTCATAGAATATGAGTTCCCTGATTGGAGCTGTTAATCTGGTCCAATCAGGGAGCCTTGGTTGACAGTGATACTGACACTTTGATGTCTGTTCTGTATGAGGCAGTACTATAGTCAAGGACTGTTCATGTGTAAAATAAGGGCAACTTGGTGATGAGATACCAGCCTCTGTGGAGTTATTTCACTCCATTTTTATTCACCCATATTCCTATTTTAGACTTGTCTGAATTGAACAGTGAACTTTCTTAAACTTCTAGTTGTATTGTCAATTCGTTCAAAAAACATTGCACTTGCTATGGTGAATTAGTGATCAGCAAATTTTGACTAATTGCTTAAAAACTTAATCTTTATTTTATCAACCAATCTTCGAGACTTTTTTGTGTTAAAGAAGTTTTAAAGAGTACTTTAATAAATTTGAGTATCAGCTCAAATTCTCCACGGTTCTTCAATTTCTAGTCATATGTAAATGCAAAACCTGAAAGCATGGAGGAAGTATTTGAGTGAGATTACTACTCTTTTTCACAAAAGACGTTAGCTTGCAACGGCTCACTATTTAATGTAGAATTGTAAGGATATCCTAATGAATACACAAAGCATGAATGATAACAAGTGAGTTTCAAGGATGCTATATACTTCCGAGAGTTTGGCTGAAATTGAAGAGATGTAAATGAGTGTGCTAGTCACCCGAATCTTGAGAATATAGCTTAGTAAGATATATTGCTCAGGTTTTTGATTATCCAACTGGTAGGAAATACATATCATTCCTATCCATCTGAGCAGTCAGAGAATTTCCTGCTCCTGCATTTCTGTCTGATTTTTACTTTTGATGTCACCATGGATCTAACTTAGGCCCCTTCTGTGTGCATATGTATATATAATGTCCCTCAGTGACATCATCTGAAAGCATTACTTAGGTTCCATGTGTATGCTGGTGATATCTAGCTTGAACTCACCATCACCTCCCTCAAGCCCTCCACTGTCTCAGATTTGTCAGACTGCTTGTTTGAAATCCAGTACTGAATAAGCCAACATCTTCTCCAACTAATTCCTGAGAAGACCAAAACCATTGTCTTCAGGCTCCACAACCAATTCAATACCGTAGTCATTGACTCTATTCCTTCTCCTGGCAATTGTTTAAAACTGAACAAGATTGTTCTCAACCTTGATGTCATACTTGACCCTGAATTCCACATTTTATTACTCTTTGGTTGAATAAATGTTTATTCTGAATTCCATATTGGATTTCTTGATGACTATCTTATATTGATGTTCTTAATTATGTTCTTCCTTACAATAGGAAACATTTCTCTGTATCCATTCTTTCATAATTTCTTGTTTCAATCTTCTAAAATGCATTTATTGTACTAATATTATTAATATTCTCCTCTCCAGTTTCTCTACATCCTTTTTATATGGCAACCAAAACTGCATGCAGTATTCTATATATGGTCTAATCAAAGTTCTAAACAGGTTTAACATGACTTCGCTACTTTACAATTCTATTTGTCTAGAAATAAAGCCTAGTGCTTTGTTTGTTTATTCATATGGCTTGCTGACGTGTGCCACAACTTTGGGTGATTGATATATTTGAACTCTGAGATCCTTTTCCTCCTTTACCCCATTAAGACTTATATCTTCCAAGTAGTACAATGGGCTTCTGATTCTTCCTACCAAAACGTATTACCTCACATTTATCTGTGTTGAATTTCATTTGCGTGTTAATTGCAATTTCAGTCAGTTTATTAATGACGTCCAGTAATTTATTGCAGCTGTCCTCAGCAAATATTTTTAAACAATTTGTTCAGATGTGTTATGACACATCTTTGGAGAAGGTTGAACTTGAGTCCAAGCCTTCTGGCCTAGAAATAGGAACATTACCATTGCACCTGAACAGCCTCTTTCATCCTCAGCATTGACAATTCCCCATTAATTATTAAGGAGAAGGAATGCAGATTGGATTTATTTCATATGCGTTGTTTGAGAAAGATTGTTGGGATCCAGTGAGAGCAGAAGCACAGAAGTATTGCAGATTTAACTCAGAAAGTATTATGGTAATGCTCCAGCAACAGGAAAGGTTTCCACTTTATCCATGCACAAAATACATGTTACTTCCGACACTAAGGGAGGTCAGCACCAGATATCCTGAAAGTTGCCATGACTGTTAAATACAAGAGAATTCACAGTTTCCTATCTCCTTCCAGGGTCCTCAGGCTGTAAAGGGATTGGTGCTGGGAGGTGAAAGTTAGCCAGTCCAAACATGTCTCGTGTCTCCCTTACAAAACCGTAAAACTCTTGCAAAATAAGATACATCACTGCCAAACTTCCACCAGGGTTACAGTGAAACAGAGATAGGCCTCAAGATAAGGTTCTGATGTCTTGTCAGTATAGTCCAGAGAGTGTGCGCTGCACCATTATGCCACACTGTGCCCTTCTCAACTCAAGCTGACCAATGAGGAATGTAATGGGTGCAGTCACAATGGGGGAAAGACAGCAATTTTTTAACATGGCAAATAGCCCCTTCCTAGTGGAAAGCATATAAGGGCCGAGTTATTTTTGTGATCCTTGACCTTTTGTGTTCCTGAATAAATGTATCACTATCCATGTGATTGTATGCTTGATATATTTGAATGATCCTGGGGAGAAAGTTATGGGTAACAAGGAAATGGCAGAGGAGTTAAATCGGTATTTTGCATCACTCCTTATGGTAAAGGATACTTTGAACATCCTATTAATACTAAAGAATATGGGGGAGGAATTAATTCATATCACCATCACCAGAGAAGTCATATTGAATGGGTTAAAAGCAGATAGGTCCCCGGCTTGATGGTTTGCATCCTAGGATCCTAAAAGAAGTAGCTACAGAGGAATTGAATAGTTACTTTACATCAGTCTTCACAGTGGAAGACATCAATAGCATACGAGAACTTCAAGACAGTCAGGGTGCAGACATGAGTGCAGTGGCCATCACGAGGGAGAAAGTGCTGGGGAAACGGAAAGAGTTAGCGGAAAAACACAGGAATATCAGATCAGCCATGAATCTATTAAATGGTGGAGCTGGCTCAAGTGGCCAAATCACCAACTCCTGTTCTTATTTCTTACAATCTTATGTCTTAAGTATCTGCACATTACAGTCATCCTAACTGTTACAAAAATAGCAGCAGTTACTAAGACAGTGCATGAACATTACATGGGTCTAAAGATATATAGGCCTTCAGACATCCATCAGGATATCATATCTAAGAGTTGTGAAGTTTCTCATGATGGCCTGCAGGTTGTGAGGAATTGAGAGGAATCTCCTCTTGATCCTTCCATCAATGATAACCCTTCATGTTTCAAAGTTTACATATGCTACTAGGTTGCCCTAAAATATTCTAGCATTCTCGACAACAGTGTCAAACATGTAAGGGACAACACTCTGTGCAGCTTTTCTCAGCAGACCAGTGCGCTATGAAATGGAATGGATACATGAGCTGCCCATTACATACCTCCCAGGCTTGAATAGCAATGTGCCCCTTTAAAAGTTGATACATAGAATGAACCCTTGGCTGCAGAGATTTGAGGAATCTGTATTCCCACTTACAAAGCATGTGTAAGTTTTGAATGATGTGTGCAGGCCGGACCCTAGCATTTTCCTTGTACATTTCGTTTAGCTTCCATGTTGTCCACAATAAAATGCGACATCTTGGCTGCAGTCCATACTTACGCTTTAAGGATCCCTGACATCTGAGGATAATGACATTGGGATCACAGGCAGAGAGAAGGTGGACAGTTTCAATATTCTGGGGAGTCCTGATAATCAGTTTCTGTAGGCCTGTCTGTCATTGCTCCAACCTGTGGGTGTCTGTTGGCACCGCCCTATTTATTTGAGAGGAAGGGACAGTTGAATGAGAAGGTCCCCTAGACTCCTCTCACCTTGCCATTGATGTCGAGTGTTATGGCTAAAGCAATGGATTGCAGGTCCATGTGCATGTCCATGGTGTGCAGCTGGGCTTTAAATGAAAGCCAGAAGATTCTGGCAGTGGCAAGTACTTCTACCTGTCAAGCTTTATGTTTACCCAAGAAGGCTGTACAAGAACCCAGTTCCATAATTAATGAAGTGAAGAGTGGAGGATTGCATGAGCAAAGTCACTATAAACCTGACGGACCGGATGCCACAAATCTCACTCATCAAAACACTTTAACGGTATGTAGGAAAATTCTGCCCATTATTAATTTTATATATTTTTGAAACCTTTAGTGGACAATTTTTACTTGCTCTTTACAGTTTACAAACATCTAGAAACAAATTATACAGTTATATTATTCCATTGCTGGCTACTAAACCAAAGAGGAACTATAAAAGAATGACTAAGTTCATGAATTTGGGAGCTCAGACAGCCACAAGGAATCCAAGTGCAATCTGCAGGATCCCATGATGGGTGACAAATGAAGCTAAAGTTAATGGTGGCCATTAGTTTGAAAACTCCCTTAATGAATATTTAATTCCCTTAAATAATGAAGTATTTAATTGGAACAAGGTAACTAAGGCATGTCGGAGTGATCAGTGGGCACTTGAATCACATACCACCAAAGTTTGTTTGTATTGCTTACTATATTTGCAGACTCTGGCTTACCTGTGAAACTATGGAATATTAGGCCATATGTTTCAAAGCTCCGTTACTAAAATAGTCTGATATGTTTTGAGTATAAATATTGTAATGAATAGCTTCAGTTTTTACCAATGGTTACAGAAAGTGCATGTGGTTTACAACACTAACACGAGGCAATTGACAAGACCAGAGACGCACAAAAACAGAAATTGCTTGAGAAGCTCAGCAGGTCTTCTTCGTCTCCTCCTTATATTGGACCAATTTGGGCAATTATGACATGTAAGAAACTCTACCCGATCAATCTTGATGTATGAACAGCTTACAGTTTGTTTCTTACTTGTAAGATTTGGAGGTTTATAAATAGAAACGAACAATGCAAAATGGGTAGAACTTAGAGATAGCAGGAACTGCAGATGCTGGAGAATCCGAGACAACATGGTGCAGAGCTGGATGAACACAGCAGGCCAAGCAGCATCATAAGCTATGATGCTGCTTGGCCTGTTGTGTTCATCCAGCTCTGCACCTTGTTGGGTAGAACTTAGACAGGATTAATTGTATTAGATGGAGGAGCACAAGATTCAATGTGTAAGATATATGTAATGAAAGAGAGGATTACTTTCGACAAAATACACCATTAACATTACTCCATTGTTTTATCCTATTCTGCATGGGCAGAATTTTGCATATTTTTAAAGCTTTGTTATCTTTAAATAGGTAAGATAAATAGCTTACGATAGTCTACAGTTTAATCAGTTACTCATGAATTTGACTTTGATAATAATAACATTGCTTAATCAGGCTGGACAATGTGTGTTTTTTTTTGAATAACTGCATAGTATAATCTACCCCCAGGATCGTAGACACAGGTAATCAGACAGAATCCCTCTCCACTTTGTTGCATATTAAAGACAAAAGCATGCAAAGAATTGGTTTAAATTTCAAAGCATGATCCTCATTTAGTTTTACAACAGAAATTAAACTTGTGTTAGAGGAAATGCTTTAACAACAAAATCTCTTGTATTTCAATTCGAAATATGCCCCACCGTGTAGATTTGAAATAAAAAAAAATTGGGTTTTGTGCGAGCTGTCGGTTAAACAGTGATAAATGAAGCAGTGTTCTTGATGGCTCAAATAATACCATTTAAACTCTGTCGGTGACAAAGCGAACATTTATGGAACATTGGAATTTATTAAAAATTATTCAACAGGTCTTTATGCATCTTTAAAGGGAAAAAAGGTGGTGTCTGTTTGATAAGACCTTTCATCAGAACTTGTGGACTTTTTTCGAGATTTTGGATTAGTAGTATTTCTTGGGTACATATTTCATTTGCCCCAATTTTTGGGAACAGTTACAATTCGTGCCCATGCCTATTCAAATGGAGACAGGTAACTCAGGCTGTATTTGGTAAGAAGAGATGGTTGCTAGTTGGAAAGCTGAATAAACAACTCAAGAAATGACTTGTAAAGAGCTTGACTCGGAGTGTTGTTTTATATGAATGTGAGACTTGCAGCTTACAGAAGGAGAGCAACATGCAAAATTGCCTAGAAAATTGTGTTTGGAGGAGGGAAGGGATCTTTTCGACAGTAAAAGCAACAAGTGATGAAGTGCAGTGGAGAGGGAGCAAATAATTTTCTGAATGTAATTAGGAACAGAATGTCAGCACATCTTAAAATGAAACAGGAATAAAGAAGAAGAGGAAAGAAGAGAAAATCATAACCAGAATAGCTGAATAACTTGAAAGAAAGCTATTGACAAATCGAAACAGTGACACAGGACAGAGAGATATGGAAAGATTACTATTAGCCAAGAGTAGAGCACATGATGATGATGATGATGATGATGATACTGACACAGCCAATAAATTTGTCTGCTCATTGCATCTGAATGATTATATGGTAGATTCCTTTGCCACCAGTGTTGATCTCCTCTTATGAATGCTGGTGGCAAACTTCACTCATAGCAGGAACTGCTGACAAAATTTCTAGACATCATGTGGTACAGAATCTCCAAGGTAATAATCTCTGGATTATGATCTGAGAAGTAGTTAATGGGCGTAAGGTAAATAAAGTCAAGGACTTAAATAAGTGGCTCAAGGATTGGTGTGGGTGGAATGGGTTTCAGTTTGTGATGCACTAGCGCCAGCCCTCGGGTAGAAGGGAGCTGTTTCAGTGGGCTGAGCTTCATTTGAACTGTGGTGAGACCAGTGTCCTGTCGATTAAATAACTGGGGCTGTAGAGAGGACTTAAAACCAATAATGGGTTGGGTTGGGGTGAGTTGGAGGTGGGTGGGGGAGGGGTTGTTTGGAAGAGAGGACATGTAAGCTTACAATGCAAGAGAGATATGGCAGTAGTACAGAGCAGCTATTTGGTTAATGGTATCCAGGATGGAAGAGGAACTGACAGAAACATGGAAAAATAGCAGTAAGTAGGGTTGAAGGAGTAAATGGCCCTTTACATGTGAAAAAGGCAGTACGTTAATCATGAGTGATCTTAATTTTATATCAATTAAGATAGTCAAATGGTAAAGGTGGTCACAAAGAAGAATTCAGAGACTGTATTCAGGGCTGTTTCCTAGGATGATATGTTATGGATCCATCCAGGGATCAGGCTATTTTGATTTGGTGATGTGTAATAAGGCAGGTTTAATAAATCATGTCAGATAAAAAGGGTCCCTCGGAAACAGTGACTATAATGCGGTAGAATTTAGCATTCATTTGAGAAGGAGGAGCTTGGATCAGAAACAAATGTGCTAAGCTTAAATAAGGGGAGGTATAAAGAAATGAGGGCAGAGCTAGCTGATGTGGAGTGGAAAAGGAGTTTGGCAGCAAAGATGATTGAGGAAAAAATGGCAGACATTTAAGGAAATAGAACATGGGTCACAGCAATCTCCCAGTAAGAAAGAAGGATTGTCGGAAGGCTATAAGTCAATAATGGTTAACCAGACAAGTTAAGGATAGCATCAGATTGAAAGGAAAGAAAAAACATACAATGTGGCAAAGAATAGGGGTAATAGGTTTAAAAATACTCAAAAGCCAACCAAAAAGATAATAGAGAGGGAGAAGATTATCTTTGAGGGTAAACCTACAAATAATATCAAGATGGACATCAAGAACCTCTTTAAGTGTAAAAGAAGAGAGCCCAAAGTTAACGCAGACCCCTGAGAGAATGAGGCTGGGGAAATAATAACAAGGAAGTGGGAAATGGCAGAGGAGTTGAATAACTACTTTGTATCAGTCTTCACAGTAGAAGACACTTAAAATATTCTAGAATTATCAAGGAGCAAAAGGAGAAGAGGAAATAAATTCAATAACTATCACTAGAGAAAAAATACTAGAGAAATGGGGCTAAAGGCCAATACATCCCATGGACTTTATGAAATGCATTTCAGGATTTTAAAAGAAGTAGCTATAGAGATAGAGGATACACTGGTATTAATCTTTGAAAAATCCTTAGATTCTTGTAGAGTCCCAGAGGATTGGTAAACTGCCAACGTAAAAACTTTAAAAAGAGGAGACAAAAAAGTTAACTATAGGCCAGTTGGGAAAATATAGGAATGTGTTCTGAAGGATGTAATTTAAGAGCATTTAGATAAGCATATTATGATCAGGCAGAGTCAGCTTGGATTCACCAGGGGAAAATTATGCCTGACAAATTTATTATAGCTCTTTTATGAGGTAACAATAGGATAGATAAATGGGAAGCAATTGTTGTAATATACTTAGATTTTCAGAATGTGTTTGATAAAATACCATACTTTAGACTACTTAATAAGATAAGAGTCCATGGCCTTGGAGTTGGTATATTAGTCAGGATAAAGGATGAGTTAATAATAGAAAGCAGAGAGTTGGGATGAGTGGAGCATTTTCAGATACTAACCTGTAATTAGTGGAGTGTCACAGGGATCAGTGCTGGGGCAACAATTATTTACAATGCATATTAATGACTTTGATGAAGAAAGCAAATGTAATATCACCAAGCTTGCAGATGATACAAAAATAAGTGGGAAGTCAAATGATGAGGATGACTTGACAAGTCTGCAGAGCGATACAGACAGATTAAGCAAATAGGCAAAAACTTGGCAGCTGAAATATAATGGGAGGAAATGTGAGATTATGCACTTTGGCAGGAAGAATAGAGGAGATGAATAGTATTTCAATGGAGAAAGACTGCAGAAAGCTTTAGAGCACAGTCATTATGAGTCCTTGAGCATAAATCACAAATAGCTAGCACACAGGTTCAGCAGGTAATAGGGAAGGCAAGTGGATGTTGGCCTTTATTTCAAAGGGAGTGGAGTATAAAAATAGGGAGGTTTTGCTAAAACTATACAAAGCACTATTCAGACCACACCTGGAATATGATAAACAGCTTTGGGCTCCTTATCCATGGAAAGATATATTGGCATTAGAGGCAGTTCAGAGAATGTTTACTGATCCTGGGTATGGAGGGATTTTCTCATGATTAGAGGTTGAATAGGTTGGGCCTGTACTAATTGGAGTTTAAAAGAATGAGAAATGACCTTCCTGAAACATACAAAATTCTCTGGGAACTGCACATAGTCGATGTTTTCCCTTGTGGGACAATTTAGGACCAGAGGGCAAAACCTCAGAATAAGGGGTCACACATTTAAGAGAGATAAGAAGATTCATTTCCTCTTTCAGCGGGTAGTGAATCTGTGGAATTCTTTACCTCAGAGGGCTGTTGAGGTTTAAGTATTTCAAAGCTAAGTTAGATAGATTTTTAAATATTAAGGGAATCAAGGGTTATGGGGAACAGGAAGAAAAGTGGAATTTAATGTTAAACAAAAAAAACCAAAGAATAGGTGATGATGGAAATCAGAAACAAAACAAAAATTGCTGGCAAAACTTAGCAGGTCTGGCAGCATCTGAGGAGAGAAAGCAGAGTTAACATTTTGGGCCCAGTGATCCTTCTTCAGAACAGCTCAATTAAAAAAAAGGAATGCTGCATTTTATATATATAGAAGAGGTGGACAAAATGAAGTAGAAACTGATGGAATCTAATCTGAATGCACCTTGAGAAGTGTTTCAAATTCTTGTCCGTGAGGAAAGTGAAGACTTGATTTGATTTGATTTATTGTCATGTGTATTTATTACAAATACCAGTGAAAAGTGTTGTTTCATGTCATCACTCTCTGGCACCATCTTAAAACACAGAAAATAAACCCAAACATAGAATATAAAGCCATAAAAATAAAACAATAAATTTCACCTTATAGTCTTATCTCAATAAAGTTAGGTGGTCTTTGGAACAGCTCCCACTTGTGGCTCATCCATGGGCCTGAATTCGTGCTCCTACAACCCGATGCCTTGAGTCCCTGCTGCTAAACCAATGACAGGGCTGCAACACGTTTCACCATGCCACGCCACTGGAACAAAGAGTTCTTGATTATGTATTGGAGGTAATTCAGTGAAAAACCACAAAACTGCTCTGAATGTGGGAAATCTTCCCAGCTGGGAGGCACTGGGGGTAAAAGTTGTGAGGCTGAATGTTGGCGAAGCAAAATCTTGCCACATTCCTGCCTCTGCCTGAATTAAGTTCTGAGTGGGAAAGTCCAAAAGTCTTGCTGCCAATTGAGGCCCTGGAGGGGAGTCCCTCAATGTGCCCTAACCTGTGGACAGTTGAAGGATTGGATGTAGGGCAAAGATGGTCACTGAGAACGAATCCCTTTGTCCTTGCTTCCAAACATTCCCTGTCCCCAAACCACACTTACTTTTCCCTTGAGCATTTCTCCATCAAGCGGGTCGAGGAGTTACCAGCAACTATGGACTTCATTGTGGCACTACCAACCTCTGATTGGCCGACAGCTCCAGGACTTCCTTGTGCTGGGTCCTAATTCTGGTAGAAAACCCACCAGCAATGAATCAGCTGCCCGAGTGCTGGAAGATCTTCCTGCTATCTTGTAAGATATTGGATAATTGTGTACCCTGAGATTACTTAAGAAACTGATGGATGCAATGATGGGAAGCTGCAGGATATTGCTGGAAGACCGTGGCACAATGAATGAAATTGCTCTTCTCAATTTATTATGGCAATGGACATTCTCTTAACTTTCTGAAGAAGGGTCCAGACCCGAATCGTTAGCTTTCCTGCTCCTCTGATGCTGCCTGGCCTGCTGTGTTCATCCTTGTTATCTCTTAACTTTTGTTTGTTTTGGTTAATGAGCTAAAAATGTAATATTTGTGTTGAAATTGCAACATAGTTGTGTGTAGTTTTGTAAAAATTAACTGAATCCTAAAATTTTCCTATGTGGTCGTTAGAAGCATGCAGTGCACTGGGACTAAGGTTTGGACCTGTCATTCCAAATGCACAAATCCAGATTTCAGGGGAAACACTTAGTGGAAATCAAATGTTTTCATACAGGGAGAGAAAAACCAAGAAGGAGAGTTTAGTTTTAGGCATACTGCCCACAGTCTCATTTCAGAGCAGTACCAACAGATGGCTAGCATGGATTATTATTATGTCTTTTTTGTTGGGAGAGACAGAGTGTGTGTGTGTGTGTGTGTGTGTGTGTGTGTGTGTGTGGGAGAGTCTGTGCATATGTGTGGAGTGGGTGTTGGTGCAGAGATCGGGATATAGAGTGTGTGTGTGGGAGAGTGTGTGTGTGGAAGAGAGAGAGACAGACAGACAGTGTGTGTGTGTTGGAGAGAGTATGTGTGTATGTGTGAGAGAGGGGGGAGAGAGTGTGTATGTATGCGTGCATGTGTGTGTGTGCTTGAGAAACAGTTTGTGTATGAGAGAGGATCTGTGTGAGAGTGTATGTGCGCGAACGTGTTTGTGTGAGTGAGTATGTGTGTATATATGCATCTATGTGAGTGTTTGTATGAGAGTGTATAGTGTGGTGGGGTCACCTGTAGTGTAACATGAATCCAAGATCCCAGTTGAGGCCATCCTCATGGTTACTGAACTTGGCTATCAGCCTCTGATCGGCGACTCTGCGTTGTTGTGTTTTCCCGAAGTCTGCCTTGGAGGACATATACCTGAAGATCCAAGGCTGAATGTCCTTGACCACTGAAGTGTTTCCCCACTGGGAGGTTATATCCCTGTTTGGTGATTGTTGTGCAGTGTCCATTCATCCGTTGTCGTAGCATCTGCATGGTTTCACTAATATACCATGACTCGGGGCATTCTTGTCTGCAGTGTATGAGATAGACAACATTGGCTGAGTCACATGAGTATCTGCTGTGCACGTGGTGTTCCCATGTGTGATGGTAGTGTCTATGTCGAAGATATAACATAATTTACAGAGGTTGCCATGACAGGGTTGAATAATATTGTGGTCGATGTTGTCCTGAAGGCTAGATAGTTTGCTGTGAACAATAGTCTGTTTAAGGTTTGGCGGTTGTTACAAGGCAAGAAGTGGAGGAATGGCAAAGATCTTGGCAAGGTCGTCATTGTCATCGATGATGTGTTGAAGACTGTGAAGAATGTGACAAAGTTTCTCCGCTCCCAGGAAGTACTGGACGATGAAAGGTACTCTTTCAGATGTGTCCCATGTCTGTCTTCTGAGGAGGTCATTACAGCTTTTCGCTATGGCACGTCGGAACTGGCAATCAATGAGTTGAAGATTGTATCCTGTTACTATGACAGCGTCCTTCAAACCCTCTCTCTCTCTCTCTGTCTCTCTCGCCCCTCACACACACACAGACACACACACACACACTCTCTCTCTCTCTCTCCCCCCACCAAACACACACACGTAAATCTATGGGTGAATTTGTATTCGCAGATACATTCTATTTTGTTCAAAAAGCACACAATTTATAGACTGCCAGTCAATGTGGTGTTTTACACATTTCTACTTTAAAAATAAAACCAGCCTGACTCCAAACCAAAACACAAACAGAATGTAAACAAGGCCTCACACCTAACATGGATTGTCTGACCGAAAATGTCACCTCTTCTCTTCACTGATGAAACCTTTAGTTCTCTCAGGGCAGTAATTTGAAAGGAATTCAGGGATTTACGTATACATATTAATCAATTAAAACCTTCTAATTGATTAAAGATTTAACAGCATTTTAAGTTTGTTTAGTACATCCTCATCAGTGGTTTGGCCCTTTGATCTTTTACTTATAAATTCTGTGTCTGATACCACCTTACTAACACCTGAAGGAGGAACGAGGTTCCGAAAGCTTGCTTTCAAACAAACCTGTTGGACTATAATTTGGTGTTGTGTAATTTCTGACCTTGTAAAACTCCTGCATAAATAAAATTCAATAAGATCCATCACTTTGTAGTTCTGCAGAAATGAAATTGTTCAACATGTTTATGTTGAAATGTTACAAAAGAAGTTGCTTTGTTTTAACTGGTGCTTTTGGTTTTCTTACAGTTTAATGTTTCTGTGGTGATTTTTCATTTTCCTGGTTAAATTTTCCATACCTCAGATACCAATCACTAAATGGAGTTTCATTTTATTTGAAGTGACTTTAATTTTTCTTTCTATTATCATTCATTGGTGGCTTTAGTCCCTGTCAAAATAAGAAGTGTCACTGCTGAGAAATACAACATTTTCGATATTGGTTAGATCAACTCTAAAGGTCATGGAAAAATTCAAACTGCTACACACAGTGTTGTGGTTGCCTGACCAAACAAGATTGGCAGCTTGTTAAAAATTGTGCATATGTGTGCATATGTGGATATGCAGCTACTGGAATGATGCAGTTCACATTTATTTTACCTGGGACCTGTAAAGTCAGCAATGTGAGGACTTTAGTTCAGCAGTCTCAGCAAAATTCAACTTTGGGCAGCTGTAATAACAGTTGTCAGTTCACCACACCACCTGCCACACCAGGCCAGCAGTAATGTTATATTTATATCTTATCTTGTAATCCACAATTAGATAATATTCAGTGCAAATCTGTAGGTACAGAAGTTTTTGTCTCACAATCTTCCAGTTATTTTCCTTCTTTTGTGTTAGTTTACCAACTTAAAATGACAGAGCTGTCTTATGTAGCCTTTGGAGGAGTAGACAAGCATAGAATTCTTCTCAATTGGTTCTAAGTAACACTGCAAATTAGTCCTGTAATGTGTAATGTAGCCATGGTTGACCAAATAGTGGAAGGCTTAACAATGAAATCTGTGTAATGTTACAAGAAAACTAAACTTGTATTTATTTAACACTTTTCACTTCTTTATGACATCTCACAGTACTTCAGAACCAATGAATTATTTCTGAATTATAGATATTGTCACAATAAATATTTTATTTCCTTTTAATACACAGCTATATCATGCATCAAATGAAAATGTTATTAATTGTATCAAAATGAAAGAACATATTAAAGGCTTCCTTGAGTGAGTGAAAAAGATGAAATGTTATTATGTGCTAATCCTGTAAAAAATATAAAATGTGACATCAAAACCACGTACAGAGTTAATAAGTTTAAAAAGGAGAAAGTGCCTGGTACAAACAGGAAGAATAAAGTCTAGACAGTTTCAAAATCCTTAGGGCCATTGATGTGTTGATTTTTAACCTGACAAAAACAATTGATTAATGGTTGAGTTGTACCTTCAGCAATATCAGAATCTATAGCTTTCTTTGAGTCCTCAATGATTCATTGTTTTTCCAGTATGATTTTTCACCAAAGTGGTGTCTTCCAAGATGATAAAAAGTTGGAGTGAATGAACCTTCCAGGTTCTCCTGATTTGAGTCCATCATTCCTTCACTGTGCTCCATCAGAAACGCTTGAAAATGATTTAGTGTGTAATCCTGAGTCTAGCTTCACTTTCTTTCAAAGTTGCAGAAATTGTGATCTCCCAATATGTGACGTTATCATAAAAGTGTTAATTGAAACAGGAGAAACAGAACTGACTTAGTTCTGAAGAGTCACTGGACCCGAAACGTTAACTCTGATTTTTTCTTCACAGATGCTGCCAGACCTGCTGAGCTTTTCCAGCAACTTCTGTTTTTGTTAGAACTGACTTAGTTGCCTGGTTTCAATGTCTTGAGATAAAAATGCTAATTTCAGTTCAAATTGTTTCATTAATTCCAAGTTTGTTTCCTGGACTTGATTCAGTCCTTGGTTAAGTGATCATGACAGCCATTTGAGATCAGTATTTGACCTTTTTCAAAATGATTTTAGTCTGCGAAAGATTGCAATTATAACAATCAGATGATCAAAGCTGAAGATTAATTGTCCATTTTTTTACTACTACCATAACGATATCGCTATTTCTAGGCAAATTGGCAATACAAGTTATGCATAGCAAGGTTCTAGCAAACAGTAATGAAATAAATGACTAAATGGAATTTGTTGAGGACAGTTGTGCAGGAAAATTTCATGTTCTGAAATATTCCATGGAATTTTTTTTTATATCCAAGTGAGCAAACAGATGGGGTGTTGTTTTCATGTCCCATTTTAAAAATGTATCAATACTGTACCTTTCAGTTTATTTACGTGTTACGTTAAGATATTTTCTCAATTCTGATGTGAACTAGATACATACACCCTTAAAATTGATTATACATTTCCATTGCAAACAATATATCCACTAATCATTGAAAAAATAAACTAATTAATATTTCCAATCACAACTAGTATTCACTATTGTAAGTATTCTATCTGAATTATACAGGAGTCTTTTAAGCTTTAATATGTAACTTGCAATCTATGAGTTGGAAGTAAAATGTCAGTTTAGTAAATGGCGCATCTACTTGTTGAATTCTGAATCTGAGAGTCTTGAGTGTAAGTGTGCAATCATAGATGAATTACAAAGGTAGAATTGTTACTATGATAATAAATTGACAAATTCAAAAGTGGCATAGGCACTATTTTACTGGCAAATTTCATTACATGTAAATTGTCATTTCCGTTTTGTTCTGCACTTTAGATAGACCAACACAGTACATGTCCCATTTTTTAACAAAGTTTTAAATTACGTATAATCCGACAGTTTTTTTACATATATCAGACTGTAGTCCTTTGCACGATTATAGGCAGAACTTTAATTGCGTGGGGGCTTGGGGGAAAATGGGTGTGTGAAGTTGGGGGGTGGGGATTAACGTTTTGAAAATTGTCAATTAGTTGGGAATCAGCATGAACCTGTTTACTTTTGAGTTTAATTGGGGCAAATTTGGAGACAAGTGGGAAACCTCCAAAGAGTTTTTGGTAAATTACTTCAAGTAATTAAAAAGCTTTAAATTATAGTGAATGGGTTTCTAAAGTTTCATGAAACTCATCAGAGTTAACAGGACAAGAGCATTACAGCATTTTAATAAAATTGAAGTACTTGAAAGTCTTTAAACAGCGAAACTGGGAAGAGCTCTTTTGGCACAGTTGCACTGACCTTACCAATGAGTCAGGAGGCTTGGGTTCAAGTCCATACCATTCCTCAGCAGGATGATTTAAAAAAATGTATGAACAGTGAAGCTGAATATCTACTGCGCTGTCGATGTGAAAGGCATGTGCTCACAGAACTTTTTCAGGGAGCCAGATTTTACTGCTTCAGATGAGTTCCAGTATGTCGGAAGTAATTTCACCTACTTTAGACTTTACTTACTTGCTTACTTTGCACACTGCAAAGTGATTCTTTACTACCAAGTTGGTGATAACTGTAGAACGACCAAACTGTGTCAAACATCTATCAAGGCGTTATCTGAATGTATAAAATAAGATAAAGAAGTGAAGAATACAGTGTTGCAGGTGCAGAGAATGTGCAGAACAAGGGATCAGAATTAACATTTGAGAGGTCCATTCAAAAGTCTGATAACAGTGGGGAACAAACTGTTCTTGAACTTGTTTGTACATGTATTCAAACTTTTATGTCTTCTGCCCAATGGAAGAGGGTGGAAGAGAGTGTAATTGTAGTGGAAGGGGTCTTTGATTGTTAGTTGCTTTCCCGAGGCAGCGGGAAGTATAGATGAAGTCAATGGATGGAAGGCTGTTTTGCGTGATAGACTGGCTGTGTTCACAACTCTAATATTGTATTATTGTTTATTTGAGATGCAAAGGAATTTCTTCTTCCAGAGTTTACTGAATGTCTGGAATCCTCTGCTCCAGAAAGTTGTGGAGACTAGTTCACTGAAAGATTAAAGGAGGAAGTAGTAGTGTTTTGAAATATCAGTGAGCTGAGGTCTATGATGAGCTGGCACAAAAGAGGAATTGAGGTCTAGGACAGGTCAGCCATGATTCTGTTGAATGGCAGGGCAGGTTTGAGAGGCTGAATGGCCTACTCCTGCTCCTAGCTCTTAGGTGCCATATTTAAAGCGCACCCAGATGGCCCTTTACTTCCTGCAAGTCAGGAGTTTCACTCAACCTGTGTTGTTACCTTCACCCAAGATTTTGACACAACAACATAGACAAGCATTCCAGCATTGCACAGGCAAGGAGAGCAATGTCTGACAGAGCTGTCAGAGATCATGCACAGACCTGAGCAAAGTGAGAAGGAGTCTACCCAAGTTCTTTCTGATGTTGTGCCTCCAGCATGCCTCCACAATGCTGCCTTCAAGTAACTTATAGTCGCTGTCGTGGACAGTCAGGTCTAACAAAACATTCAGTATCTGCTGGATATGCATGGCATCTTCATTTCTTTGCTCAAACCATTGAAGCACTCATTTAATGGTTCTGTGAGAGGGGTCTCTTATACCTTGACACCTCCACATGTACATCACCTTTGGGATGAAAGAGGTTCTATTATGTACCTTTAGAAAGGAGAAGTGACAGTAAGGCATTCAGGGATTGTCATCCCCCGACATTGCAAAGATCCCTGCGTCTGCCTCCCCTGTGCCAGTGACCCCATCACCTCCATCAAGTCTGCCCAAGGAGGTTGCAGTTATACCTGTACAGGAGACTCCCAATAAACAAGAACCCTCTTGGCCTTGGACCAGCAGAGGATGCCAACAACAGTTATTTGAGGCAAGTTAGCCTGGAAGTCATCAGGTTTTTCAAAGCTCAGTTCTGGGTGATAGCCTTATGTAATATACAGTGCCATAGAATCATAGAGATGTACAACATGGAAATAGACCTTTCGGTCCAATTCTTCCGTGCCGACCTGATATCCTAAATTAATCTAGTCCCATTTGCCAGCATTTGGCCCATATTCATCTAAACGTTTCCTATTCATGCACCCACCCAGATGCCTTTTAAATGTTTTAATTGTACCAGCCTCCACCACTTCCTCTAGCAGCTCATTCTATACATGCACCTTAGGTCCCTTTAAATCGTTCCCCTCTCACCTTAAATCTTGTTTAGTTTTGGACTCCCCTAGCCTGGGGGAAAAAACCTCATGGCCCTCATGATTTTATAAACTTCTATAAAGTTACCCTTCAGCCTCCAATGCCCCAGGGAAAACAAATACTCAAACCCTGGCATCATCTTTGTAAATCTTTTCTGAACACTTCAAGTTTCACAATATCTTTCTGATAGCAGGGAGACCAGAATTGAACATAGTATTCCAAAAGTGGCCTAATAATGTCCTGTACAGCTGCAACATGACCTCCCATTTCCTATACTCCATGCACTGACCAATAAGAGCAAGCGCATCAAATGCTTTCTTCATTATCCATGTACCTGCGCCTCCACTTTCAAGGGGCTATGAACCTGCCCTCCAACGTTCCTTTGTTCGGCAACACTCCCTAGGACCTTCCATTAAGTATGTAAGTCCAGCCCTGATTTGCCTTACCAAAATGCAGCACCTCACATTTCTCTAAATTAAACTCCAACTGCCACTCCTTGACCCATCGGCCCATCTGATCAAGGTCCCATTATACTCTGAGATAACCTTCTTAGCTACACTTGTCCACTACACCTGTAATTTTGGTGTCATCTGCAAACTTACCAACCATACCTCCTATATTCAAATATAAATCATTTATATAAATGACAAAAAGCAGTGGATGCAGAATAAATGCTTGTGGCCTCCAGTCCAAAAAGCAACCCTCCACTCTTTTAAATGAAAGGTATAAACAGAAAAAAAAAAAGACACCCTAAAACTGCCCCCATCAGACATGCTCGGGACAGGGACAGCACCATGTGAAACACAGAACAAAGCTACACTGTGCTCTTTCAAAATAGAACATGAATGTGCCTTGACTTTGTTGAACAAAGGTAAAGACCCTATTACTCTGGGAAGAAACAAAAACACATAAACAAACAAATCTGGCTCTTCCTTGACTCCATCCCCACCAACCTCTTTTAGGCAGGGATCACAAGGGGCCAAAGTAAAAATAAACTCAAGCAAAATCAAAGAAAACAAATAAATAAACAAACAAACAACTAAATAACTAAATCCCCTGTGGTCCGTCCGTAATGAATATTCTTTGGACAAAGAAAAGTAACCCTCCACCACCACCCTCTATTTCCTATCTTCGAGCCAGTTATGTATCCAAATGGCTAGGTCTCCCGTGATCTAACCTTGTTAACCAGTCTACCATACAGAACCTTGTTAAACACCTTACTTAAGTCCATATAGACCACGTCCACTGCTCTGCATTTATATATCCTCTTTGCCACTTCTTCAAAAAACTTTGTCAAGTTAATGAGACACGATTTCCCATGCACAAAGCCATGTTGACTATTGCTAATCAGTTCTTGCCTTTTCAAATACAGGTATTTCTGCTATAATGTGTGTTTTGTTAACGTGAATTGGCTGCAACACGATTGATGAATAGTGGACGCTGTTTGGATAACGCAAACTTCCTGCTCTACAGCTTTAGCAATTTCCCTATAAGGTGATTTTCTGAGGTGTTTTTCTATAGCGCAAGGTCACACAAGAACACAACTATTGTGTTACAGGTGAAATATCTGTATATGTAAATCCTATCCCTCAGAATCCCCTCCAACAACTTGCCCACCACTGATATCAGGCTCACAGGTCTATAGTTCCCTGACTTTTCCTTACCACCTTTCTTAAATAGTGGCACCACGATAGCCAACCTTCCGGGACCTTACCTGTGGTTAACGATGATACAAATATCTCAGCAAGGGGCCTGACAATCACTTCCCTCCCTCCCCACAGAGCTCTAGGGTACACCTGATTAGCTCCAGAGGATTTATCCACCTTTATGTGGGTTGAGATGTCCAGCAAATTCTCCTCTGTAATATTGACACTTTTCAAGATGTCGCTATTTATTTCCCCAAGTTCTCTAGCTTCTACATCCTTCTCTGCAGTAAATGCTGATGCAAAATACTTGTTTAGTATCTCCCCCATCTCCTGCAGTTCCACACACAAGCAGCCTTGCTGATCTTTAAAGGACCCTATTCTCTCCCTGGTTACTCTTTTGTCCTTAATGTATTTGTAGAATCCCTTTGGATTCTCCTTAACACTATTTGCCAAATCTTTCTCATGCCCCCTTTTGACCTCCTGATTTCCCTTTTAAGTATACTTCTACTGCCCTAATAATCTTTTGGGGATTCACTCGATCCCTGCTGTCTATACCTGACATACATCTCCTTCTTTTTCTTGATCAGATCTCAATTTCTCTAGTCATCCAACATTTCCCACATCTTCCAGCCTTACCCTTCCCTCTAACATGAACATACCATCTCTGGACTTTCATTATCTCATTTTTGAAGCTTCCCATTTTCCAGCCATCACTTTACCTGCAAACGTCCGCCCCCAATTGACTTTTGAAAGTTCTTGCCTAATACCATCAAAATTGGCCTTCCTGGAATTTAGAACTTTAACTTTTGGATCCGGTCTATCCTTTGCCATTACTATTTTAGAACTAATAGAATTATGATTACTGGCCCCTAAATGTTCCACCACTGACACCTCAGTCACTTGCCCTGCTTTAGTGAGGGAGAGTGGAGGAAGATCTTGCAGAATGACTGTTGTAAATGACAAATGAACTTCAAGAGAGCTCTCTGTCTTGACCAGATTAACAGCCTCAATCAGGGGGCTCATATTCTATGAGGTCCACCTGGCTGACTTCATTATTACATTCCTCCCCCTCTGAATCCAAGGTGTTAGGGCGTTTTTTTTCTTGTAGCTCTTCCTGGGGCATTTTAGCACTGGTTCAGGTTCCTCTGACCCTGCCTCAGAGAGGGACTGCGTGCAGTGTACAGTAACTTACCTCTTGCGCCTATAGCATCTTGGAAAAGATTCATTCTCTTCTTCAGGCAGGAAAGGCATTGAGGTGGTGACATCCACCATGTCCATCTCAGATTCCAAGGTCTCTTCAACGCTTGATGGAGAAGGAGAATCCACAGGTTTTGATAGCCTTTCCGACTGTTCCGAGGAGCTGGACATGTTTTACTCCTGCTTTGTTTGCGGGTTTGTAGCTTTCATATAGTCCACATGCTTGTTTAAGACCATCACCTCTACCTGAACTTTATACTTCACTGGACCTAACCTCGTGCTGGAGCTATCCCTTTAGTTGCATGAGGGGTGGTCCTATAATCAAATAGGAACCAGAACAATTTGGTACCTCGCGAAACAGTAGGCTGTTTCTTTAAGCCTACCTTCAAAGTTTAGACTGTTTTTTCTGCCTGGCCATTGGATGATGGATGGTATATAGCTATCATTAAATGTTCAATTCTATTCAACTTTAGGAAAATACCTGAATTCCCCGTTGGCAAACGATGGCCCATTATCTGTGACCAATGCTTCCGAAGTCTGTATTGCGAAAGATACACGGACTTTTTCTATTGTCATCCCCGTGTTTGACGACTGAACTCTATGCATGTCCAGCCACTTTGAATGGGTGTCCACAATGACTAAGAACATTGAGCCCATGAAAGGACCCGCACAGTCAACATGTAACCGAGTCCAGGGTTTACTGGCCATTCCCACGAATGTGGGGGAGCTGCTGGTGGTAATTTTTGTCCTTGTCAGCACTATGAGCACTGCCTCACCAGCGCAGCTATATCTGCATCCAATACTGGCTACCAGACAAAACTCACCAACATCTTCATTTTGGAAAACCCCTGGATGACCCAAATGGAGTTCAGCCAATATCCGGCAGCAAGATTTGCTCAGGACAATCACTCTTACTCCCTGAAATAATATGCCATTCTCTACTGTGTTCCAGTCACTCCAGATCCAAGATGGTTTCAATTCTGGTTGTGAAGGCCTTTTGGTTTCCCCTATCACCACCAGCTGTTTCAGTTTTGACAGGACCGGATTATTTGTGTCCAAAGTCTGATATTGTCAGCTGTGACTGGAAATGTGTCCAGAAAATTTAAGACCATTACAGACTCTTCCCGTGGCAGTACCACCAGTGGTGTATCTGCCAGCAGGAGGCAGCTCAATGCATCCACATTCACTACTTGGCCTCCCTGATAGTGTTCTATCTTGTAATTATAAGCACTTACTATTGCAGCCCACTGCTGAATTCTGCCTGAAGCTATGGGCTGCACTGCCATGTCCAG
Source organism: Rhincodon typus (assembly GCF_021869965.1). NCBI lineage: Eukaryota > Metazoa > Chordata > Chondrichthyes > Orectolobiformes > Rhincodontidae > Rhincodon > Rhincodon typus. The sequence goes on along the minus strand of NC_063359.1, from coordinate 23,791,887 downwards.
GAGAAGAAAGATTAAAGAATATTGATATCAATTGTCAAGGTAGTGTGGAACAAAGTTCTGTGCCAAAAAACAGCATTTTGTATTCTTTTAATATTTTGTCATTCAAACTGATAAGACTTCTGATTGTGCAGCAAATGGAGCTGTGCCCAGAGCATTCAGAGTCTGCCAGACAACCCTGTTTCATTGCAAGTAACAAGTCCTTTAGCAACAAGCTTTAGCTGCGTGTAAATTTGGGGAGTAACTAAATACTGTGTCAAATCTTCAATATTCTGCATTGATAAATGCTCCTCACACTCAACATAGAATCATAAGAAACAAAAAGAAATTGCTGGAAAAGCTCAGCAGGACTGGCAGATTTTGTGGAGAGAAATCAGTGTATTGGGTTGAGTGACCTTTCCTCAGAACAGCATTAAACTGCTGTTTGGCATCAGTATTGGGGTTCTGCATGGGGGTCATTAGACTTGCGGAAGTACCCACGAGCCAGCTCAGGAGATGATGCAGGGGAATGAAAATTTGCATCAACTATTACTTTAATTTGTTTGAATGTAAGTATTATGACAGTTCTCTGGATAATTGGGGCATGCAGCTCTATGAATTATAACTGCCATCACTTACAAGCTGGATTTTGAGAGTGTAAAACCCCTTCCTGTTCAAAAATCTGGCGAGATGATGTCATGGAGCTCTGAGCACAGAGTGCCGTCAAATCATTTGAGGAAACTGCACAATGGATACAAATTGCACAGCTTGGTCAGCTTGACTGCCTGGCACCTTGGTGAACAGCATGAACTCATGTCCTTTCCTGGAAAGGGTATCAGTGAACTTATGAATTTACTTTTGGGTGACTGAGTGTAGGACCAGAGGGCATAGTCTCAGTATAAAGGGATGCCAATTTAAAAGTGAAATGAGCAAGAATTCTTTGGAACTCCTTACCATAGAGACCCTAGGAGGAGGAGACCTTACATATGTTTAAGGCTGAGATGGATAGATTCTTGATCAGTAGGGAATCTAGTGTTGTGAGGAAAAGGCAGGAAAGTGGATGTGAGGAATGTTGGATCAGGCAAAGTCCTGTTGATTGGCAGAACAGGTTTGAGGAGCTGAATGCCCTACTCCTGTTCCTATTTCTTTTGGTCTTATGCTAATGAAAAATTGCTCTGGAGAGTCTGCATTCCTTAAACTCTACTGTGGTACAAAAACCCTGATAACACCCTTCTGAATCAACCTACTAATGAAGAAATTTCAGTAAGAAGCAGGCAGTAATGTACACTCACTAGATATTCGTCGAAGCAGTCTCCCAGCAGGTATGTGACTCCTGTCTATGGTCACATTTGTGAAGACAGTTTTTCTCACATACTAATAACAAGTTTCTGTCTATGAACACAATTCCAGTGAGCTGGCATGTTAATGAATATTCAGGCCAGACTAATGAATGCATAAAAGCTTTCCAACCATCACCATTGGGAAAATGGACCAATCTGAAATTTATCTTCTAATTTAAATACAAAAACGTTTAACCTAGTATTGAGAATCTGGAGTCCTGCACTGTTAAGTTCCCCCTCCCACCTTTCTATTCACTCCAGGTGGCCTGGAGGATTCCACCTACATTAAAAATGTACTTTGGGTGGAATTTTTATAGGCGACTGAGAGATATGGGCAATGGGGAAATGTGTGGCAGATTTGGGTGAAACGTCCAGCAAGGTGCATCTTGAAATTGAGATCATTTTTCAGACTATTCATAAACGATGTGGTGAGATTCTCACTGGGCAGCAGCAAGTTGCCAGTTGATGACAATCACCAGTTGTTACAGTCCTTGTTGGCGGCCCAACTTGCCTTATTTCAGTTGTCATCTTGGTAAACATGCCCAACAAACTAGATACTTGGAAACCTGACATGGAAACTGGGGTAGTTGCTTTGTGGGTTGAGCTTCCCATTTTATCCAAATGACAAGCACATTGGACATTGGGCACCAAAATCTCAAGGCATGCTCCTTGATATAAAGAACGTATCTTTTATTTTCCTGTAGTTTTGATGGTGAGCTGAAATAGCATAAGAACTGGTTTAAAAATCAAGAATTGTTGAAGGATTGCTGTGCTTCTTAAAAACAAACAACTTGATGCTTATTGTAAGTGCTGTTTACACAGCTGATTGTTTAAGCAGTAGTGGAAGCCTTGTTATAGAAGTGTTGAAGCTGGGGGACTGTTTACTAGTGGAGATTTGGCTGACAAGTAGCTGATTAGTCTATGGTATAGTGATCAGTTATCAATGATAATAACTAGGTGATTGGCTACCAAGTAACTGAACAGCTTGAGGGTTTGAATGTTTGGGCAGAAGCAATTGAATCTCCAGAAGGGGAGTTGTGTCTCTGCTCTGCAGTGAAAAGTATCTCAAGCCTGAAGATAGTCAATTTATTTCTCCCCATGAGTTGCTGTAAGTTGTGACTTTTGGTTAATACTTCAGAGACCCTTAAAAGTGTGATCCAGTCACCTGTGCCTCCTGTAAACAAGCGAAAGTATCTGGAGAAGAAGGAATGAAAAATAGTATTCTAATCAGCAAATTGATCATCTCAGCAAACCCTGTGGACTTCTGAACTGCCTCCCCAGTCTTTCGTCTATGCATAAGACCTGTGTTTTTTTTTAATGTCTATTTGAGCCTAAATGTGTAGAGGGGCAGTTTTATCAGGGAGTTAATTTTAACTAGTAGAGTTATCTGCCAATAATTGATGATCGTTTATCTGTAGTTAGAATTTTTTTGTAATAAATAGCAGCTCCTAGAAATATAGAAACCTGGTCTGTGCTTTCTGTAAGTTGGGTCTCAAGGACAGTAAATTGAGAAATTTTGTATACTTTTTAGTCTTTAACTTTTGTGATAACTCCAGGAATAGTAGGCCTTGATTCCAGTGTGCTACCCCAGTGAGGCTTAACATCGACCAGTGGCCACATACACCACACATCCATGCACCCAATCTATGCCAGTGATCCCTCGCAACATATTTCTGATCTACTTGTAGGGTGCTTCTGCACTTCAATGCTGCACCAACCACTATCATTTTAATACTGCTACAAGGATAATCTGCACTCAGAGATAAGCATACAACTCACAGACTGAACCAGGCTGTATCTCTGGGTTCTTAGCTCCCTGTCATAGGACCCGCTCACTCTGAGCCTACCTGGATGCTCACAACATCCCTGCCATGCAATGGCTTGCCTTGCTATTTTTGCGTATTGCCTCCTTGGCCATAGATACAAGGCTCATACCAGGTTGACGACTATGATAAGATTCCTAGCTTTGTGTCTGCACTAAATGACATGGCAAGACAGTAATAATATGAGCCTGGTAACTCTGGCTGAGGAGGCAATGCTCCAAAAAAGCAAGGCAAATCAATATTATGGAACATGGAAATGGGTGGAACAGCTTTTACTGTTGCTGAAAGTGAAAATGTATCTCAAGTAAATGAGTGGCAGCACAGAGGGCATATGCAAGGTTAGTGTTGTCATAGGTTGGGGTGTGTGAGGGCAAGTGGGGAAGATGTTGCAGGCAATAATGAGAAAGGTAGAATATGAGCCTTTGTGTGAGGTTGGTACATTTGCAGAGATAGAGTTGAGTGTGAAGTACTGGAGAGAAGATGGTGGCACCTACACTGGTTGAGTGGAGAATGCCATTGACCTTCTTCCTATGATGCTGGGCATTCCTTCAGATGATGGAGACTGTTTTAACCCTGTTAGCAACCTTGGACAAGGTTGGTATAATCTGGCATCATGGCCTCTACTGCTGATTCTCAGGGAACAGGAAGCACTGACTGTGCATTACCCATCCAGCAGGTGCTCCAGGATCCTGCCTTTCAAGTGGAGCACCAATTTCCGCCATCTACAATTTCCAGGAGAATGTCAGGAACCATATGCAGAGCAGCTCTGGACTACCAGTGCTTGTCCTGATGCACAACAACCTTTTGAAGATAGTGTCTGCATCAGGGATGCCCCTAATTCTGAAATATCTGGTGAGTGGCAAGTCGTTCTAGAAATGTTGTGTGGTAAGATGGCATGGAAATTGAACATGATACATGTTGTAGGGCCTTAAATTGCAATTAATGTGTGGTAACATTGGTGAGAAGACATGTTTGGTCTCACGGTGAGAATCACTCCACCAAACTTGACACAATTTACATTTAGCCAAAAAACTATAAGATTCACCCCATTGACTTCTCCCATCTGCTTTACCAATTTACATCTATGATTTGAGCAAACCCAATTTGAAATTTAGGCTTAAGTTTCTATAATGAATGCAGTTCGTATACAACTTCAAACAAAATGCTGACTCCTTCTTCTTGAGATCTCTGACTAACCTTCAGCGTCATGATCTCCACCACAGGCAGAGCAAAGAGGTAGTTCTTGAATCCACTCCAGCCAGAACAAGGATACAACTCCATGCTGTTAGCATCACTAGCTGTAAAGCAACTGAGCCAACCAGCTGCCCAAGGAATCTGCATTGCTGTGACATGATGCATTTCTCATAGCCTGGAGCAATGATTAGTGCTGGTGCTGTCACTCCCACTTTTACTGCCTGCCCTTGGTATGTTTTGGAAGGATTTGCAAGTTCACACTCAACCTGTTTGGCTGTATTATAAATGCATAATCCTTGACAATCAACTCCTGGATTAGTGCCTGAAGCCAGACCTTTTGGTTCAGAGGCAGGAATGCCGTCCTCTGTGTCATAAGATCTCTGTTGATACTTGCCACCCACCATTGATGCCTCAACTTGGTGTTGGAACTTTTGAGGTCATGTCTTCTGCTGCTTATTTTCTAGTCCATTCATTTTATGTTCACATGGATTAACAAAATTGATGCATACTTCCCAGAATAGATCCAAGGAAATAAAATGAAATTTATGTGCCGCAAAAAGAAAATGACAAAGATACTGAATATCCTGTATCAATTTCAATTTTAAAGCAAAGACATCTTTGAAGTCTAATGTAGAGAAGTATTTGTTTCCATTAAATGTCTACTTGTGACAGTGAGTTCATAATTCCAGCAGAATAGAACATTACTGAAGTTCACGGCAGTCCATAGATGTAAATGAATTCTTCATACTATGAACTTAACGTAGACATTTATCTTGTTAGTCTAAAAAGTCATAAAATCTGAACTAAATTAATAAAAGAGTACTGTGATTGGCATTTGGCAGATCAATTTAGTCAAAGAGGCCAACAGCACAGAAAAAGGCCCTTCTGCCTGTTGAGACTGGGCTTGTCAGAAACAACCACCTAATTATTCCAATCCCATTTCCAGTATTTGGCCCATAGCCTTGTATGTTTTGGCATTACAAGTGTACATCTAAATATATCTTAAGTATTATGAGGGTTTCTGCCTCTGCCACCCTAATGGACAATGAGTTCCAGATTCCCAACCCCTTCTGACTGAAATAAAATTTCATCACTTCCCCTCCAAATGTCCTGTCTCTTATCTTTAATCTATGCCCCCTTGTAATTGCTCCTTCTACCAAGGTAAAAAGCTGCTTCCTGTCTACCCTATCTAAATCCCTCACCATTTTATACACCTCAATCATGCCCCACTCAGTCTCCTCTGCTCCAAGGAAAACAACCCTAGTCTGTCTAATCTCTCTTAACAACCAAATCTCTCCAGCCAGGCAACATTCTGGTAAATCTCCTCTGTACACTCTTCATACAATCACACCACTCCTATAATGTAGATTCCAGAACTGCACACAACAAAGCTGTGGCCTAAGCACCTTTTTATACAGATACAGCATAACATGCTTGCTCTTAAACTCTATACCTCGGCTAGTAAAGACAAGTATCCCGTATGCCGTCTTAACTACTTTATTTACCTGTTCCACTACTTTAAGGGGCGAGTGGCCATTCACGCCAAGGTCCCTCTGATTCTTAGGGTTCTACTAGCATTCATCATATATTCCCTTGCTTTATTTGTTCTGCCCAAATGCATCACCTCACACTTATCTGGATTGAATTCCATTTGCCACTGATCACTCATCTAATCAGTCAGTCTATATTCACCTGTAATCTAAAGCTATCCTCCTAACCATTTACCACCCCACCAATTTTCATATAATTCACAAACTTACTGATCAACCCTCCCACAAGTCTAAATCATTTATATATACCACAAACAACAAAGGTCCCAACACTGATCCCTGCAAAACCCCACTGGACACAGGCTTCCAGAATACCCCTTGATCATCTCTGCATCCTGATACTCAGCCATTTCTAGATCTAATTAGCCCAGATTTAGCAGCAAAAATAGTAATGACTCCAGTGGCACTGATCATTATTAGGGAGTGATTTGGTCAGTAGCCTCTGGCAAGTCTTCATGCATAGCTAAACATGGAAATTTAGAAGCTGCTACCAGGTTGCTCTGCTGCTCCAGAATTGCACTATATTGTATTGTATTCCCCATGACAATCAATGACATTACCATCACTGAATCCCCCTCTATCAACATCCTGGGGTTACCATCGACCAGAAATTGAACTGGATCTGTCATATGGATTCTATAGCCACAAAGCAGGCCAGGGAATGGGAATGCTGTGGCAAGTAACTCACCTCCTGTCTCCCCAGTGCCTATCCACAACCCCCAAGGCAGGAGTATAATGGAATACTTTCCACTTATCTGGATGACAGCAGATCCAACTACACTCAAGATGCTGCGACCAATCCAGGACAAAACAGCTCGCTCAGTTGGTACCACATCCACAGACATTCAGTCTCTCCACCACCAATGCTCAGTAACTGTAACTCACTTTGGTATTTTTATTTTTGATCTTTATTTTCTGGTGAGCTGCCTTTGCTATTTCAATAAAACAAAACACAATTGCTAATCTCATGGTGTTAGGCATTGTGAAACACTTGGAAACATTTACAGCATATTATTAAAAGTCAGAAAACAACTGGGAATTAGTACATTAATTTTGAAAGAAGCAGGAAGAATCAAAAGCCTCCCAGAACAATAAAATATTGTTAATGTCGCATTTTCCTTTAAAACGACTGTAACATCACAAAAAAAGCGACAATGCAGCAGTTTACTTGAATGCAACACATTCAAGATAAGGATGTTGTATTTGGAGTTTAGAAAGAACATTGGAAGAATTTCAAAGGAATAATCAACATGATAAGAGAGGACAATTATGATGAAGAAAGTTGTTGAGAGTTGGAGACACACAAAAGATAACTCGTCAGAAGACTTTCTGATTTTCTTTTTGTATCCTTCCTGAAGTGTAAGGGAACTATTAATAGTCTTCCAACATAATGGAACAATATTTTGGTTTGTGGTAAGCTTGCACTTTGTGGAAAGGTAAGAGATGAATGTAAGTAAAACGTTTGGACGTGCAGGAGAATTCCAAAGCACTTTGAAGTATTAGGAAATCTAATTGACACTGAGTAAAGTGATGAACCTAAGAATGCAAACAGATGAAGAAATAATATGAAAGGAGCCATCAGATGGATGAGGTAGTGTTGGCTAGGCTTTTCAGAGACAACAAAATGGTATTTGAAGAACATGGATTAAGGAACTTAGAAGGAGTAAATTTGATATATCACATTTGATTTGGACACAACATGAAATATCCTGAGTGGGTTCTTTCATCATACTGGTACAAATAGATTATTTGATGAGTAGACTCTGAGGACAATGTTGGATTCTATTACATAAAAACTCATGTTTATGTATCCAGGCTCAGCATTTTCCATGATTACAGTTTAGGGAAATAAGCATAGGGTATCATGAAGTGTTTTACAATTAGTGGATTACTTTAAAATGCAGTTATTGTTGTTACGTGAGCAAACATAATTTACACACCAAAAGATAATTCCAACAGCAACTGAAGATAAATGATCTTAGAGGTTTTTCTTGAGAAAGGAATGTTGGCCGGGACACTGGGAGAACTCCCTGACTCTTCCTATTGTGGTTAGGAAAATGAACAAACATATAATTTCTGGATATTATATTTCACTAACTCACTGTTGTCCCTGAGAAGTGCCTGGAGAAATGTTTTTCCACAATCCACAAGAGATGATTCACAGGAAATTCTCAAGTTCAGCCTTGAAGATGAAAAATGATAATTTTAATGTCCCAATCCATAAAAGATCCATGTTGAATTTCCTATTCTGATAACTGTTCAGTTGGACAATAATGAAAATTGACCTTAATGGCAAATAACTGCTCTTATTGCCTTTGTATACAAGCATGGTGCAGTAGTATTAAAGGTAAATTCCTGGCAGTATAGATTACGCAACGTTTAAAAATATATAATTTCTCAAGATGTGCAATATCCCACTGTTTGCACTCAACAGCTGCATAAACTATTTGAAATTAAGTTTTAAATTATTTAAAACAACAGTGTTTTATATGTGCTGACAGCAGATTATTTTTGTACCAGTACTGGAGTCCTGCTGAATATGTGTAGATCCGTTTACTCTAACAGGAGGAAAGCAGGAATGCATCATTATTGAATGTTGTTTTGGATGACATGTACTCCGAGGATTCAGCCAATACTGTTTGGGTTGGTAATATTAGCTTCTTTTCTTATTTATTATTGAGGGCTAAGCGTGTGGTCTTCAAAGCTAAAATGCTGAGAATCTTTTGATTACTGGATAGGTTGGACTGAAACCAGTTGCAAAATATCCTATTTTCCTCAGCTTTTTAGGTGCCCCTGACATTGACTGTGAGGTCACACTTGCATGGGAAATGCTGTTCAATTTGACTAGACCCTAAAACATGCACAAGAACAGCTTGGATTAACTTTCATTTTCAGTGTAACATCAAAATGAGTACCCCACTTTTAAGCTTTATTTTATGTAAATGCGTTACTCCTGATTATGCTTTGTAGACTGACTGAGATCGGGAATCACTGTGCAGGGAAGTGGGCTGAAATAACAACAACTAAAGGAACATGGTAAATTAATATAAAAGTTAGTTAATCATATGATCATGAAAATGATCAAAGAATGATTCAACACAGAAAGAGGATGCTCCTTCTGTCCAACATACCTATGCTTGCTTTTTGAAAGAGTTATCCAATGTCTTTCATGGCCCATTTTTTTCCCATATCCCTAATTTTTTTCCCCTTCATGTCTTAATTTAATTCTCTTTTGAAAGTTCCTATCAAATCTGTGTCCATCACCTTTTCAGCCACTACATTCCTAATTACAGTAAGTTACTAATTAAGAAAAAATCCTGCAGTCACCTCTGTTCTTTTGATTATCAACTTAAATCTCTATCTTCTGGTTACCAACCCTACTGGCACTGGACATTTATTCTCTTTGTTTATTGCATCAGAGTTATTTATAGCTTTTACCAGTTCCAACAAATTTCCTTTCAGGAGAACAATCCCAGCTTTTCAGCATCTCCAAAAAACTGAAGACTCTCATCCTTAGTACCATTCTAGTAAACCTCCTGCACTGGCCATGAGATAATGTGAAACACCTAGAATAATTTTATAAAGGTATAGCAATTCGATATTTTATATTATATTTACTAACCTCCAGTAATGTGATGTACCAATAAAGGTATATATGTAAATGATGTAAAAATAAAATCAAATTGTTAGCTTTAATGTTATGAATACAATAGGTGGAATCTTCTTCTCCTATCAAGGATCCCAACAGTGGAACTTGAAATATGCGATTTAGCCACTTGGAGGCCAAAGGGTTGGCCATGCTAGTTAGATATGAAGAGATATGCAACCAATCATGTAGTAGCGATGGGCAGGAAGTTGCTGGCTCCACCATGAATGCAGTCAAAGGACCGGAGCCATATTTGAACAACATCTGAATGAAGATGTACTCTTTGCCAACCAGCCACATCTGCTTGACTGTTTCTGAGGAGTTTGTAATCCCCGGACCTTCTTGTACTTACACAGTGACGTTTCATGAGGAAGTTAAGAGATCTTACTAGGACTTCATTCTGTTTGCAATCTGGGTACCATAACAGTATCATGGGTCTATTAGGTACTCTATCACTCTTATGACCAGTTGTCTGCCCCGAGACATATTGGAACTGAACCCATTGCCATTAGGGGGCACAATTGGTCCTCGGTTTGCCATGAACTTAATAGCCAAATTCCATCATACCATTTTGCCTTCTACTCAGTTATATATCATGCCCACCCACGACTTCACAAGATGCCATCCTACATATCCTATTTCTCTCATTTAAAGAATGGATGAATTGTAAGGACATTTAAAGCATGTTTCTTTCATATCAAGTTCTCTTTCTTTGTCTCTGAGTCATTTTTTTGGCTGATTATGAACCTGTGAAATATCTTGGGATGTTTAATGAAAGGTGTTATATCAAAGCAAATTATTGTCTGCTGACACTGTTTGACATGGAGTATTCTAGTTAGAATAAGAATGTAAGGGAAAAAGAGAACCAGAAGGTCATTCTTATAAAGTTATATGATGGGAAGAACGGGAGTGGGATTAAATGGAGTATAAATACATGGATTAGTGAGTTTAATAACCTACTATAATTTTTAAAAATCATCATTGGTTACAGCACAAAAAGTTCATTTTGCACATTCAGGCTTTCATTTCTATGTGCTGGCTCTCTGCAAGAACTACTGATCTTGACTACTCCCTTGAATTCTTTTCATAGTCCTGCATTTTTTTTATTTTTTTAAAAAATAATTGTTCATTTTCCTCATGAAAGCCTTGTTTTAATCTGCTACCTCCAGGAGAAAGACTGGACCAAGAAACAGAGGGCATTGTTGCTAAGTTTGCAGATGACACCAAAGACAGTTGGAGGGACAGATAGTATTAAGGAAAGGGAAGGCTGCAAAAGGATTCGGATGGCTAGGGAGAGTGGGTAAAGAAGTGCAGATGGAATACTGGGAAAGTGTGAAGTTATGCATTTTGGTAGGAAGAAGAGACTAATAGACTATTTTCTAAACAGTGAAAGGCTTTGGAAATATGAAGCACAAAGGGACTTGGGAGTTCTCGTTCAGGATTTCCTTAAGGTTAGCATGTAGGTTCACTTGGCAGTTGGAAGGCAAATACAAGGTTATAATTCATTTCTAGAACATAAGAGCAGAGATATTCTTGCTGAGGCTGTATAAAGCTCTGGTCAGACTGTTTTTGGAATATTGTCATCAATTTTGGGCCCTGTATCTAAGGAAGAATGTACTGACCTTCGAAGGGAGTCCAGAGGAGATTTGCAAGAATGATCCCAGGGATGAAGGACTTGTCATATGAAGGACTCTAGGTCTGTACTCAATAGAGTTTAGAAAGATGAAGGGGGAATCTCATTGAAACTTGCAGAATACTGATAAGCCTGGATAGAGTGGATGTAGAGATGTTTCTACTAGTAGGAGAGATTAGGTCCCAAGGGCACAGCCTCAGAGTGAAGGAACTTCTCTTTAGATCTGAGATGAGGAGGAATTTCTTCAGCCAGAGGGCGGGTTAATGTGGAACTCTTTGAGTTTGAATTTGATTTATTCTTGGACTGAGTTACAGTGAAAAGTTTTGGTTTTCGTGCTAAACAGACAGATCGTATCATACAAAGTACATCAGGGTAGCAGAACAGAGTGCAGAATATGATGTTACAGAGAAGATGCAGAGAGAGAGAGATCAAAATTAATGCTTGAGAGGTCCATTCAAAAGCCTGATAACAGCAGGAAAAAATCTGTTCTTGAATTTGTTAGTATGTGTATTCAAACTTTTAAATCTACTGCCTGATGGAGGAGGGTAGAAGGGAATATTACTGGGGTGGGAAATGTCTTTGATTATGTTACTTGCTTTCTCGAGGCAGCGGGAACTATAGATGGAGTCGGTGGATGGAAGGCTGGTTTGCATGATGGACTGGGCTGTGTTCATGACTCCCTGTAGTTTCTTGTGATCTTGAGAAGAGGAATTGCCATACCATGCTATGATGTATCCAGATAGCATGTTTTCCATGGTGCATCTATAAAAAATGTTAAGAGTCTTTGTGGACATGCTGAATTTCCTTAGCCTCCTGAGGAAGTAGAGACATTGTTGTGCTTTTTTGACTATCACATCAACCAGGACAGATTGTGGGTGATCATTACTCCCAGGTACTTGACCCTCTCAACCATCTCCACCTGAGCACCATTGATGCAGATGGGGGTGTGCCCTCTAGTCCACCTCCCGAAGTCAATGACCAGCCCCTTCATTTTGCTGACATTGATGGAGAGATTGTTGTCTTTACACCATGCCTCCACACGCAAGCTCTTTTCTGTATTCTGTCCCCTTGTTGTTTGAGAGCTGACCTGCAACGGTCATGTCATCAGCAAACCTGTAATTGGAGTTGAGGTTGAATTTGGAATTAGAGTGTATAAGGAGTACAGTAGAGGGCTGAGTATGCAGCCTTGTGGAGCACCAGTGTTGAGAATGATGGTGGAGGAGGTGTTGTCATCCATTCTTACTTATTATAGTCTATGGGTCAGGAAATTGAGGATCCAGTTACAGAGGGGGAACCGAGACCTCGGTTTCAGAGTTTAGAGATGAGTTTGTTTGAAATTATGGTGTTGAAGGTGGAGTTGTAATCAGTAAGCAGGAGTCTAACGTAGGTATCCTTGTTATCCAGATGTTCCAGAAATGAGCATAGGGCCAGGGAGATGGCACCTGCTGTGAACCTGTTGCACTGGTAGGCAAATTGCAAAGGATCGAGGCTACCTGGTAGGCTGGAGTTGATATGAACCATGACTAACCTCTCGAAGCTCTTCATAATTATGGAGACCAGAGCCACCAGATGATAGTCATTGAGGCATGCTACATGATTTTTCCACGGGGATGATGGCGGTCTTCTTGAAGCAGGTGGGGACATCAGGTCTTGGTGAGGAGAGGTTAAAGATATCTGCAAAAAGTCCCACCAGGATCTGAGTGCATGGCCAGGGACTCCATCTAGATCAGTCACTTTTCATGGGTTCACTCTCAAGAAAGCCAATATAACGTCTGCAGCGGTGACTGTGGGTACAGGTGCATCCAAAGCAGTTGGAATAGGTGACATTATTTCACTGACCTTCTGTTCAAAGCGAGCGGAGAACGCATTGAGCTCACTGGATTGGGACATGTTGTTCCCCACGATTCTGCTCATCTTCACCTTGTAGCCCATTATATTGTGTAAACACATTGCTTCAGAGGGCTTTGGAGGCCAAGTCATTGAGAGTATTTCAGACAGAGGTAGATATTTCTTGATTAGTAAGGGGATCAAGGGTTGTTGGGAGAAGGCAAGAGGATGAGGTTGAAAAACCTATCGGCCACGATCAAATGATAGAGCAGACTCAATGGGCTAAATGGCCTAATTCTGCTCCTATATCTTATGGTCTTATGGTCTTCCTTGCTTTTGTTTTTTATGTCTCTATTTACAGAACTCAGGAATCCATACACCTTATTCATCATTTTCTCACCCTGACTTGTAACCTTCGGCATATTTGTGTGTGGATGTTCCTGAGTCTCTGTGCTCCTGCACCCCCTTTAGAATGTTTTTTAAAAAACATTATATTGGCTTCCCTCAGCTATTCTGCCAAAATATCTCACTTCATGCCTTAGATTTCATCTGCCACTTGATTGTTCATTCCACCAGCCAGCCTATGTCCTTTTAAAGTGTAAACTATCCACCTCATGGTTCATCTGCAAAGTTTGAAATTATGTCTGTGTACCCAAGTCTAGGTTGCTAGTATAGATCAAGAGAAGCATTGTTCCTATTTTTAAACAGGTGACCCTCTATGTACCTTCCACCACTCTGAAAAACATTCACCACTGAGCTCCGTTTCCTATCAATCAGCCAAGTTTGTCTCCATATTGTCACTGTCCCTATTATTCTGTGGAGTTCAGTTTTGCTTTCAAGTCTGTTATGTGACATTTTATCAAATAGATTTAGGTCCATGCATACAACATTAAGTGCAATACCTTCCTCAATCTTCTTTTTTACTTCAATGACAAATGCCTATTCAGTTAGAAACAATTTGTCTTTAATAAATCTATGCTGGTTTTCTGTAATTAATTTACATTTAGTAACTGCTAATTACGTATTGGGCCATTGTTTGTAAAAATGTTACCATCACCCAAGTGACAAGCCTGTATTTGTATCTTATCGTTGGTCAGAGTTGCAACATTTTTGGCTCTCCAGTCCTATGGCAACACTCTGTATTGAAGGAGCATTTTTTTAAAATCAGCCTGTTCAGAGATGTTATTACACATCTCTGGAACAGGTGGAACTTGAACCCAGGCCTCCACAGCCCAGAGTTACGGACACTATCACCATGCCACAGGGACCCTATCAAAGGAGGAAATGAAGATTATAACTTGTGCTTCCGCATGTTCCCCTTTTATTTCCTCAGTTTTATTCTAATGCATCTGCTCTGATCCTAGTGACTTAAAGAATTTAAGAACAACCAGCCTTTCCGATACCTCGTTTTCATCAATATTTAACCCATTCAGTGTAATTTTCTGTGCCGAATGCTCTATCTAATTCTTGACAATTCATACATAACTTTCAGGCAGATCATAAGTGATGCTGAGATTCCTTATGTATCTTTCCTTATTTTGCCACTTTTTTGTTTTACTTTTTTTCTCTACAGAGTATCAAAAACCTCCTCTTCCTTTTCCTCACTTTTCAACACTTCCTGTATTCAATTTATTTTAACATCTTTTACCACTCATTTAACATCACAGCCATTTCCTGTTGCTTTGCTCTAACCCTTCTTAGCATAATAGTTCTCAAGCAAAGAAGCTGGAAATCTTTAAGTAGCTGCTGACCAAAAATATCAGGAATGCAATAAAAACGGTGGAAGATTGTTGAGGAGAGAAATTGAAATTGGAGAAGAAAGGCTTTGCGTTCTATGATTGATATATTCTGAAGCAGTAAAAAAAAGAACTCAATTTACAAATGAGAAATGCACAGGAAATTAAAGAATGAGGAAGAAGACATTTGGCTGATAGCCCAAAAGACATTTCACAGACAACTGACTCATTGTATGCAACAGATGCTGGCAGAACAAAAGGATGAAGTATATTTTTTTCAGAAATTCCATGTCCAATAATCATAAGACAATAATATAATATTTTATCAATTCAAAGTGTAAGTACTCAGTTCATTAGTATGAAATGGTACCTGCTTTACCCCATAAAGGGTTTTTGTTTTTAACATAGTTTTTTTTACTGTGGCCTCTGATCTTGTTTTATGTTTTGCTTCAGTCTGTGTGTCATTCAACAGCAAAAATGAAAAGGTAGAGAAGAGCCGAAGCTGGAAAAAATGTAACAGAAAGATGTTAGCAGTTGTGTCAAGACTGTTTTTGTTCAACAAAAAATTACTTGAATTAAAATGAATACACCAAAGATCACAAAATCATAAGAGCAAGAATAGGCCATTGACCATCAATCTGACCATCACATGAATTAGAACATTCAGGATATTACTGAAATTAGTTTTTGTAAAGATGAAATTAGCAGTCATATCTTCTTTTTCTCACCAAAGGACTTCATAGCCATTGTTGGTATATAGAAATATGCAAACAAATTCACAGCCAAATTGCACAGAATAAAGTGTCGTAAACAAATTTATACAAATGCTCAGTTAAATACTTTTTAGCCGTTTTGACAGTGATTTAAATGTAGGCCAAAATACTGGGAGAACTCTTCTGCTTATTTCCAAAAAAGTGACAGATTTATTTTTATTTGTTCATGAGATAAGATGTTGCTGGCTAAGTAAACATTTATTGCTCATGAATAATTGCATTGAAGAAGGGTTGAAATAAGTCTTCAGAGGTCAGTATCCTAACAGCAATCATCTTTTATTTATAAATGCATAGCCTTTGAAAATAGCACTGTGTCAGCCATTCAGGGCAGCAATATCCCTGACATTCATCCTTTTATATCAGCCAGATCTCCCTGATCAGACCAGATTAACTGCCCCAATCAAGGTATCCATATTCTACGAGGTCCAACTGGCTGACCTTGTTACAATCATTATACCCCACCCACTCTGATTCCGTGGACACAGGGCGGTACGATACCTTTGAGAGTCTCTCGAGGCATTTTAACATTGGGTCAGGTTCCTCCAACTCGGAATCTGACATGGGAGGTGTGTAATGAATGGAAGCTCACCTCTTGCACCTGGAACACGTCGGCAGACTTTCACTCCCTTCTTCCAGAGGCAGAAGTATTGAGGCAGCTATTTCCATCATGTCCATATCTGAATCAGAGGACTCGACAATGTTTGACGGAGAGGGTGAATCAACAAGTCCCTGAAGTATTTCCGAAGGCTCCGAGCAGCAGAGCAAGTTTTGCTCCCACACAGCCTGCAAATTTGCATCTTTCAAATGGTCCACATGCTTATTCAGGACAGTCGTACCCATTAGCAACTTTGCTGATGCTATTGTGTAGTTGCTTGTGGGGTGGTCCTATAATCAAACAAGAACCAGGACAACTTGATATCTAGTGAGGTTATAGACTGTTTCTTCAGTCCAGCCTTCAAAGTTTGGACAGCTCTTTATATCAAGCCATTGGATGATTGGTGATTTGGAACGTAATAATGTTGAATCCATTAAATTTTAAGAAGTAACTAAAATCCGTGATGTTAAACAATGGCTTGTTATCTGTAACCAATACCTCCGGGACTTCATGTGCCACTCAGTGTTTGATGAATAGACTCAATGCATGTCAAACCACTTTCGGCATTTACAATGACTAAAGCCATTGAACCCATGAAAGGACCTGCATAGTTGACATGCAACCGAGGCCAAAGTTTACCCAGCCATTCCCACAGATGTAGGGAAGCTGCTGGCAGTATTGTTTGTGCTTTTTGACACTCTGGGCACTGCCCCACCAGTGCAGCAACATCTGCGTCCAAACCTGGCCACCAGACATAACTCTTTGCCATCAGATTCATTTTGGAGATCCCTGGATGGCCCTAGAGCTCAGCCGGTATTTGATGGTGACCTTTGCTTGGAACAATCACTCTTGCTCCCCATAACAGTGTGCTATCCTCTACCGTGAGCTGGTCTGTCTGGAGCCAAGGTTTTAATTGGAGCTGTGACAGCCCTTTTGTTTCTCCAATGAATACCAACTGTTTCAGTTTGGAAAGAATTGGATGTTTCTGTGTCTAGAGTCTGATATTGTCAGTTGTCACTGGTAGTGTTTCCAGAAAATTCCATGTTATGACTGACTTTGTCATTGGGGGTATATCTGCTAATGGAAAGCAGCTCATCCGCATTTGCTACTTGGCCTCCTGGATGGCATTCTAATTTGTATTCTAATACGCACTTAGTACAAGAGCGCACCAATGAATGTGGCCTAAAGCTATGGCAGCACTGCCTTATTCCCTTTAAGCAGACCAAGTAGGGATTTGTGGTCTGTGATTATTGCAAATTTTCACCCATAAAGGTATTTTTGACTACAAATATGACTGCTAGTCCTTCTTTTTCTATTTGGGCATGTTTACACACTACATGAGCCAAAGTCCTGAATGCTAAAGCCTTTGGGCATTCCTCTCCAGGGTGCCACCAATGAACTAATTCCATCCTAATGCCATATAGGGAGGCACCGCATATCAGTACTAGATCTTTCTTGGGATCATAATGTGCCAACACATTAGAGGATGATAGTTGTTTCTTTACTTCATTGCCTGTCTATGAGACCATTTCCAACACTGACCATTTTTTAGATGTTGTTGCAATGGTGCCAGGGTGGATGCTAGATTATGTATGAACTTTCCATAATAATTTACCAGACCCAGAAATGACCTAAGCTCCTAGACAGATGTGAAAGCTGAGGCACCTTTGATCGCCTACACTTTATCTTCCAGCATGCGTAACCTGGTCTTGACGACCCTGTAGCCCAAGTAGAATCCATACAGTGTGGAAACAAGTCATTTGGCCGAATAAGTCCACACCGACCCTCTGAAGAACATCTTACCCAGAACCATTCCCCTACCCTTTCCCTGTAACCCCACATTTCCCATGGCTAACGCACCTAACCTACACATCCCTGAATACTATAGGCAATTTAGCATGGCCAGTCCACCTAACTTGCACATTGTTGGAATATGGGAGGAAACCAGACCGCTTGGTAGAAACCCATGCAGATACAAGGAGAACATGCAAACTCCACACAGACAGTTGCCCAAGGGTGGAATTGAACCCGGGTCCCTGATGCTGTGAGGCAGCAGTGCTAACCACTGAACCACTGTGCCGCCCTTTAAAATTGATCACTTGGGGGGCCTGGAACACATATTTTCCTCTTCTTAGGCATATGCTTGCCTTGGAAAAATGTCTACGGACCATTTCTAAGTTCTCTAAGTGTTCCTTATTAATTTTCCCTGTTATCAGGATGTCAGCAAGGTAAATGGTGACCTGACGTAGACCTTGTAAACTGTTCTCCATTGTCTGCTGAAAAATTGAACAGGCTGACAATACACCAAATGGCAGTCTCATATATTGGTACAAACTCTTATGGTTGTTAATTGAGGCATACTTCTGAGAATCCCAGTCAAAATGCAATTGAAAGTAAGTTCATGCCAAACTTCGTGAAGGACAGACCTCCTGCCAGTTTTGCGTATAAATCCTCTATCCGAGGGATTGGGTATTTCTCCAATTGCGAAAAAGGGTTTATTTTAAAATCTCCACAAAGGTGAACTGACCCATTGGACTTCAAAATTGGTACAACTGGTGCTGCCCATTCCATGAATTGGACTGGTTTGATGATTCCTTTCTGCTTCCACTTTTGCGTATGAGGCAAATTGCACTGGGTAGGCCTTGCAGAATCGCAGAATTGCTTCCTGATCAACATGCACTGTAGCCTTTGCTCCTCTAATAGTCCTTAGACTTTCCTGGAAGACATCCGGGTATTTAATTAGGATTTTACTCAGGCAGTCACTTTCTAATGGAAAAATGTTGAGCCAATCTAAGCGCAACCAATTTCGCCCCATCGAGCTTGGGCCCGAACTTTCTGCTGCAATCACTGGTTACCAAGCCAGCTGCTTATCATAAGAGACCGGAACAGAGGTTGTACCCTTACTCTGTAAAGGTTCTCAGCCTAGCTGATGTCTTACGCAAGTTTAAGGCCTGGTGTCCAGAGTGAATTTTATTAAAAACTCAACCTCTATTTGAATGGGATGGCCATTTAACCAGACTTGATTGGTTCTGATTTGATTGTTGCTAAGCAATTTAACTGTTCCAAACCAGATACAGGTGGCATTTCCAAGGTATGAACTCTCCTGGACACCCTCCTTGATACCAGCTTATGAGTTAACTTACACCATTTAAGCCTAGTAGGACTCTATTGCTGTCCTGAATTGGCATATCGATGACAATTACAATGTCTTATTGAGCAGGATACTGCAGAAAATTATAACTGTTTGGCTGAGACTTGGCTTTGTTTTGGGGTTTTGCTGAGGGCCAATCTGGAGTTACCCTTATCAGAATATTCCCTGAATGAGGCTGTGCACTTGCCTGCACTCAAGTGGTGTTCCCCAAGCTCAGGCAGTCTGGCGAGGGTGCCACTTCCATCAGAAATCTTTGCAATTCACATGCTCTACTTGCTGCATATTCCAATTATAAAGTCAGTTGTAGTGCCTGTTTGAAGTCCAGTTGAGCTTCAATCAATAGCTGTTTTGCATAGTCACATCATTAATCCTGCATACTAGATGGTGTCTAAGCATCTCATTAGGGTTAAACCAAGTTCACAGACTTCTGCCAGTCTTCTCAATCTAGTCAAAAACCCTGACATGGATTCCTCTGTTCTCAAATAGCCAAGTAAAAGAGATAGTGTGTCAGAATTAAAGGAGGTTTGGGGTCATATTATACCTAGATCATGTCGATGAATTCTTGAAAGATTTCAATATTTGGTGCCTCAGAAAAGGATAGGTTCCTAATGACAGAGTAAGCTGCAGCTTCACAGATTGTCAAAAGAATTACTCATTGTTTTTCATCTGCCAGAATGTTATTTGCCCAGAAAAATACTGTATTCTTTCCACAAACTGGGCTTGGTTCTCAACAGCTGGGTCAAATGAATCAAACTTCCCAGACAGAGGCATAATGTAAGAAAATGCTTACCCCCAACTTGAAAATGGCTTCTGCGAGCTAGTTTCTTCAGGATCATGCCTTCTTTCATCACTGAAATAACTCTTCAGAGGTCAGCATCCCATCGCCAGTCACTCTTTATTTACAATCACAAAGCCTTCGACAAAAGCACTGCTTCTGACTAAGTCAGATGGGTTTTTCCTAACAACCGACAATGGATTCATGGTCCTTATTAGACTCTTAATTCCAGATATTTATTGAATTCAAATTCTACCATCTACTGTGGCAGGATTTAAACCTGGGTCCCTGGAACATTATCTGGATCTCTGGGTTAACAGTCCAGTGATAATACCACTAGGTCATCGCCTCCCCATAGGAGGGGATTCAGCGATGGTAATGCTGTTGAAAATCAGGGGACATTGGTTATGTTCTCTCTTTTGAAGACAGTCATTGCCTGACATTTGAGAGGTACTATAGTTACTTGCCACTTGTCAGCACAAGCTTGGGTATTGCCCAGCTGTTGCTAGGCATGGATTGCTTTAGTATCTGAGGAGTTTTGAATGGATCTAAACATTCTGCAATCATCAGCAAACAACCCCAGTTCTGACTCTATGGTCGAGGAGAAGTAATTGATAAATGAACCAAGGCCTAGGACACTATCCTGAGGAACTCTTACTAAGGCACTTTTGTGCCTGGATACTTGGGTTTAAGTTCCACCTGTTCCAGAGGTATGCAATGATCTCTCTGGATAGACCGATTTAAAAAATAATCCACCCCGAGGAACTCTGGCAGTGAGGTTCTTTGGCTGATGATTAACTTCCAGCACCCACAACCAACTTCCTTTTTTGCTGGTTAAGTCTCCAAACAAAGGAATTTTTCTTCTCATTCCTACTGACCCCAATTTTGCTAGGGCTCCTTGATGCCATATATGGTCAAATACTGCTTTGATGTCAAGGGCAGTCACTTTCACCTCACCTCTAAAGTTCACCTCTTTTGTCCATGTTTGGGCCAAGGTTGTGATGAGGTCAGTAGCAAAGTGGCCCTAACACAGAATCCCGACTGAGCAATGGTGAGCAGGTTAGTCCTTTGCTTGATTGATTGATTGATTAATTGCTTGATTTATTATCACATGTACCGGAGTTCAGTAAAAAGCTTTGTTTACGAGCTGTACAGGCAGATCACAGTAAGCTAGGACGTACAGATCAGAAGTTGTTAAAAGACTTAGACAGAGGTATGCAGGTTCCATTGCACAGGGTGTGCACTAGGCGAGATCAACGTTAGCAAGATCAACGTTATTTAAGGCTAGACAGTCCATTCATCAATCTGATAACAGCCGGGAAGAAACTTTTCCTCAACCTGCTGGTGCATGTGTTCAGACTTCATGTTGTAGCAGATCATTACTGGGGTGCGATGGGTCATTGATGGTGTTGGCAGCCTTTCCACGGCAGCGAGCCATGTAAATGGAATACATGGATGGAAGGTTGGCTTCTGTGATGGTCTGGGCTGTGCACATCACCTTCTGTAGTGTCTTATGGTCCTGGGCAGAGCAGTTGCCGTACCAAGCCATTTTGCACCCAGACAGTATGCTTTGAATGGTGCGTCTGTAGAATTTGGTGAGATCCTTATGGACATGCCAAATTTCCTGAGCCGCCAGAGGAAGAAGAAGCATTATTGTGCCTTCTTGACCGTCACATCTATGTGGGAAGTCCAGAACAGGTTGTCACTTATTGTCACTCTGAGGAATTTGACGCTCCCCACCCTCTCAACCTCAGTTCCGTTGATGTAGATGGGGGTATGTTCTCCTCCCTTCTTTCTATCTGCTTGATAACACTGTCAACAACCCCTTTCAGCACTTTGCTGATGATGACCCAGAATACACTGAAAGAGCTGGATTTTACTGCTTTTTGTGGACAGGGCATAGCTGACCAAAATTTCCACATTGTCAGGTTGATATCAGTGCAGTAGCTGTACTGGAACAGCTGATGTTGGGACATAACTAGTTCTCAAGCGCAAGTCTTCAGTACTGTTAATTTTTGCTTCTACCAAGATGGTGGCTGAGACACAGGATAACATATCACACAAAAGATACGTTAAATTTGTACAAATACTTATGAATTGAGGAGTGGGGTTGGAATTGCTGGAGAATTAGGGCAGAACTTGAACTGCCAAGGTCAGATGGCTTCAGATGTGCATGGATCAGGAATTAAATCCCAGAAAAGAGGCCAGAATCTGACATGATCTCATCTAATTTTCAAGTTTATTCTGGGCAGGTTTGCAGATGCACAGTAAACCCATGAATAGCTACTGGGAAAATTGTTACCATTTACTAGCAGGTAATTAACCTTGAATTTCACCTAACATCCTGGCTTTAACAGCCAGCGCATGGATTTCCTAGTCTGTGTACAACTTGCTGGGGTCAATGAGTTGACTCATAAAAGGGAATAATTGTTCAGTGAAATTGACTTGCTCAAAAACCTTTAAAAAGTAGAATCACCCCTGCCACTATGAAAGGTTTTAATTTGAATAATTAATTCTGAGAGCCTGAACTCACCACTTTAAGGACAAATTTCAACATTTTGGGAGTACTACCTTAGAGTATGCATACCTTCAGCTCAAATTCCTGGCTGTCGGCCTTCACTGCAACCTTAAAGAAACACATCCAGTAATAGACAACACAGTGTGGAGCTGGAGGAAGACAGCAGGCCAGGCAGCATCAGAGAAGCAGGAAAGCTGACATTTCGGGTCGGGATGCTTCTTCAGAAATGGGCATTCTTCATCCCATTTCTGAAGAAGGGTCCCGACCCGAAAAGTCAGCTTTCCTGCTCCTCTGATGCTGCTTGGCCTGCTGTGTTCATCCAGCTCTACACCTTGTTATCTCTTGATCTCATCCTCATCAATCTGCTGCCTACAGATGCATCTGTTCATAATAGTATCAGTAAGACTGATCACTTGTGGAGACAGTCTCACCTTCACATTGGTAATACCGACTGTCATGTTGTGTAGGACAGGTTTCAAAGAGATCCAGCAACTTAAGACTCAGCATCCACGAGGCACTGTGGCCCATCAGCAAAAACAGAATCATACTTCAACACAATCTGCAACCTCATAGCCTGGCATATCCCCATTTCTGCCATAACCATTAAGCCAAGGATCAAGGCATGCTGAAGGACATCCAGAAGCAACACCAGGCATACCTAAAAGTGAGGTGTCAACCTGGTGAAACTATAAAAAAACAATACTTGCATCCGAACAGCATAAGCAGTAAGTGATGGGCAGAGCTATGCGATCGCATAACCAATGGAACAGATGTACGCTCTGCAGTCCTGTCACATCCAGTTGGGAATTATGGACAATTAAACATCTTTCTAAAGGTAGAAGCTCCACGAATATTACTATCTTCAATGGTGGGGGAGCCCAGCACATCAGTGCAAAGGATAAGGCTGACGCATTCACAGCAATCTTCAGCCAGAAGTTCCGAGTGGATGATCCATCTTTGCCTCCTCTAGAGGTCTGCAGAATCACAGATTCCAGTCTTCGGCCAATTTGATTCACTCCACATGATAACAAGCAGCAGTTGGGATGCACTAAATATTGCAAAAGCTATGGACTCCAACAACATTCCAGCAATAGTAATGAAGTCTCATGCTCCAAAACTTGTACTCCTCTCGCAAGTACAGTTAAAATACTGGCATCTACCCAGCAATGTGGAGGATTGGCCAGGCATGTCCTGTACACAAAAAGCAGGACAAATCCAACCCAGACAATTACCACCTGATCTGTCTACAAGTGATCATCAGTGTCATCAACAGTGCTATCAAGCTACACCTGTTCAGCAATGACCTGCTCACAGACACCCAGTTTAAGATCTGCCAGAGCCACTCAGCTCCTGACCTCATTACAGCCCTAGTTCAAACATGGACAAAAAAATACTGAATTCCGGAGGTGAACTGAGAATGACAGTTGCCTTGATGTCAAGAGCATTTGACCGAACATGGTGTCAAGTAGCCCTAGCAAAACTGGACTCAAAGGGAATCGGGGGAAATCTCTGCTGGTCAGAGTCATACCTGGCACATAGGAAGATGATTGTGGCTGTTGGAGGTCAGTCATCTTAGCTTCAGGACACCTCTGCTGGAATTCCTCAGTGTCCTAAGGTCAACTACCTACAGCTACTTCATCATTAACCTTCTCTCTATCCTAAAGTCGGAAGTGGGGATGTTCGCCAATGGTTTCACAATGTTCAGTCCCATATGTGATTACTCAGATATTGAGGCAGTCCATGTTCAAATGCAACAAGCACCAGATGATATCCAGGTTTGAGCTAGTAAATCAAGAGCAGCCTCTGATACCAGTCTTAGGGGCTTGGATAGAGTCAGTCAGACATTCGGCGCAGACAGAGTCAGTATCCTGTCCGGGTAAGTGCTGCAGAACCAAATTTTGAGCAGCCTACCACCCATCTTTATTCTTTCTGCCTTATTAGGGGCTGCCTTCCCACTTGGAATGATAGAGGGACAAGTAATAAGGGAGATGAAAGTGGATGGCACAGCCATTAATGCTCATGCAGGTGGCAAGGAGTCCCGAGTGAGTGAGTAGGCAGTGTAGATGACTTGGAGATTTAGTGGCATTGGCGGTTGGAATGGGTGAGAACAAGTGAGGGAATATGTTCCCCTGGGAACCGTGAGAGTGGCAGAGCATGAACCTTGGTGGCAGGTGTATACAGTAGAAAAGTGAGGTATTAGAGAGAAGGTTGTGGTAGTTATTCTAAAGAAATGGAGAAGGCTTCTGATTTTTTTCCTACATTGCTGGGCAGTCCTACAGATGGTTGAGACCACACTAACCTGGTTGACAGTGTAAACCAGGCTTGCATGGTCCAGTGTTTTGACCTCCACTGCTGATCTGGGGGAAGAGGAAGTCCCTCATCTGCATCACTCCAACCAGCAGGACTTTCAGATTCTTGCCTGCAAAAGAGTGTAACAATTTCCCCTGTTTGCCATGTTAACGCATAATGAGGCAAGTTTAATAAATGATCTCAGAGTAAGAGATCCCCTTGGAAACAGTAACCATAATATGGTAGAATTTAGCATTCAATTTGACAGTGAGAAATTTGGGTTGCGAACCACTGTGCTAAACTTAAATAAGAGTATTTGCACAGAAATGAGGGCTGAGTAGGCTGAAGTGGGCTGGTGCGGACCGAGAAAGGTATGTAACAAGAACGAAAGTTGAAGAACTATGGTAGATATTTAAGAAAATAGTTTGTAACTCACAGCAAAGGTATATCCCAGTGAGGAAAGAGGTCTCTAGGAAAGGGATAAACCAACTATGGTTAACCAAGGAAGCTAAGGATTGTATCAAATTGAAAGAAAAAGCATACAATTCAGCATACATTAGTGGTGAACAAAATGATTGGTAAAATTATGAAAGCCACAAAAGTGACCAAAAAAGGGAAACTATGAGGGCAAACTAGCAAATGATATAAATTTGGACATTAAAAGCTTTTTTTTTGAATAAGTAAAGTTACCATGGTCTTATCAGGGCTGCTGTCTCACTAAAGAGAGACAACTGATGCTGATTTAATCTGAGATTCACCACACCTCAGTTGAGGGGAGAGGTTCAGAGGGGCGTCCTTCATGTTAACCACAGCTGGTGTGGGAATGAAAACCATGCTGTTGGCATCAGTCTGTATTGTAAACCAGCCATACAGCCGACCGAGCTAACCAGCTCCAATGAGTTGCTATATTTTAAAATATATAAAAAGGGAAAAAGGTGCAAAAGTGAACATAGGCTCCGTACAGAATGAGGATGAGGAAATAATAATAATGGGGAATTAGGAAATGAATAAATACTTTGCATCAGTTTTCCAAAAATACTAGATAATCAAGAGTCTGAGGGTGAGGAGAGAATAAACTCAATAATTACCACCGGAGGAAAATAGCACAGGAGAAAAAAATTCTCGAGGAAATAATAATATGAATAGATATAACTGCAATAACTAGAGGAGACAGATCATCCCAGGCTGGGTATATAATGTAATGAGAAAGGAATAATTGCCAAACTGGCTATGCAAGGCCCCTTGGGGTAGAGTGACTATAATATTAAAAAAATTTCAGTAAGATGGAGAGTGACATAGTTGATTCTGAGATTAGTGTCCTGAATCTAAATAAAGGAAACTATAATGGTATGAGTCCAAGGTGGTTTTGATAAATTGGGGAATGTTACTTACAGGGATAATGATGGAAAGACAATGGCAAACATTTTAATGGTGCATGGAAGAATTGTAACAATTGTTCATTCCTGCACACACAAAGAAAATTGGGAAAGGAGGCCCAACCATGGCTAACAAGGGAAATGAGGGATTATATTAGATCCAAGGGGCATGCAAATTGGACAAAAAATGCAGCAGACTGGAGGATTGGGAACAGTTTAGATTTCAACAAAGGAGGACTAAGGGATTGATTAAGAGGGGGAAAATAGTGGCTAAGCTTGCAGGAAACATATAAACTGATTGTAAAAGCTTCTTTAGGTATATGTAGAGAAAAAGGATTAGTGAAGACAAATGTAGGTCCCTTCCAATTGGAAGCAGGGGAAGATAAAGTGGGAAACAAAAGGATGGCAGACTAATTAAATATGTAGGGTTAACAAGGTGTAGAGCTGGATGAACACAGCAGGCCAAGCAGCATCAGAGGAGCAGGAAGTCTAGGCC
>NC_063359.1:23742549-23764789 GCF_021869965.1 Rhincodon typus | reverse complement strand
TGCTTGGCCTGCTGTGTTCATCCAGCTCTACACCTTGTTATCTCAGATTCTCCAGCATCTGCAGTTCCTACTATCTCTAATTAAATATATATTTTGGTTCTGTCTTCAAAAATGAAGACAAATAATATTCCAAAAATGTTGGGGAACACAGGGTCTAGTGAGAAGGAAGAATTGAAGGAAATCAGTATTAGTAGGGAGATGGTGTTGGTGAAATGCAGGGGACTGAAGGCTGACAAATTCCCACAATCCGATAATCTACATCCCACAATACATCAGTGGCAACTATGGTATGTAACGGCCTATGGTATTACTGTTAGACAATAAATCCAGAAACTCAGCTAATGTTCTGGAGACCAGGGTTCAAATCCTGCCATGGAAGGTGGTGAAATTTCAATTCAATAAGAATCTGGAATTAAGGGTCTGATGATAACTATGAAACCATTTTAGATTGTCACAAAAACTCATTTGGCTCACTAATGTCCTTTAGGGAATGATATCTGTTATCCTTATGTCGTCTAGCCTACATGGGACTCCACACCCACAGCAATTGGTTAACTCTTAATTGCCTCTGGGAAATTTCAAGTGGCAATTAGTGCTGGCCTAGCCAGAGATGCTCACATTCCATGAGTGAATAAAAAAGGGGCCATCTTTCAAGATTCTAAACACCCTGGAGTAGTTCGAATGGATTGGAAGGTAGCTAATGTAAAGCTACTATTTAAAAAAAAGATAGATGAGAGAAAATGGGAAAATATAGACTGGTTAGCCTGACATCAGTAGTAGGGAGAATGCTAGAGTCCATTATAAAAGATTTAATAGTTCAGCATTTGGAAAACAGTAACAAAATCAGAAAGAGTCAGCATGGATTTATGAAAGGGAAATCAATCTTTAAAAATCTATTGCAATTTTTCAAGGATTTAACTGGTAGATTGGATAAAGTGAAGACAGTGGACCTGTTTTACTTGGACTTTCAGATGGCTTTCAATAATGCCCAACATTAGCATGTAAAATTAAAACAAATGGGATTGGGGGTAATTGTACTGACATAGAGAACTGGTTGGCAGACAGGAAACAAAGAATAGGAATAAACAGCTAATTTCCAAATGATAGACAGTGACTAGTGGGATACTACAGGGATCAATGCTTGGACCCTAGCTATCCACAGCATATATTCATGATTTAGATGAGGATACTCCATGTAATATCTCCAAATTTGAAGATGACACAAGGTTGATGGGAAAGTGAACTGTGAGGAGGATGCAGAGATGCTTCAATGAATTTGGATGAATTGAGAGAGTGGGAAAATGCATGGCAAGTGAAGTATAAGATATACAAGATGGCAGCAGCAGCAGGGTAGGAAGTGTTTGTGCTCTGTGCCTGTCTGCTCCCGCTCACCTGGCCGGCCCCATTCTTCTTTGTTCTTCTGTTGTTTTGGTTCTTCATTTCTCCATTGTATGAAAGTTCAGCTTTTCTTCTTTTCTGCAGTGACAGTAGAGCAAGGCAGTTGTGAGGGCCCACTGTGGCAACAACAGCATGGTGGATCCGATGTCCATTCCTCATGGCCATAGTGCCCGCAGCGTTATTGAAGGTTTAATCTTCAGTGGATCTGGTTCATTCCTCCTGGCAGCAGTGTAGTAGTTTCAGCGGTGACTATAGCAGTGGCAGCATGGTGGTTCCAGTTCATTTCTCGTGGCCATGGCAACTTCGGGCAGCAGCTGAAGTGGCGATGGTGTAAGCAACAGCTTCAGTGTCAGTGACTTTCGTGGGTTTGGTCTGTCCCTCCTTCAGTGGCTTCGGTGCCAGCTTCGGCAGTGGCAGCATAGTGGGTCCTTGCATTGGCTGCCTTGGGGCGGCTTTGGCGGAGGTGTTCCATTGCTACACCATGAACCCAGATGGCTGTGGAGGGATCAAAGGATGAACTTTGTCCTAACTTTGTCCCATTTATTTCTTTTTATAATTTCTGTAATTAAAATGCTGCTGAATTGTGGCGACTTATAGAAGCCTCACTGTATTTTCATAAATACGACTGACAATAAATTGCTGTTCTATTCTACAATGTGGATAAATTTTAGATTATTTACCTTGATAGCAAAAACTGGAAAGTAGATTATTACCTGAACACCAATACATTGGGAAAGAGGGAGCTGCAACAAGGCTTGGGTGTTCTTACCTACCTGTCACTGAAAGTAAACATGCAAGAGCAACAGGTGGTGAAAAAGGTAAATGGCATGTTGGCCTTCATAGAGAGAAAATTCGAGTGCAGGAAAAGGGATGTCTTGCTGTAATTTACAGGGCCTTGATGAGATCACACCTAGAGTAATGTATGTAGTTTTGGTCTCCTTATCTGAGGAACGATATTCTGGTCTATGGAGGGAGTGCAATTAAGGTTTACCAGACTGATTCTTGAGATGGCTGGGCAGGTGTATGAGGAGAGACTGGATCGGTTAGGATTATATTCACTGAAGGGGGAATCTCATAGAAACCTATAAAATTCGAACAGAACTAGGCAGGGTAAATGTAGAAAGGATGTTCCCAATAACAGGGGAGTTCAGAACTAAGGGTCACAGTCTAAGGATACTGAACTGAGATGAGGATAACTGTCTTCATCCAGAGAGTGGTGAGCCTGTGGAATTCTGTGCAACAGAAAGTGCTTGAGGCCAAAACATTAATGTTTTCAGGAAAGAGTTAGATATAGTTCCTGGGGCTAAAGGGATCAAAGAATATGGGGAGAAAGCGGGAACATGATACTGAGTTGGATGATCAGCAATGATCATATTGATTGGCAGAGCAGACTCAGTGGGCTGAGTGGCCTATTCCTTCTATTTCTATGTTTTTATGTAAAAGTACTCAGGAAGCTAATTGGGCTAAGCAATTCAGCTCTATATTCTAAGCTTTGCAAACACTGGCTACTTGAGTACAGTCAGTACTATGTCTATTGCTAATAGCTAAAGGGAGACCATTTAATATGAACCATTAATCTTTGGAAAGTAGAGGCTACATACCTACAGCCTGAAATGCACATACCACAATATTTATTTGTGCTTTAAATGGAACATCTCTTTGACTTGATGACAGTATCTTGTTAGCAATAAACACCACTTGCATTGTACAGCATGAAATAGCTAGCTTCATCTGTTGGTCACATTTTTGATGTATCTTACAGTTTCACAATCTGACCTCAGCTGGGCAGTTTTCAAGACTGAAAATAGCAGCCATAAGTTCATTCATGAGTTTACATGAGAAATGATCTGATCAGTGTTGCCATTATCCCATAGGATGGCTTTGATGCATTCCTATTTCAGCATCAACCTTGAACAACAACAAATGATTAAGGCCAATCTTATTGTGAATGGAATCGTAGGAGCTCCAACATATATATTCCCCAGTGAAGGGCGACAGTAGTACAGAATCCTCAGCAAATATTTCAATGAGGCTGCCGATGAAAGGGGGCTTACAGAACTACCCTGTGACAACAACTTCCTCCTTAATTTTCTTCTCTGCTACCATCACCTCCTCCACCACCTTGACCTCCTCTACTGCTACCTTAACCTTTTTCTCTGCCATTGTGGACTTCTCTTCTGCCATTGTGGTCGCTTCCTTCTCAAACTCTTTCTCCTGTTCCTTCACCACCTTGACTTTCACCTCTTGTTTGACTTCCTCCTGCTGCTGCTCTGTGTGACCTGTCTGCTCACTCCACTGCTGTTGCTGCTCAGCTAGGGAGACCATCCCAGATAAAACAGCTGATGCTTCACTGAAGTGGTACAAGGGGAGTATGCGTATAGACACTCCTTGTGTTTCTGTCTCTCTGATGCTTCTCCTATTCTGTCTTGCTTGTTTCGCTGATCACCACTCTCATTGTCTCTTTGATTCCTGTAAAAATAACGTTGGTGCAAATGTTCAAAACTTTCCAACATCTGCACCCTGTATTCACTTGAATTCCTTTGTTGATTTTCTCTTTGCAGTCATGCTTTGCAGCAAATGCTATTTTCCCCCACTTTAAATGCCATGTCCAAACTTCAAAACTATGACTTTACTTTGGCCGTTGTCTTGAAATACATTGGCAAGCAGAAAATGGAGGAATTGCTAGAGGTCAGTGAATTGTAAATACAGGGAATGGGGGAAAATACAGAATCAGGAATTTAGGGGACGGGATGGGTATCAGGAATCCAGAGTGGGGCAGATTCTGGAATCCAGGGCGGAGAAGAGAATTAGAAATTGGAAGAATTGACAGGAAGAAAAAGAAACAGATTACTTAAGTAGAGAATGACTGCAGAATTCTGAGGCACAGAGAGATGTAGACTTTTTAGTGTATGAAATACAAAAAGTTAGTATGTTGGTGCAAATACTTAAAAATGCTAATGGAATGCTGCCCAATGCTGGGGATGGGAGATCAGGGATGTTCAGTCTGAGGTGTGCGAACTGGTGGCAATCCATGAGAATCAAGGCTTTTCAATGTTTAATCCTCAACCTTCAAGAGGGATCAGAGGGAATTCAATCCAGGGAGTAGGAGGTCAAGATGGAAATTAATTCAGGGGATCAAGGGAGTAATCCAATGGGAATTGTGGGGAATTTAGTCCTTGGGGAAGGACTAGAGAGTGCTTAATCCTCGGGGCAGGGTATGGGGACACCTCAATCCAGGGAATTGGGAATCAGAGGGAAATTAATCCTTTGGGGGCACAATTCTCCCTGGTCTTGCAGCTCGAGCATCACCATTCTTTTGAGCACTGAAGGGAAATCAATTGCAAATGCATTTTAGGGATCCCAATGTGTTTCATTTGTGCATCACTTCTGGTGTTGTAATTACTGTTATTACACGGTCAAACACAGCTGCCAACCTATATGCAGCAAATTAAAACAACCAGACAATCATATATATGAGTTGGTAGTCTACTTCTAGTGGCATTGGTTGAGGGAGGATGTTACTTGGAGCATTTGAAAATCTACCTCTTCCTCTTTGAATAGTTACATGGTACCTGTTATGTCCACCTGAGCCATAACAGTCAGTTTTGTCATTTCATCTGAAAGACGCAACCCCACAAGAAATGGTTTAGCAGATTCATCATCTCAAGATAAAGGTGAAGAAATAACATTAAGTCTGTATCTGTATGATGAGCCAGAGTAGGAGTGGGGATCTAAGCAATCATCTATTTCATTTTCTGGAATGAATGAGCAGCACTGATGTCTGTAGAAACATATTTTTTTTTGACCTGAGTGAAAAAGATACTGTTTCACACTACTGACTTTCCAGCAGAGAAACTAATAGGATTTCTCTACTTTTGCTTTAAACATATTACATCTTTTTGTGTCATGTTTAATGTTCTTAGAGAAGCACTTGTTCTTTATCAATGTACTAAATGCTCTCCAAATTCTTTCTACCCATATTTGAAAGTGTTTGAAACAAAACTGGATAAAGACAGGTTACAATGTCTTTTTCCAATAAAACAGCAGAATTCTCTATGCCAATCCAAAAACAGAGTGAAGATGGAAATGAAGCGGTTACTCTCAGGCTAATCCCAGAAGATGAAAACAGCAAGAGTTGGGCACACTCAGCAGCTGAGTCCTTTGCAGTACTTTAGGACCTGGGGAACCCAGCCCTCACTGTTATCCAAACAAAAGGCTGCCTGTCTGCCAGGAGAAAAATGCCAATTTCAACATTCCTGGCCACTTTTACAGGAGAGGATCAGAAATCAGCCATTTCTCTCTGTCGCTATGCAGCCTATATGAAGAAATTGATTTGTGATTCAAAATGTGGGAAAGTTTGAAATCTGGAATAGTCACAGTTGGGAATTATAAGTGTATTAACATTAGTAGAGAGTATGTGTCCTAAGCAAAGAAAAGTTCAAGAAGTATTTCATGTCTTGAGGTATAAGAGAGCATTGGAAATTTGACTAGTAATTAATAATTAATGAATAATAATTGAACAAAATTTTGCTTCCGCTCATAGTTGGAAATAATACAGTTTTGCATCTGTTCATTGTAAAATTGTACCAACGAGAGATATGCAGATGTCTTTCTTGTTTGTTTCAGGAATAGAAAGCAACACAAGAGAATGTCAGCGCTGCACAGTGCTATCAGCAGATAAAACATGTGAAGGTTATGATCACTAATTCTGCTACCTATTAGAGTGGAGATAAAGCAGCCTCTATTTGTATTGCCTCTTGTTGAGTTTCTTTAAGATTAAAAACAATTGAGGCATCTCAAAGAATAAACTAACTTCATGAATTGAAACTGTTTTCACTGATTTCACACTCAGACAGCCCATAACCAAGGCCTGAATTTTCTTGGGGAAAGAGAGAGTTTCCAACTTAGCTAAAATGGTGTCAGAGGCATAATAATCTGAAAGTCATGCCACTGAAACCAGCACCCACCAGTTTTCCCAGGGTGATTGGGGGAGAAACATGGAATGATTGTAGTTTGCTTATCTGTTATTCACAGAGGCAGCTTATATGGAAAGTGCATTGCCTTCAAACAGATCCAATCTCTGTTATTCGCTTGTCCAAAATATGACTTGTGAGTTTTACACTTTGCAAGGGAAGGCCTAAACCTATTGGAGTTCTTTTAGAGAGGTACTCATTTGGAGAGTTAATTCAGGCATTAGTCTAAGTATTTTCTGGAAGAGGCCATGTGCCCTTGATGATTGTGAAATTAGACATGAATATGTGTAAAGTAAATAAACACATCTTATTAGAACTATCAAGCTCATTATAACTGTCAAGCTGTCAAGGTATTTGAATCACCTGCTTTTTATTAAAAAATTCTGCAAGTTAAAAAGATCAATGCTTGCTATTTCATTCTGTCTATTGAATTAAGCCTGAGAATAGTTGTTATAGGATTTGGGCTGCATGACTGATTTTACAACCTATTGTTATCAGATTAGGATATCTATCCATTCATAAGGTCAGAAATCACACAACACCAGGTTATAGTCCAACAGGTTTATTTGAAAACACGAGCTTTTGGAGACACACTCTTTCTTCCAGTGTTTGTGAGAGAGGGGGGTCTATCTCAGTCCAACCCCGGCACCTCCACATCATATCCGTTCATAGTTTGATTACTAGCTCCAAGTGGTTGTGAGTCTTTGATATAAGGCAATGAATGCAAATGTTTATTTTTGTAAGGGATTAAGTTGCTGAAAGAGTTTAAATGGAATGAATAGGCTTTTTTTTTTAAATCAATGAGAGTTTTTTTTAATTAGTTAAATCTTCAATAGATTCTAAAGCTGAAATTTAGTGCTCCAAACATTGGGTGTGAGGGCAGGTTCTTTTAAAGGTGAATCAATCAGCTTTAAATAAACATTTGCATTCATTGATGCTGATAGCCAGCCTTGCCAGCATTCTGGGTCAAAATGATCATTGCTGGTTACCTCGTCTTCCAGGGATCCAGTGGCAAAAAGGTGGACCATTTTCTTTTGGGTTTCATGGGTAGAGGCTATGGTGACGGGGTGGATTAAGGTAAAATGAGGCAAGGGTCACACATACATCGTCATTCTTTCTTCTGATTTCTCACCTACTGAAAAGGCAGGTAATCCGACTAGTGGCATTGAGGTCAACAGCAAATGTTGAGGTAAACAACAGGGAAACTTTTTCCAAAGTCAAGTATGTAAAATTGGGAATCTTTCCTCCACACTCTCAATTCAAAAATTTCCGATCTAGTCCCTAAAAAGTCCCTATTTCTTGTGGTGTAATGGTAGTGACCCTACCTCTGCGAGAAGTGTATAATAACATCTCTGAACAGATTAATTAGAAAATGTTTTTAGAAGACAATAAGTGGTGGTTTCAGAGCAGCTTGAGTCCACCTCTAATTTTGACCTTTGTTATTTGCATCTAGGCTATGGAAGGAATTGTAAATGCTGCAGTGAAACTGACAGAATGGCAGTTATCACCAAAAACACTACGTTATCATTGGAACTGACCAAATGTCCCAGTTAGATCAATTTCTCACCATTTTAAATTTTATTTCCTGGGATAAATCCTCTGCCCTAGGAGCAGCTGCTGATTCCTGATTGCTTAATGAAAACCTTCCTTGCACTGTACCTAATATACCAGAATGACTGGTTAATCAAGTGCCAAGTGCTAACTGTAGACAATTTATAGCAGAACTAAGGCAGCTGCGATCTGCTGTTTGCATTGAATTAAGAAATACAAGCTGATTTCCTAATAGAGGCTGTACGGAAACTGATTATTACATTTAAAAACCATTTGAGTTTATCTTTAAGCATAAATATTCATGTTAACTTCATTGCTGTAACTGAGAATAAGATCCTATGGATTAAAATTTTAAAAGGAAGCTCAATGCATCCCACCACCAGCAATCAAAAGAAAGATGCGCTGTTGAAATGTTCCTGCTCTATTTCCACTGCCAGCAGTTTAGACAACAGAAGTGTGCATGTATATGTTGATGCTCCAACGTGTCTATTGAATCAATTGCCATTTTGTTGGCCTACTGATCCAGGAGTCCATGGGAGGTATCCCATTGAGTAAACACTGGTGTTCTGAGGAAGGGTCACTGGACCCAAGATATTAACTCTAATTTTTCTTCACAAATGCTGCCAAACCTGCTGAGCTTTTCCAGCAACCTCTGTTTTTGTAGCTACTTATTTCTGCCTACTTTGGACATGCAGTGGCAAACAGGATGTAATGAAGCCTGAGCAGTAAATTTGGCCAAAGCCTCCAACACAAACCCTAGCACAGGAAGTATGTTGCCTCTTCCTGGTTTCCTGTCAAATTAAACTCAACCCTTTGATCTCAATGACACAGCTTGTTTCAGATGACAAGCCCTAATCTCCAGAGAATATTTAACAGCTCATATGTTATAGTCTGACTTGCCAAAACATTTTCTTGAAATGAGCTTTAATTTTCATTCCAGTTTATTAAAATTCAAAGGGAGCAATTTTGAGTTTGCTCGATAATGTAAAACAGGTGATACCAAATAAGATATCCATAGTTTTCATTACATTGACTTTGATGAACATATAAACACGTACCCTGTGGAGGATCTAGACCTTTTAATGGTATTGTGCATTTCTGGGGGTGGTAACCATTGCAAATGCCACCTTCCTCTAAGTGATACAAAATATTTTTGCTGATTCCATCCATCCCTTTGACTCTATTCATATTGCCTCCAAAGTATTTTATAAAGGTGTGGAGGTATGAATGATTGAGGTTGTGAACTGTTTTTCTCTGGCTCAATGCCACAAATGGTACTGCAGTAATGTCCATAATACTGTCCAAATATGATAAGATATTGACAAGTCATGCAGAGGCATGAAACAGTGAAATACCATTTTCTCTTAGCACTTTGTCCCCATTTGCTGCTGAAGAATGCAGACTGAACTGTTTCTTAAATAAACTGCTTAGAGGTTTCAGGACCGGGAATGTGTTATAATCCCAGCTGATGTTATTACTGGACAAGTCAGATCTCAAACTGAAACATGACTTGATAGATCATTTATAGTTTTGTTTTGGTTTTAACAAGGTGGTCTTTCACTGAAACATAAGTACTTGATGTTGAAGTTTTTTTCAGCCATCAAACTGATATCTATTAACCAAATAAAATGAAGATACAATACAATAAAGCATACTATTTACTTTTAGCACAAATTCCAAAGATTTTTAAAGACACAGTAAAATTATAATCCCATTGATCCTAAAACGTTCCTTTACAAGTTAAAAAATAAAATCCCTTGTACCTAAAAGCAATTGTTGTACGATACTAACCCTTTCTCTTGCAAGGTTCAGATAACTGTGACTTTAACTCCTAGGCTGGAACCTCTGATAGCTTATTCCTGGTGCTATCACATATGTGATTTTAAACAGCTTGGCTTCAAGTCCTCTTCAGGGTTTTATCCCAACACTTCTGGTCTGGGATTATCACTAACTCCTTACTGTAAAATAATCTATATTCTCCCCTTCTCAGACCACTACTCTATACATCCATCTCCATGAAAGGATTTCATAGAATTGCCCAAAACAAAGTAGAAATAGTGGTAAAGTCACCATAGTTTTACTAGACCATTGGGCTGCTCTCTCATTAGAGAGAAATGACTGGTGGTAATTTAACCTAAAGGTCACTATGCCTCAGGCAAGGGGAGGGGTCAAGAAGGGGATTCCTTCATGTTAATCCCAGCTGATGTAAGAATTAAAACCTCACTCAGCTAACCAAACCCCACCAAAACAAAGTAAAACTGAAACAAAAAACAAACTCTCCCTCTAAGCTGCGGGTACTCCCCTTAAACTTAAAAAAGCTCATTAAGTTCAGAAATTTCTAATAGACCTTAAAGTTCAATGGTCCACCTTGCTAGGTCATAAAATCTTAAAGTAAACAAAACCCATTAGCCTGCCAAAGTAGCCTTGCAAACTGAATTAAAAGAAATCACCATGGCTACAGAAATGTTCATGAGCTAATTACTAACCTCAGACACACAGAAAACCCACATGTTACTAACTAATAATTCAGTAGCCACATCTAATATAATTGATATTAAGAATATATATAAATGACACTGTTTATATCACAAATGTCAAAGCTGCTCCCACTCAGCCACCACAATTTCACTTAACACATGACAGAAACATGGTTTACATCTGCAACTGATATTTCCATTATACTTCTAACAAAGTTATTTCAGTAGAATGGGAGCAATCTGAGGAAGTTTCCAGTCCTAGTGTATTAATTACTGGAACTGACTTTAAAGCAATGAACTGGATTTTCCTGTTACTTGGGAAGTCCCATCACCATTGTCATCAAGAACCTAGGCAGCATGCTATTGGGGGTGGCAGTAATTCAAGATGGCAGGCTGCTCCCAAAAACTATCAGCCCAATCAAAGGGCTGGAAGCACAGCAGTGTCAGGCATGCCACTTCAAGCAATTCCTATTGCAGAGGTTGTAGTTCCAAGGACAGGGCACCTCAACGATTGGGTACCCTCAAAGAAAGGCCAGTTGTGTTGGGAAACACAAGGATCAGGCAGCCTGGACCCACCAATCAGTGGAGCGGTGGGGTGGGCAGAGTAGGGTCACTGCCTGTTGGGCCACCATTGCCATAAGGGTGCTGTTGCTATTGGTGAGGGTGGGGTTGGGTGGCCGGGGGGTGGGGGAAGTGGTCAGTGGGGTTGTTGGTCGCAAGGAGACCTTCTTCAGGCATGGAATGCAATGTTAGTGAAGGAGAGTTCCCCACACCTCCAGAACCTGCTTGGTGTCTAGCATGTCGCAGTCAGCAGTCTCTTCAGGCAGCATCATGTCTCCCCAGCATAGGCTAAATGCCCATGAAAGCATAGCATGATTTATTAAGCTTGAATGACCACTTAATGGCTCACATGGACTCTAGGTGGGCAGCTGAGCTGCTGGCTTTCTCACTATTGGCAATGAGTAAGGACATCCTCTGAGTGCCTTCCCCTAATATTTTCATTAGCCCTACTCTCTCCCAGCTCTTCCTAAATGCCCTGGAAGGTTCAGCCCAATACCTTTACCAATGTATCTAAATGTATGGATTTAAGAAATCTAACATGTTACAGGTTTTCCATTTATGCAGTCTGTTAACTTATATCTGACAAAATATTGCTTAACAGTATAAAAGTAGTATAAAGTAAGCTGAGAGCTGAATAGAAATCAACACCACAACCAGAGCAGTGGCATCACGTTATTCTGGTAATGTGGGATAGTTTATAACGTTTAGCAAATCAGGATAGAACAGCAAATGAGAATACTTTAGGAACGAAACAAGTTCAAACCAGTAGGATTACAAATGATAAAGAAAAGGCAAAAGCACAACCAGGTGTTTGTCAATTTAAATATTTATGTCAAGCACCCTGAGGCATTGGCCCCTGAATTTATATTCATGGAAAAATGAGTCTTGGCAAGCAGATTAAAACAAATAGTTCTGCAGAAATTCTGCTTTCCCACTACTCTTCTGATAATGACAGCTTGCAATCCTTTTATTTGTGTGCCTCCCAGTTACTGTATATTATTAATAATATACATTTATAAGTGGCACAATAAATTTACAAAATATGGTACATTATTTTGAAAAGCTTCATCAAATATTTGGCATTTCCACAAAAGAAGGGTTCCAAAGATTTTTTTTCTTAATTAGTTGCTTGTTTGCGGTTTGCAAATTTATTTTTTTGCCTTCATGCCAAAACATTTGCAGTGCAAGTACCAATTCCAAAGCTCTCACTTCCAAGCAGCTATTGAATTAAATGTTGCTGGCTTCAGATATTGTTTTCAATGAATCTTCAGTCTGTTTTCTACATTGTTTTGCAGTTACATGCTGCTGATATGAAAGGCACAATTTAACATAATTGACTGAAACCTTGGAAAGTGCTACAGGCTTTCATTCAACTTTTACTAGCTTTCACCCAAAAATTATCAGCAACCAGAATCCAACTGGTTAACAGCACCTTGCATAAACATTTCAACTTCTGTGCACATATCCTTTACAGGTCTGCATTGGCTCCCACTCCTTGAACTCCTATAATTTAGAATTATCACGGTCAACCCAGTTGGAAATATCCTCCAGCTTTTCAACCTCATAATGGACTATCCCTTTGTCTGACTCTGACCTCCTGTTCATTCTCTGGTCTCTTCACCCACTTCAGCATTGATCAGGTGTCTTTATAATAATATCAATTTACATTAAAATGGTCCCTTTAACATATTAAACATTCCAATATACTTCACAGGAGCATTTATAAAGCAAAATTAAACCCATCACAGCATAAAATGGTTAGCGATTAGGCACGTGGCCAAAAGCTTGTTCAAAGATGCAGGTTCTAAGAAACACTTTAAAGGCAGAAGAGAGGTAGAGAACTGGAAGGTTGAGAGAATGGACTCCAAAGCTTAAGCAAACAAAAACAGAAATTGCAATTCTGGCAGTATCCGTGGTGCGAACACAGAATTAACATTTTGAGTCCTGTGACCCTTCTTCAGATGCTGTCAGACGTGTTGAGTTTCCCATCGATGTTTATTTTTGTTTGTTCTAGATCTCCAGCATCTGAATTTCTTTGTTTAATTCCAAAGCTTAAGGTCCCAGCAACTGAAAGCACAGAACCAGTAATCCTGTCATTAAAATCAGGAATGCTCAAGAGGCCAGAATAGATGAGCATAGATACTGTGGAGGGATTTGAAAACAAAGAAAAAAAAAATCAAAATCAAAATGTTTATTGACAGCAGCTCAATGTAGGTCAGTGATCACAAGATATAAAATTGAATGGAGCTTGAGGTAACAGATGACATAGCCAGCAAAGTTTTGAATTACCTCAAGTTCAAAAGGAGTAGAATGTGAGGGACCAGCCAAGCATGCATTGACATAATCAACACTAGAGGCAACAACAGGATAAATGAGAGCTTCAACAGCAGATGAATTGAGGTAGGGGTAAGGTCAGATGATACTACAGTTGAAAAATTAGGCTTTCTTACTGATGGCACAGATATGTTGTTGGAAGCTCTTGTCAGGGTCAAATATGACATGAGGATTGCTAACAAATTGGTTGAGTTTCATACAGTTGCCAGAGAGAGGAATGAAGTGTAAACTTGGGAACAGTGCTTGGAGTCAGACTGAAGACAATAAGTGTCAACTAAGTGTCTGATAATGCAGCAACGGTGGAGAGTTGAGAGAGGTGGTGGTGAAATAGAGCAGGGTGCCATCAGTCTAAATGTGAAAACTAATACAATACTTTCACATGAGTTTGCTGAGGGACAGTATATAGATGAACAAAAGGAGGGGTCTCAAGAATAGGCTCTGGGACACCAGAGGGGCAGTGCAGTAGCTCAGTGGTTAGCACTGCTGCCTCACAGTGCCAGGGACCCGTCTTGGGTGACTGTCTGTGTGGAGTTTGCACATTCTTCACGTGTATCCATGGGTTTCTACTGGATGCTCCAGTTTCCTCCCACTGCCTAAAGTTGTGCGTATTAGTTGGATTGGCTATCGTAAATTGCCCTGTAATGGACAGGGATTTGCAAGTTAGGTGGATTAGCCATGGTAAATGTGGGACAAAGAGTGGGGCAGAGATAGTAGGAACTGCAGATGCTGGAGAATCCAAGACAACAAGGTGCAGAGCTGGATGAACACAGCAGGCCAAGCAGCATCATAGGAGCATAAAGGCTGACGTTTCGGGCCTAGACCCTTCATCAGAAAAGGGTCTAGGCCCAAAACGTCAGCCTTTATGCTCCTATGATGCTGCTTGGCCTGCTGTGTTCATCCAGCTCTGCAGCTTGTTGTCAAAGAGTGGGGCATGCTGGTTAGAATGCTCTTCAGATAGTCAGTGCAGACTCGATGGGCTGAATGGCCTCTTTCTGCATATAGGGATTCTATGACTTTTTTATAATGGCACATCATCTGGAAAAGGAACCATTGCAAGTGAAACCCTAGCTACAACTTGATAGATCTGAAAGGAACCAGGCAAATGCAAGCCTACTAATCTGAATAACAGTGCGGATTTGATGGAGAAAGATGAAATAGTCAACTGTGTCAAATCTGCACACAGTTTGAGTTTTGGTACTATGGCAGGAGTGAAAATTTGGTTGGAGATATTCACACATTTAGTTCTGGGAAAGTTGCACATGGATTTGGGAGACAGCAATATGTTCGAGGAACTTGGAGAGGAAACTGAATTTGAAGATGAAGCAGAAGTTTACAAGGATGCTTTTTTGCAAGGGTTGTTTTACAAGAAGAGCAGGAATGATGTCAGGTTTAAAGGAGACAGAAGCAGAAAACATTTAGCAATTTCAGCAAGCATTGGGATCAGGAAGGCTAGTTGGCTGATCAACATTTTGTTGGCATTAGAGTCAAGGGAGCTTCTGGTGGATTCATGGGCAGAGACTTGAGCTTGGAGAAGACACGTGGAGGTGTAAGACATAAACAAGAGAAAATGTGAGCTGAAGATTATTACAAGAGGGAGCATTAAAAGAAATTTGGGCCATTTGCCTAAGCCACATGCTTTAAAATGCCATGCCTACCCTTTCACCTCTCCTATCTCATTTAAGATTCTTAAAACACACTTCTTAGACTCAGTGACAATGTCTTGATTACGTCTCTGCTTTACCATTTGATAAAATTAAGGCTGATTAGCATCCTGCTAACCCCCGATGCTTGCTGCATCCTTTGATTGTCAAGAATTAATTTACCTCTGCCTAAAAATATTCAATCTTTCCACTATACTCAGGAGAAGAATCTTCCACAGATTCATGACCCTCTGAAAAAATACTTCTTGCATTACCATTTTAAATGGGAGATATCTCACTTTTAAACTGTCTCTTATTTCTAGCCTCTCCCACGAGGAGAAACATCCCTCAGCAGCTATAAAATCCTATTGGGATCATTCATGTTTCAATCAGATCACCTATCATTCTTCTAAACTTCAATGGATATAGGGCCAACTTGTCCAACCATCCCTTATAATAGAACCCTCTTCATTCTAGGAAACAGTTGAGTGAACCTTCTCTGAAGCTGTTTCTAATGCAATTTTAGTTATTTTAATTGATATATTCAGACATATCATGACACACCTCCTTTGCTGGTGGAACTTGAACCCATACCTTTTGGACCAGAGGTAGGGACTCAAAGCAGTTACACCCTTTCTTAAAGAAAGGAGATGAAAACTGTACACAATGCTCCAGACGCCATTCTGTAATTAAATAATATTAGTGTCCTGTACATCTGTAGCAAAATATGCCTATTGTTATCGTTCATTCTCCTTGCAATAAATGGAAAATTCCACTTTTCTTCCTAATCACTTGCTGTACTGCAAACTAACAATTTTTTGATTCATAGACTGAGGTAGCAAATCCCTCCATGTCCCAGAATTCCATAATCTCTCTCCTTTTAAATGATATGCTGCTTTCCTATTCTTCCTGCCAGAGTTCACATTTTCCTGCATTGTAATCCATCTGCCAAATTTTTACCCACTGACTTGTTCTCATTTCTTTGCAGACTCCTCGGGTTGTCTTCACATCTCATTTTCTTATCTGTCTTTGTGTAATCAGTATATTTAGCAAGGACACATTCTGCACTTCCAACCAAGTCGTTGCTATGAATTGGAAATAGTTGAAACCTCCAACATTGATCCTGGGGGCATTCCACTCATTATATTTTGTCAAATTGAACATTATCCATTTATGCCTATTCTCTGTTCCCTGTTAGCAGGCTGATCCTCTTTCCATGCTAATATGATAGCCCTACAGCATAAACTCATAGTTTATTAAGGTAATCTTTGATGTGACACCTGGAAACCTAAATACATCACATCCACAAGGTCTCCTTCATCCACATTTTTTACTATTTCTTTAAAGAAGTCTAATATATTAATCAAACTCAATTTCCCTTTCACAAAGCCATGTTGATTCTGTCTGATTGCATTAAGATTATCTAGGTGCTTATGCTAAACTCCACAATAACAGATCCAAAATTTTCTCAATGACAGATATAAGCTGACTGATCTGTAGTTTCCAGCTTTCTGTCTCTCTCCTTTCTTGAAAAAAAAACAGTTGTATTCACTATTTTCCAATCTTGAGGGATCTTTCCAGTATCCACACAATTTTGGAAAAATAAAACCAATGCTTCTACTATATTAGCAGCCACATCTTAAACCATAACATATAGGAGCAGAATTAAACGATTTGGCCCATCGAGTCTGCTCCACAATTCGATCATGACGGTTATATTTCTCAACCCCATTCTCCTGCCTTCTCCGTGTTACTTTTGTGGCCCTTACTAATCAAGTATCTACCATTCCCTGTCTAAAATACACTCAATGACTTGGTCTCCACAACCTTCCACAGCAATGAGTTCCACAGATTCACCACACTCTTGATGAAGAAGTTCCTCTTCATCTCAGCTCTAAAGGGCCGTTCCTACTCTCTGAGGTTGTGCCCTTGAGTCCTAGTCTGTTCTATTAGTGGAAATATCTTCTCCATGTCCATTCTATCCAGGCCTTCCTGTATTCTGTAA
Organism: Rhincodon typus; assembly: GCF_021869965.1. Taxonomy (NCBI): domain Eukaryota; kingdom Metazoa; phylum Chordata; class Chondrichthyes; order Orectolobiformes; family Rhincodontidae; genus Rhincodon; species Rhincodon typus. The sequence continues at coordinate 23,747,850 of NC_063359.1, read as the reverse complement.
ATTTCAATGAGATTGCCCCCTCATCCCTCTAAACTCCATCAAGTACAGACCCTGAATCCACAACCACTCCTCATATGACAAGCCCTTCATCCCCAGGATCATTCTTGTAAACCTCACCTGGACTCCCTCCAATGCCAGCACATCCTTCTTTAGACATGGGGCCCAAAACTGCTCACAACATTCCAAATGCAACCTGACCAGAGCCTTATACAGCCTTAGCTGTCCAGCTCTGCTCTTATATTCTGGCCTTCTTGAAATGAATGGTAACATTGCACTTCCCTTCCTAGCTGCCAGCTAAACCTGAATGTTAACCTTGAGTCCTGAACTAGGACTCCTAAGTCTCTTCATGCTTCACATTTCTAAAGCCTTTCCCAATTAAGAAAACAGTCTGTGCCTCTATTCTTCCTTCCAAAGTGTATAATCTCACACTTTTCCACATTTTATTCCATTTGCCACTTCTTTGCACAATCTCTGAGCCTGTCCAAGATCTTCTTCAGCCTTCCCATTTCCTCCACATTACCTGGCTGTCCACCTATCTTTGTGTCATCTGCAATCTTAGCAACAATGTTCATTCAGATCATTATTGTATAACATGAATTGTTGTTGTCTAAACACTGACTCTTGCTGAACTCCACCAGTCACCAGTGCAATCTGAAAAAGACCCCTTTATCCCCACTCTCTAACTTCTGCAAGTCAGCCAAATCTCTATCTATGCCAGTACCTTGCCCCTAAAACTATGGGTTCTTACTTAATAGCATCCTGTGTGGCACCTTGTCAGAGGCCTTCTGGAAATCCAAACAAATCATGTCCACTGGCTCTCCTTTGTCTAACTTGCTCATTACCTTCTCAAAGAATTGTAACAGCTATGTCAGGCATGATGTCCCCTTGATGAAACAGTGCTGACTCAGCCCTCTTTTACCATTCACTTCCAAGTACACTGCAATGTCATCCTTAATGCACTCTAAAATCTTACCAACGACCAAGGTCAGGCTAACTGGTCTATAATTTCCTGTCTTCTGGCTTCCTCAATTCTTGAACAGGGGTGTTACAAATTAACCATTTTCCAGTGCTCTGGAGCTCTCCCTGATTCCATTGATTCCTGAAAGATCACCACCAATGCCTCCACAATCTCCTCAGCCATCTCCTTCAGAACTCTGTCATGTAGCCCATCTGGTCTGGGTGATTTATCCAACTTCAGACCTTCAGTTTCCCCAGCACTTTTTCTTAGTGTCAACCACTACACTTACCTCTGACCCCTGACTCTCACGAAGTTCTGGTAAGCTATTGGTTGTTGTGCAGTGTGATTTTAACTTCTGTTATATAGACTGGGACTCGCATGTTGCCAAGGGCTTTTCTATAACTTTTCCACAACTCTGAGAGCTAAGCTTTCTCAGTTCTAATAACTTGCAGATTTCTAACCAAGCTATCCCGGTTTGGAGGTTTCACAAACTACCATTCTGCTGGGGTGACTGTTTTCCCTAAACTGTCCTATATTTCTGAAAGGATGAAATGCTAAACTTGCATCTAATCCCAGTCAATTCTCTTCTGAACTTTCAATTTCTTGATTTTCCAAACCAAAAGCAATTCTGAAAACAAGCTAATAGTCTTCGAGGTTTGCCCAATTGTTGTAAACCAGTCTAGTATAAGCAATTTTTCATTAACATCGTAGTGGTCTACAACCACTTGCTTTCTGTACAATCCCTATTCCTGAAAGAATCTTTGACCTTGTTTTCTTTTAAAGAAAGTCCTTTAGAAAAGCCAACAACTATATGCACTATTTTTAAATCCAAATCCAAAAATTATATGAGGTCATTAATTAGTCCTGTCTCATTGTACAATACCAAATCTAAAATATCTGGCTGTCTGGTTGGGTGTGGAGTATACTGTTCTAAAAAAATGGTCCCAAAAACACTCTGTGAACTCAACTTGCAAGCTATCTTTGCCAAGGTGATTCAGCTATATGTAGATTCAAATCATCCATGTATCACTGTATGTTTCTCATAAGCCTGATTATTTCATCCTACATACCCTGTTTTACAGTGTAGTCACTGTTAAGCAGCTTATAAACTATACCCACACATGACTTCTTACTTTTACGATACCCTATCCCAACCTAAACTGAGTCTACATTGAGAATTTTGGAACTAAGCTCTCCTCTCTGTATTCATAGAATCATAGAATCATAGAATCCCTACACTGTGGGAACAGGCCATTTGGCCCAACAAGTCCACACCAACCCTCCAAAGAGCATCCCAACCAGACCCAGCCCCCAACCCTTTTCCTGTAACCCTGCATTTCCCATGGCTAATCCACCTAATTTATACATCCCTGGACACTGTGGGCAATTTAGTATGGTCAATCCATCTAACCTGCATGTCTTTGGGCTGTGGGAGGAAGCTGGAGCACCCAACGGAAACCCACGCAGACACGGTGAGATGTGCACAGACAGTCGCCCGGAGGGTGGCATCAAACCCAGGTCCCTGGCACTGTGAGGCAGCAGTGTTGTACTAATGTAATTCTTAATTATGGAATAAAATTTCCTCTCTTTGCCACTGAAGTGGTCTTGATGAGATAAGATTGTGCAACCTCAATTTCACTCCTGGTTGTTAGAAATTTGAAGATGAAAACACCCTCAGAAGTAATGCTAATTGGAACTAATTTGGCAATCAGATTTGGCAAGGGCATGAGGTTTGTGAAAAATTCAGATGTAAGAGTCAGACTGGAAGAATCGTCAGTGTTTAGTGTTCACAGGCACGTTGTTCTAGCAGGATATATGAATAGCAGAGCTACACTTTGATTTTTAAAGTCTAAATTGATTGTCTGAAGTACTCCATGTTCATGTCTTTTTCCTCTCTCTTTCAATCACAGTTGCCCCTTGAAGTTGCCGATGTGGTTTCCACCTTCTTGGTTTTGCTCTCAGAAATTGTTGCATGTAAAAGCAACAATAAACAACTGTATCACCGTGTCTAACTGCTTTGACCTAGAGCCTTTGTCTTTGATTAGTAAAGGAGTGGTTTATTGCTTCACACATTGCTGGCAATTGGAACCCATCACTGAGTACACAGAATTTTCTCCAACTTACTATATGTCACAGTGGGGAGAGTCTACATTTCTACTCAAAATAGCAAGATTGACACAGAGTTAAATTTTAGTTACGTGTCAGATAAATTTACAGGCATTGATTTTGTTTTCTGGTCATATCCTTTTGTTTTTGGACAACCCATTCATTAATGCGCAGTATGTTTACATTTTTTGCACAGCTGTGCATCTGTTATCTGAAAGAGAACAACTTGAGAGCAATCTGTGCAGTATCTTTTGGATTGTTGTGCATCTTTTTCCTGTTGAAATTGAGGATGACTTGTTTCCACTCTGATTCAATAGGTCCTAAGATGGCTGATAAATCACATGCATTTCTTTACACTGCCCACGCCATGAAATAAATGTTGAACATAAATCATGTATTAGTAAAGTTGAAATATAAGTCTTGATAAATGAACACATCAACAAACTCCAAACAGTATTTATATAGCATCTTCAACACAGTTCATTGTCCCAGGAGGTTTTAAAGAGGTCTGAGGGAGAAAATGGAGTCTGAATCAAACGTGAAGATAGTAGGAGAGTTGATAATCCACTTTGGTCAGCTTTGAATTAAGGAAATGATATAAAGGAAGGATCAAGGAGGGTGAAACTAAGCAATTGAAAGCAAAGCTACCAATTGTTTGGTGGAAGGGCAAATTATGCAATTAAAGAAGAGCATAAAGCTATGATATTTACAATTCTTGTACCTATTATATTTGGGAATTACGTACATATGTTTCAAAATATAAAGTGACCTCAGGCTTCAAATAATCAGATTCAGATTCCTCGGTTAGTATCTAGCTGACATTGATCTGAAGCTTGGCCTTGGGCCATTTCTGAATCCCGACCTTCAGAGCCCTGTCCAACTTCCAGGAATTTACTGCCTTCCTTCCTCCAAAGTTGGCTTTATGTAGCTGATAAGATGCAACTTTACACAACAAATATATAATAAATCAAGAACTATAATTTCAAACCCTCTGTGTGATGATGTCTTGTTATTTGCAAGTTGACTCTGTGAAAATAATAGGCTTATGAATTTTGAGACTAATGAGCATACCCTGGTCACATTTCCAGCTCTAGTAACAAAATGATACTGAAAATAAAACCACTAATTAGAACAATAATTAGGAGTGACAGCAATGCTCCTTTGTTTTCTCAGTCATTTGCACAATAGGCATGTTTGACAGTGTTGTGTTAATTTATGTTGATAAATGTCCAAATCAATCAAAAACTTATTTCATTCCAGATTAATGATTTTGTAACACTAAATTCAGCTAATGCAAAATTTTGACTGAACCATATTACATGAGATAAGGGGAGGGGAAGGGGGTTCTGAAATAAATAGGGAGAGAGTGGGAGGCGGATAGATAGAAGGGTCTAGGCCCGAAACGTCAGCCTCTCTGCTCCTATGATGCTGCTTGGCCTGCTGTATTCATCCAGCTCTGCACCTTGTTGTCTCGGATTCTCCAGCATCTGCAGTTCCTACTATCTCATATTACATGAGTTTCAGATTGATTGTATTGGTTAGTTCTTCACACAGAAATTCATTTTGTATCACTGATGTAAACTAGTCCCAAAATGGCTCTTCAGTGTCCAAACTGTTTGTTGTGATCATGTGGACAGTGATTATTTCTAATGACTTCAGGTTGCAAAATAAAATTTCTGATGCCTCACAAAAACAGACAGTTTAAAGGCTTTGATTTGGTCTAGTGCGCCAAGAAAGTCTATTCCAAGTTCACTGACAAAGAATGATTATGTTCTATTTATTTGCAGAGAAGAAAAGAAAGTTCATCGCAAGTTTTATCCCTCTATCACTATAGTGTCACCAACATGTGACTTTTTCTTGTTTTCCGTGGATCTGCAACAGTTTTAATTTAATTATAATTCTGACTAATTGAGGGATAAGGCGAACAAGCAGTGAATTGCATTATGCCTTGGGTCTCTGGGCAGTACTTTCAACAAATTGCTGGCTCTAAGAAGAATACTCCACTAACAACTTTGTGACAAAGTCAGAAATCACACGACACCAGCTTATAATCCAACAGGTTTATTTGAAATCACAAGCTTTCAGAGCGCTGCTCCTTCATCAGGTGAAGTGACTTCACCTGGTGTCATGTGACTTCTGATTTTGTCCACCCCAGTTCAATACCAACACCTCCACATTATAGCTTTGTGACATATAACAGAACAACATCTTACACAAGTGGACCTGCACTTCTAAAG
>NC_063359.1:23705561-23742539 GCF_021869965.1 Rhincodon typus | reverse complement strand
CACCAGGCTGGGTTGATATTACACCAGGCCGGGAGGACGTTACACCAAGCCGGGAGGACATTACACCAGGCCGGGAGGCCACTGGGCCAGGCCAGGAGGACGTTACATCAGGCCGGGAGGACGTTACACCAGGCCGAGAGGACGTTACTCCAGGCCGGGAGACCACTGGGCCGGGCCAGGAGGACATCATGCTACACCAGGAGGCCGCTGGGCCAGGTTGGAAGATCACCATGCCAATTTGGGAGGTCGCTGCGGGAGGCTGTTGCGCCAGGCCAGTATGACATTACATCAGACCGGGAGGCCATTGCGCCAGGCCAGGAACTATCGCCAGAAGCCAAGAATCATTGCTCCTTGCCAGAGGCCAGAGTCGAAGAGAAAGAAAAGGAGAAAAAAAAGAAAAGAAGAACTAGGAGGAGGAAAAAGAGAAGAGAAAGAAGAAAAGAAGAAGGAGAGTGGGTGGAGCAGACCAGGTCCAGCTGGAATGTCCTACTCTGCTGCCATCTTACAACGCATGGTGAGACCACGTCTGGAGTACTGTGAGCAATTTTAGTTCCTTTTTTTAAAGATAGATATCATTTCAGTGGGGACAGTTCAGAGAAGGTTCACTAGGATAAACCTTGCTTTAGAGAGTTTGTCTTATGAGCAAACGCTAAACAGGTTGGGACTCTACTCACTGGAGTTTGGAAGAATGAGAGGTCATCTCATTGAAGCACATTGGATTCTAAAGGGGCTTGGCAGTGTGAATGCTGAGAGGATGTTACCCCTCATGGGAGAGTCTAGGACAAGAGGGCATAGTCTCAGAATAAAGGAGCACCAATTTAAGATGGAGGTGAGGAGGAATTTACTCTCTCAGAGGGTTGTGAATCTTTAGATCTCCTTGTCACAGAGAGCTATGTACTCTTGTGTATATTTAAGGCTGAGATTAATAGATTCTTGATCAGTAGGGGAATCAGGGATGTGGGGATAACACAGGAAAATGGATATAAGGAATGTCATGATTCTATTGAATGGTGGAGGGGCTAAATAACCTACTCCTGTTCGTATGTTTTGTAGTACTGTGGTCTTAAAGATTTTTAAAATTATGAATGTTACGATATGGTAACATAGAGAAGATGGTTTCATTTATGGAGAGTCCAAATCTGTGTTTAATAAACATAAGATCTCACTATAAATCCTGTATTGAATTCTGTGGAAACTTGTTTAAGTAAGAATGGTGCAGATGTGGAACTTGTTTCCACATGGTATAGTTGATATGAACAGTATAGAGACATAAATAAACAAGCTGGATGAATACAGGAGGGGTACAGAAGCAGAAAAAATGTTGATTGAGCAATAGGCTCAATGAAGCATAAACATTGTTGTAAAGTAAATGGATTACTGGGCCTGTTTCATTGCTGTAAATTCTATGTAAAATGAAATTGACAGGTTTGAACACTGAACAGTTCTAAAATAACTCCACGAAGGCCAGTATGCTGTCACCAAGTCACCCTTTATTTACACATGCATAGTACATGACATTGACTCAGCTAGCGCAGAGCTGACTCCGAGAGTGAACAGAACCTCTAACATTCCTGTTTATATCTGTCAGTCAGGACTCCCTGATTGGGCCAGGTTAACAGCCCCAATCAGGGAACTCATATTCATTGATTTTCACCTGGCTGACCTCATTCCAATCACTACAGCCCTCCCCTTCTAAGTTCTGAGACAAAGGTCCATTCTTTTTCCTGTAGCTTCTCCTGCGGTGTTTTCACACCACGTCCAGTTCCTCCAACTCGGCCTCAGATATTAGCAGCATGTACCAGACTATAGCCCATCTCTTGTGCCCAGAGTGTCTCCAGCAAAATTCATCTTCATCAAGTGGTAACAGCATCAAGGCTGCGAGATCTGCCATGTCCATCTCGTCTTCAGAGATTTCTTTGACGCTAAGCAGAGAAGGAGACCCATATTTTTGGACAGCCTTGCTGGATGTTCTGAGGGGCCAGATATGTTTTGCTGCTGCACCATTTGCAAGGTTGTAGCTTTCATGTAGTCCACATGATAGTTCAGGAATGCATCTCCTATCCAAACCTTGTACATCACTAGACCTGAACTCGCGTTGACCATGCCTCTTATCCATGCAGGGCCATTCCTGTGGTTCGGCATGAAACTGCATCGGCTGAAGGACTCTTGCTTAGAGGAGTCTTGTGTTTGGTATTGGTATTCCTGATGCCGTTAATCTTTTCCTCACTAGGTCTAAGAAGATCAGGTTTAACCTCGTGCAGAGTCTTCTCCCCATTAGCATCATTGCTGGAGATGCCCCTGGAGTTGCGTGAGGGGTGGTCCTACAATCAAACAGGAATCAGGACTGTTTGGTATCGAGTGAAGCTGTAGGCTGTTTCTTTAAGCCCGCCTTCAAAGTTTTGACTGCTCTTTCTGCCAGAGCATCAGGCGATGGATGGCATGGAGCTGTCCTTACTTACATACTGAATGCTATTCGACTTTAGGAAATACTCAAATTCCCTGCTGGTAAATGATGGCCCATTGTCTGTGACCAACACTTCTGAAAGTCCATATATTGCAAAGGATGCTTGCAGCATTTCAATTGTCATCTCCATGTTTGACGACTGAACTCTATGTATATCCAACTATTTAAAATGGGCATAAACAACGACTAAAAACATAGAGCCCATAAAAGGAATGACATAGTCGAAGTGTAACTGAGTCCAGGGTTGTACCTGGCCATTCCCACAAAGGTGGGGGGAGTTGCTGGCGGGAATTTTTGTTCTTGTTGGCAAGAACACCACCAACATGGCTATGTCAGTATCCAATCATAGCGACCAGACATAACTTCTCGCCAATATCTTCATTCTGGCAACCCCTGAATGACCCTGATGGAGTTCAGCCAGTATCTGGTGGTTACCTTTGCTCGGGACAGTCACCCTTGCTCCCCATATTAATATGCTGTCCTCTGTGATGATCTGGTCTCGTTGGGTCAGAAAGGTTTTAATTTTGGTTGTGATAGTCCTTTTGATACCCCCATCACAACCAGATGTTTTAGTTTTGCCAGGACAGGATCTTTTTGTGTCCACAATCAGATATTGTCAGCAGTGATCTGAAGGATGTCCAGAATGTTTAAAACAAGAGTTGATTCTTCCAATGATGGCACTACCGGTGATGTATCTGCCTGTGGGAGGTGGCTCAATGCATTTGTATTTGCCACTTGGCCTTCCGGACGGGGTTCCAACTTGTAATTGTTTGCATTCAGATTAAGAGCCCACAGCTGAATTTGACCTGAAGCTATGTAGTGGCACAGCCCCATCCTCTTTAAGTAGCCCTACCAGGTGTTTGTGGTCCATTACTATTACAAATTTACATAAAGGTATTGGTGGAACAGTCTCACACCAAAGATGACCACCAAACCTTCCTTCTCTATCTGGGTGTATCTTCTTTCAGCATTAGCCAAAGTTCTGGAAGCATATGGTATCTCAGCATCTCATTAAGGATAAACCAAAATCACATGCCTCTGCCAGTCATCCTAACCTTGTCAAATATCCTGATACAGATTCCCCCGGTTCTCGAACTGCCGAGTAAAACCGACTGGGTCTCAGAATGAGAGGAGGCTTGGGGTCATAATATTCCTTAGGTACATCCATCAACTCATGAAAGAGTTCAGTATCCAGTGCTTTAGGGAAAGTTAGGTTTCTAATAACCAAATAAGATGCCAGTCCACAACCAGTCAGGAGAATTACTCATTGCTTTTTGTCTGTCCCAATGTCATTTGCCTGGAAAAAAATAGTGCATTCTTTCCACATACAGATCCCAATCTCGTCACCACTGAAATAACTCCACAAAGGTCAGTATCCTGTCACCAGGTCACCCTTTTTTTGACACATGCATAGTGCACTGACCCAGCTAGCACAGAGATGACTCCTAGAGAGAGCAGAACCCCTGACACTCATGTTTATAGCTGTCAGCCAGGATTACCTGTTTGTACCAGGTTTATAGCCCCAGTCAGGGAATTATATTCTATGAGATACACCTGGCTGACCTAATTCCAATTATTACTAGTTCCATTGGTGATGATCCTATAAAGTAAATTTTAATTTTTGATCAGGCTAGTGTTAAGTGCCAAGTGTCACTGATCGTCTAGTGTTTACTGATTAATTAAGACTGAAATGGACATAATTGTGATAGAGGGATTACAATTGAAGCAGCAGAAATTAGAATGTCAAAAAAAGTGAAGTAATGAGAAGGAGAGAGAGAGGCAAAGAAACATAGAAAAAAAATAAAGAAATGGGAAAGAGCAAGGAGAGAAGAGAGAGAGTTTCAGAAAAAACGGCAAGAGAAAGAGTTTAAATTAAGACACCTCAAGTGAGGGATAGGAATCCTACTGTGTCCCATGAAAAGATCACTAGCTCAAACTTAAGGATGGAGGAATTCAGTTTGATTATATAGTACTTATGTTTGATGAGGGGAAGGTAGAACCACCCTTTATCTTTCAAGCAGGTGGCAGAGCAGCTAAAAAGACCAGTACAACAATCATCCTTTTCATTGCAGAGAAAGCTTTCAGTGAGAGCTCATAAAAAATTGCTTCCCATTGCCTGAGGAAAGTGACTGTAATTACAAAGTAGTAAAAAAATGCTGTCTTAAATGCTTTCTGAAGAAGGGTCTCGACCCGAAACGTCAGCTTTCCTGCTCCTCTGATGCTGCTTGGCCTGCTGTGTTCATCCAGCTTTACACGGTGTTATCTCAGATTCTCCAGCATCAACAGTTCCTACTATCTCTGTCTTAAATGCATACCGGTTAGTCCTGGAGGCACACTATCAGAAATTCAGTACAGTCAGGAGATGGCCTGACCAGGCATACCTGGAATATGAAATGCTTTATGAGCTTGCTTTTGACCAATGGGTATGAGCACTTAAAATAGAGACCACTAACAAAAGCATCCATGAAATAATTCTCCTTTACGAGTTTAAAAACTCCGCCTGCTTTCCCAATATACCTCAATGAAGAGAGAGTACCTGATTGCAGGCAGGCGGCCATTATGCCTAAAGATTATGAACTGGTCTGCAGGCATTTGTTCACCTCCCAAATCTGGGCTCAACTTTGCCAGACCCCATGCTTGCAACCCTTCAGATTTCTACCAGTTTAGATGTCAAGTGGTTTTGTGTGAGTCTCATATATAAATTCCAGCACAACTTTGTGCTGATTCATCTGATGCTGCTAAGCAACAAGCAGTAATTCAACTCTTGTTACGAACTAGGAATTATGAAAGCTTTTTTTAAAAATATGATTTGTACTGATGCCATAAAAATCCATTTAAAAGAAATATGAAATATAATCTTGACCTCAGAGGGGCCATCTTTTAAAAAAAATTTCAAAAAAACACTAGAAAATCAGTTTACTTTTAGCTGCACCTAAAGTTCCAAGCTTAACTTTGCTCCTATTCTGAATTAATATAATTGCAGGAAATTTGTGTGTACTGCTCTTAAAACTGCAGCCATTATAATTAACCAAGACATGTCCATCAAAGATGCTAATAGATGAGTGCAAACATATCAAAGCAATTTGTGCTTTTTATGCTTAATTATACCAGTCGCTTATACCAAATTTTTTAGGTCTCATACTTCTGACTGATTTTTTCATGACTTTTTATTGTCATATGTACTGAAATACAGTGAAAAGCTTTGCTTACGAGCAGTACAGGCAGATCACAGCAAGCAAAGGATGTACAGATCAAAAAGACTTAGAGGCGTACAGGTTACATTGCAGGTTATGTTATTTGAGGTTAGAATCCATTCAACGGTCTGATATTGGCCGGAAAGAAGCTGTTCCTGAACCTGCTTGTGCATGTGTTCAGGCTTCTGTATCTTCTGCCTGACAGAAGAGGTTGTAGGAGGTCATTACCAGGGTGCAATGGGTCTTTGATGATGTTGGCCACCTTTCTGTAGCAGTGAGCCATGTAAATAGAGTCCATGGATGGAAGCTTGGCTTCCGTGATGGTCCGGGTTGCGCACACCACCTTCTGTAGTTTCTTACTGTCCTGGGCACAGCAGTTGCCATACCAGGCTGTTATGCACCCGGCCAGTATGCTTTCAATGGTGCATCTGTAGAAGTTGGTGAGGGACGTTATGGACATGCCAAATTTCCTGAGCCACCTGAGGAAGAAGAGGCATTGCTGTGCCACCTTGACTGTCGTGGGAAGTCCAGGACAGGTTGTTGGTTATCGTCACTCCGAAAGATGCTGTTCACTCTCTCAACCTCAGTTCTGTTGATGTAGATGGGAGCATAATCACATCACCAAGCCTTCTATCTCCCTTCTCTAGTTCAACTCGTTGTTGTTAAGTATCCATCCCACTGCGGTGATGTCATCAGTGAACTTGTAGATGGTGTTCATTTGGAATTTGGCAACACAGTTGTGGATGTACAGGGAGTACAGTAGGGGGGCTCCAGTGTTGACTGTTATTGTGGAGGAGGTGCAGTTATCCATCCTCACTGATTGCAGCCTGTGGGTCAGAAAGCTGAGGATCTAGTTGCAGAGGGTGGAGCCGAGACCAAGGTCATGCAGTTTTGAGATCAGCCTGAAGGGGATAATGCTGTTGAAGGCGAAGCTGTAGTCAATGAGCAGGAATCTGACGTAGGTGTCTTTGTTGTCCAGATGAACCAGGGATGAGTGCAGGGCTAAGGATATGGCATCCTCTGTGGACCTGTTATGTTGGTAGGCAAACTGTGGGGGATCGAGGCAGTTTGGGAGACTGGAGTTGATGTGGGCCATGACCAACGTCTCAAAGCACATCATGATTATTGAAGTCAGAGCTATTGGGTGATAGTCACGAAGGCACACTGCATGTGTTTTCTTGGGTACAGGGAATGATGGTGGTCTTCTTGAAGCAGGTGGGGACTTTGGCCTGTAGGAGGGAGAGATGTCTTTGATGTTTGTGTAGCAGTGGTCCAGAATGCTCGGTCCTCTGATGGGGCAGGAGATGTGTTTATGGTATTTAGGCATCACCTGCTTGAAGTTGGCTTGGTTGAAGTCCCTGGCCACAATGAATAGAGCCTCAGGGAATTTTGTCTCTTTGTTTTTGTGGCGGTATAAATCACATCTAGGGCATTCTTCACATCCACGTGGGGTGGAATGTAGACTGCTTTCAGGATGGTGGAGGTGAACTTTCGTGGTAGGTAGTAGGGATGGCATTTTACTGTATAATGCATTCTAGGTCCGGGGAACAGTGGCTTGCCAGGGTTGCTATGTCCAAGCACCAGGGAGTGTTGGTCAGGAAGCATACCCTACTGCCCATCACTTTGCGATTTGATTGCACTCAAGTCTAGGTGCAAATATGGACAGTAAATTCCAGGTCCCTGTGTTCAGCAGTAGATGAGAAAATTAAACCTTAGCAAACCAATCTAAATCAGTCAGGATCTGTACAGATCAAATTGTTCGTGGCCTTATTGGTCCAGTAACGCAAACTAAATGCAGTTTTGTAAGCGGACTGATTTATTACAGACAGATGCAAGTTGAATCCATGTTAAGTAACAATCTCTCATCCCGATGCTCATTATTTCCCAGTGTTATGATTTATGATTACTAACCAAACCAAAAAATTACATTCCTGTACAATAAGAACAATCATGAGTAAATGTTATGAATGGTTTACTTTTTGCAAGATTCTTTCCTTACCTTTGCGTAATTGCCCTGTCATTTTGTTGCATGGGAATGTGGTTTTTTGGTCTGTATAAATCCAAGAACCACTTTACAGTTGCTGAAAAAAAATTGCATATTCATCCAAATCCTACTATTCCACTGATCTACATTTGACCTAGATAAATTTACCAGTATGGAAGTGCGTCAGAAATCTACAATGTCTTTTCACATAAAAGATTATGAAAGTATGGAATTGAGTTAGTAATTGAAGCAGGGACAACATCAGCATTTAATAATATTCTACATGGAGAAGGAAAAGGAGAATATAGTTTATGGGAACAAGGCAGGCACATGGGATTAGGATAACTACATATGTGGAGGATAAATGCCACTATGGATTGGTTAGACCTTGTGTTATTTTCTGTACTGTAATCTTTTTTAGAGTGATACTTGCAATCTAAGTTCCAGATGTAATCACATATACCAACAAAAATTACTAGATTAAGAAGAGTACAACCATGAAAATAAAAGAATTTATAAAGCCTGTGATGAGTTCACTTGCTAGCGAATGATAATTGTAAATGTTTAAAGTTTGCCACTGTTATTACAGCAATCATGACAAATTCCAGGGATTCTCGCTAACCCATTATTGTTGGTGCTGGTTTTATTAGTTTAAATCCCTTGAGTTCTGTACTAGTAAATTATCTCAGAAAGATAAATGACAGTTCTTAAACACATAAGAATTCATATCTTTTGCACTGTTGCATTTTCCTGCAACATATTTGCATTTGTTGTTTCTTCAGTTTTTTAAAAAATTCGTTCATGAGATGAGGTTGTCACTGGCTAGGCAGCATTTATTGCCCATCCCTAATTGCCCAGAGGGCATTTAATAGTCAACTACATTGCTGTGGGCCTGTAGTCACATGGAGGCCAGACCAGGTAAGGAGGGCAGTTTCCTTCCCTAAAGGACATTAGTGAACCAGATGGGTTTTTCCCAACAATCAACAACAGATTCATGGTCATCATTAGACTCTTAATTCCAGATATTTATATAATTCAAATTCCACCATCTGCAATGGCGGGATTCGAATCCCGGTCCCCAGAGTGTTATCTGGTTCTCTGGATTAACAGTCCAGCAATAATACCACTAGGGCATCGACTCCTTGTTCTGTAGTCACAACATTAATTTTTATTCCATATGCACTCCTAGAATTATTGAAACAAGTAATATTCCCACCTGGAAACTGGTATTGTTTCACTCATGCCCTCCAGTCGCACAGCCTCTTAGAGCAGTGATTAATACTAGTTTTAGTTGTAAACACATTTTCAACAGAGAATTGTAAACTGGTATTAACTATAAGACTTAGGCGCAGATGTAGACCATTCAGCCCATTGAGTTTGCTTTCCCTTTCAATGATTTCATAACTGACCTAATAATTCTCAGCTCCATTTTCCCGTCTATTCCCTATGACCTTTTATTCCCATACTGATTCAAAATCTATCTCATCCTTGAATATACTTAATGGCCCAGCCTCAACACCTCTCTGCAGTAAAGAATTCCAGAGGTTCACTACCCTCTGAGAAAAGAAATTGCTCCACAATGGCCTTAAATGTGCAATCCCCTATTCTGAGATTATGCCCTTGGTCCTAGATTCTTCAACAAATGGAAGCAACCTTTCCTCATCTGCCTTGTCAAGTTCCCTAAGAATCTTATATGGTTCATTGAGGTCTCCTCTCATTCTTCTATATTCCAATGAGTACAGTTCCAATTTACTCAACCTCTCCTGATAAGACAGATCCTTCATACCTGGTATCAGCCTAGTGAAACTTCTCTGGTCTCCCTCTAATGCCAGTATACCTCTCCCTTAATAAGGGGCCGACTGTTTACAGTATTCCAGCTGTGGTCTGACTAGTGCCTTGATTGGGCTTTTATCTTGATCAAATAGAATAATGTGTGGTACCTTTTCAAACACCTTCTGAAAATCGAAATATATTGCATCCACTGTGGTGGTTTGTTGTGCATAGTTTCACTTATGTTGAGTGGGCAATAGTATAAAAGCAATTAGAACTGCTTAACATTGAGTAGTAGAGGTAATAAATTGTCATGCATATGGTGTTGAAAAATCCGTTAAATTTAATGCTAGATTTCCACTTAAGAGATAGCTGAAAGACACATAATAAGATAAGAAGATTATACAGTTTAAAACAGAAATTATCTATAATTATTGTACTGATTCGAATTAAAATAATGTCACTTTTCAAATGGAAGCCATTCCATAAAGGGATAGGATTGCTTGCAGTATATGGGGAGGCGATGATCAAGTAGTATTATTGCTGGACTGTTAATCCAGAGACCCAGATAACGTTCTGGGGACCTGGGTTCAAATCCCGCCATGGTGGATGGTGGAATTTGAATTATATAAATGTCTGGAATTAAGAGTCTAACGACGACTGTGAATCCATTGTCAACTGTTGGGAAAAACCCATCTGGTTCACTAATGTCCTTTAGGGGAGGAAATTGCTATCCTTACCTGGTCGTGTGACCACGGCAATGTGGTTGACTCTTAACTGCCATCTGGGCAATTAGGGATGGGCAATAAATGCTGCCTGGCCAGTGACGCTCCTCAGGTTGTGAATGAATAAAGATAACTGGTACAACCACTCAGCAAACTAAAGGGGTAGAATTTGTGAAGCACAAAATCCTAACGAATAATTCAAGTAACTATAAATACAGACAAAAGGCTTCAGCATTGGGAACAAAAAGTCTAGATCTACTGGTATGTGTTTATCTACATATACTCATATACAGATATATACATTTTGCAATTAGTATTTGCATCCTTTTCATTATAGCAATACAGTTGTAAATGATGCTAATGGTCTGTGCATCCAAACAAACCAACGCAACTTGTCTCCCTGGGCCATTTCCAAGCCCAACTGGCACTGGGCAAACAGGAGATGGCTTGTGGGGTATTCTTTAGCACATATTGCAACAGGGGGCTGCTTATGGCTGAGCTGCACATAATCACAAAAATGAGAAATGGATTTGGCATTGTCTGAGGGTCTTATTCTGATGGGATGGACTCTACCTGAAGTAAACTGGGACCAGACTCCTGGCAATTTGCATAACAAGTGGTGGGGGTGGGTGTGGGGGTGGGGTTGGTGTCCAGTTGCATGGAGAATTATGGAAAAAGTTAAAGAGAGGCAGAGCTCAGCAGAGGTTATTAAAGCTTTCAGAACAAGTAATGGATAGAAAAAGACTCGGGAATCCAACAAACTATCTCGGAGATTGAAAGGCATGTAAGAAAAGCACTATGTATGACAATAAACATAGGTACTTCAGTATGCAGGTAGACTGGGAAAATCAGGTTGGCAGTGGATCCCAAGAAAAGGAATTTGTGTAATGTCTACTACATGGTTTTTGGATCAGTTAGGTGGTAGGGTCCACTAGGGAACAGGGAATTCTGAATTTGGTGATGCATAATAAGACAGAATTGATTAGGGAGCTTAAGGTAATGGAACCCCTAGGGTATATTGACCATATAATATGATAAAATTCACCCTGTAGTTTGAGAGGAAGAAGCTGGAATCAGATTTAACAGTATTACTATTGAACAAAGGTAACTGCAAAGACATGAGGGAGGAGCTGGCCAGAGTTGATTGGAAGGGGAGCTGAGCAGGGAATACAGTGGAGAAGCAATGACAGGAGTTTCTGGGAGTAATTCAGGAGGCACAATAGAAATTCATCCCAAGGAAGAAGAAACATACTCGAGGAGGATGAGGCAACTATGGCTGACAAGGGAAGTCAGAGACAGCACAAAAGCAAAAGAAAAAGCAAACAATGTGATGAAGATTAATGGGAAACCAGAGGATTGGGAAGCCTTTAAAAACCAGCAGAGGATAATTTAAGAAAGCAATAAAGGAAGAGAAGATGAAATATGAGGGTAAACTAATGAGTAATATAAAAGATTATTACAAGAATTTTTTCAGATATATAAAATATAAGAGAAAAGCAAGAGTGGACATTGGATTGTTGGAAAAATGAGGCTGGAGAAGTAGTAATGGGGAACAAATAAATGACAGAGGAGCTGAACGGGTACTTTGTATCAGTCTTTAAGGTGGAAGACACCAACAGCATATCAGAACTTCAAGACAGTCAGGATAGGGAGGTGAGTGCAGTGGCTGTCACTAAGAAGAAAGTATTAGGGGCTGAAAGGTCTGAAGGTGCATAAATGACTCATACCAGACGGACTACATGCCAGAGTTCTGAAGCAGATAGCTGAGGAGATTGCAAAGGCACTGTTGGTGATCTTTCAAGAATCACTGGAGTCAGGGAGGGTCTCAGTGGACTGGAAAATAGCTGATGCAAGACCCCTATTTAAGGAGCGAGGAAGACAGGAAACTACAGGCAGGTTAGCCTGATCTCGATTATTGGTAAGATTTTAGACACCATTATTAAAGATGAGATTGTGAGAATTGGAAGTGCATGGTAAAATAGATCTGAGTCAGTGTGGCTTCTTCAAACGGAGGTCATGCCTGACAAATCTGTTATTTTATTTATTTATTAAATTTGTTTAAAATTTCATTATTCATCAAATCCAATTCTTTGAGAAACTAGTGAGCAAGGTAGACAATGGGGGACCAGTTGACACGATCTATTTGGATTTCCAGAAGCCCTTTGACAACGTGCTACACAGGAGGCTGCTCAATAAGAGTCTATGCTGTTAGGGGCAAGGTACTGGCATAGCTAGAGGATTGGCTAACTGGACAAAGACAGGGGGTGCAGATAAAAGAGTCCTTTTTAGGATGGCAGCCAGTGACTAGTGGTGTTCTGCATAATCAGTGTTGAGACCACAATTATTCATGTTATACATTAATAACCTGGACAATGGAACAGAGGGCATTGTTGTTAAGTTTGCAGATGACACAAAGATATATGGAGGAACAGGTAATATTGACAAAATGGGAAGGCTGAGGAAGGACTTTGACAAGCTAGGAGAGTGGGCAAAGAAGTGACAGATAGAATGCAATGTGGGAGAGTGGAAGGTTACGCACATTGGAAGGTAGAATAAAGGACTAAACCCCCAGTATCTGGAGGAGATAACTGAGGCAATTATGGAGGCATTGGAGGATCTTTCAGAAATTACTGGAGTCAGGGAGGGACCTAGAGGACTGGAAAATGGCTGATATAACACCCGTTTAAGAAGGGATGGAAGCCAAAGACTGGAAATTATAGTCCAGTTAGCCTAACTTCATTGGTAAGATTTTAGAATCCATTATTAAGGAAATAAGATAAGAGCCTATGGTGTTAGGGGCAAAGTATTAGAAAGCTAGAGGACTGGCTGACTGGCAGAAGGCAGAGAGTCTGAGAGTCAGGAATCTGAGCATGTTGATTAAAAATATCTACCTTGGAAGTTCTTACATTTCACATCGAAATGTTTTGAAGTGATCCACCCAAATAACTACTTTTAAAATAGAATAATACAGCACAGAAGGAGGCTACTTGGCCATTGTATCAGCACTGGCCCTTCAAAATAACAGTCCATTCCACAGCTCTTTATCTCCGGCTTTGGAGGTATTTTCCCTTCAGATATCTATCTACTTTTGAATCTACTTCCATCACGTTTTCAGTGAATTCCAGATGGCAAGTGTAATTTCCTCACGTCATCTCTGTTCTTTTGCTCATGAAGACTGACATTGGTGGTGGGCAAGTTGTTGGAGGGAATCCTGAGGGACAGGATTTACAACTATTTGGAAAGGCAAGGACTGATTAGGGAATAGTCAACATGGCTTTGTCCATGGGAAATCGTGTATCATTAATTTGATTGAGTTTTTTGAAGAAGTAACGAAGAGGATTGATGAGAGCAGAGCTACCAGACAAATGGGGAGGCTGGTACGATTACAACATTTAAAAGCATTTAGATGGGTACATGAATAGGAAGGGTTGAGGGGGATATAGGCTAAATGCTGGCAAATGGGATTAGATTTGTACAGGATATCTGGTCGGCATGGATGAGTTGGACCAAAGGGTCTGTTTCTGTACTGTTTATCTCTATGACTCTATTACTATTTTCTAAATGGAGAAGGCTTCAGAAATCTGAAGCAGAAAGGGGCTTAGGAGTCCTAGTTCATGATTCTCTTAAGGTTAACATATAGGTTCAATTCGCAGTTCGGAAGGCAAATGTGATGTTAGCATTCATTTTAAGGGTGCTACAATACAGATGCAGAGGTGTATTGATAAAGCTGCAGATACTGGTCAACCACATTTTGAATATTGTTAGTTGTTTTGGGCTCAGTATCTAAGGAAGGATGTGTTGGTGTTGGAAGGGGTCCACGGAGGTACACAAGAATGATCCTGGAGATGAAGGGCTTGTCATATGAGTAGTTGTTAAGGACTCAGGGTCTGTACTTGATGGAGTTTAGAAGGATTGGGGTGGGGGTGGAATCTCATTGAAATTTACAGAAAACAGAGATGCCTGGATAGACTGGACATTGAGATGTTTCCATTGCTAGGAGAGACTGGGATGTGAGGGCACAGCTTCAGATTGAAGGGACAACCCTTTAGAACTGAGATGAGGAGGAATTTCTTTATCCAGAGGGTGGTGAATCTATGGAACTCATTGCCACAAAAGTCTGTGAAGGCCAAGTCCTCGAGTGTTTGTATGATGCAGATGGATAGATTCTTGATTAGTAAGGGGATCAAGGGTTACAGGGAAAAGGCAGGAGAATGGAGTTTAAAAACATGTCAGCCATGATCGAATGCTGAAGCATACTCTATGGGCTGGGGTGGCCTAATTCTGCTCCTATAATTTATAGACTTATGGTCTAAGGAGCCACTTGGACCTATAAGAACAGAAAACAGGGAGTGGCACTGTCTGAATGACATCGTGAGAGCAGTGAAGGGACGAAGGATACATCAGGCAAAGATATTCTACATTTAGTCCAAGGGGTGTATGTTCCAGTCAGTTTCAGTGTTGTGCTACAATCAGTCCAGGGCTTGTACTGGAGACAGTCTGGCTGGGTATACTGCAATCAGTCCACAGTGTTGAATAATCTGTCCAGGGCATCCTGCATTCTGAGGCCAACTTTTATCTGAGGCTTGGTCTGGGAGGCCTCTAGTGAAGTGGAGGGAATGATCACAGGGATTTGGAAGGTCTTGGTAGGGAAATGATAGTAAAGTGGAGTAGTCAAGGAACGTCATGGTACAGGAGGCTTAGATTGGGGAAGGTAAGGGTCAGCAGGGGCAGTGGTAACTCAATATACTTATATATGTAATATAGTAATATTATCTCCTGAAGATGATACTCAGATGTCTGTATTGCAGTACACCCACATCAAGTGTCTTATATCATATTGGCTTTCTGTGCCTTCTGCACCCTGACTCGACAAAAAGGATATATCATTGACAGGATGTAATGGAGGAACAGGAGATCTCCTATGAGAAGGAACCAGATGCTGAGATGGTTCAAGAGCTAAGGTCCAATGAGCCAACCAAGCACATGAAAACCTCACAGCCATTCATTTCCAGAGGACCTGAGCTACATGGACAATGATTCTTTTACTGTTTGTTGATTATGGACCAGTTGCCTGAGAGGGTGCAGTGTCCTTTTTTGTAATATTCATTCGTAGTATGTAGACTTCGTTGCTGGGCTTTTATTTATTGCACAACCTTAGTTGGCCTTGAGAACATGGTGATAAACTGTCATGGTACATGGTAGTACTATGTGCTGTAAGTGAGAACAATTTAGGATTTTGATCTAGTAACAGTGAAGGAATATTGGTGTTTCTAAGTCAGGATGTTGAGTGGCTTGAAGGGGAACCTGCAGGTGGTGATATTCCCACATATCTGCTGCCCCTGTCCTTCTAGATGGTAGTCATTTGGGTTTGAAAGGTGCTGTCTAAGGAACTTGACGAATTTCTGCAGTGCATCTTGCAGATAGTACACACTGTTGATACTGAGCATCAGTAGCGGAGGAAGTGAATTCTTGTGGATATGTGACAATCAATTCAACGTACCTCATTAACTGAGAAGTATTTCATTTTTCATTATCACTTCTAATAAAAGCAAAATTCTTCTTCCACCTGCTTGTGATGTGATAGCTTTGAGGCTCTTAAATGCATGCATCTAACACAGTGAACATTCCCTTGAATATGAACTCACAGAAGGCTATGATACTCTGGGCCACCCCTCCTGTTAAAGATCAGGGACCATTCAACCCAAGGAAGTCCATAGATCTGTGACACCTTATGTCATGAGTCCCATTCTGCCTCTCTCAATCTCACAGTCCTGTAGAATTTTAGGATGTTACAGTGTGCCAGTGCAATGACTGAGCATTTTCAGTAAGTGAGCTTCCGATATTATGAGATGCAGAAATGCTAATACATTCCCATAAACTTCCCACCCCCAAAGTATCACGAGATTCACCGCTGAGGTATATTTATCCTACCTCAAACATTGAGAATGCCTTAAACTGCCTATGGAGATCTCAGTCAGGAAAATATCTTCACCTCCTGCACTCCTACAGATGCCAGTTCCCTGTCTGCATGCTTTCATGCTACATGACTGTGACTTTCCCAGGCCCAATATCCTGTCATTGTACTGACCTGACTGCTACTTCTGATATTTTGACTACACTGAGCAAATGCCAGGTCCGTGGTTTGTTGGCTTGCATGAGAGACTACAAGCACACACATTGTTGATGCAGCGAGATATTGAAAAGTATTCTGACGGAAGGGCAGCATTTTGTTGTACTGGGGAAAATGTACTTCTTTAATTTCAGATAATAATTGAGGCAGAAAAAACAAAATGAGACTACAGCAACTATTAGAATGGGGAAAATGCGTATCTGTTCACACGCGTCACATTTATGTATAGCAATGAAACACCCATGCCTGTACAGGCCAATAAGGTGAAAACTTATAATTCAATGCAGGGATTGTAGAAAGCAGGGGTGGGGGAAGGGCAGCTTATTGGTGCCTGGTCAGTGATAAGAGCCAGGAGTGCAAGCCAACAGGAGTCATCACATCTAGTTCATGTTCTTTTGATTATCCAATGAGCCTTCAAATCCTTTTATCTATTTTTAACATGATTTCTAAGGAGTCTAGAATTAACTGGTAGTTGAATACACAGTATTAAGTTATGATATTGTTTTATACAATTTGCTGGTGTATATCCTGGTTTATGATATACCTATTTCTGATGCCAATTGACAAGAATTAATTTCAGGTCACTTAAACTTCAGGTCTTGTACAACTACATTAATATATTTTTGTTCATTGATCCAAGAAATACTTCACATCAGGGCAGGGGTCTATGTTTAATTACCATTTATATTATTCCTTGTTGTAAATGTGGATAATTCTTCTTCAAAAGTTGAATGTACAATACAGTTGTTTTGAAAATTGAGCAAGTGTATTTCTGTACACAAGGTTATACACTTAATAACTGCAAGCTGCTTTGATTTTTAGAGTGAATCACTATTGCAATTTTGTTCTACCCAAGAGAATTGTAAGAGGGTAATATATCTCACTGGAGATGGCTTTCTGAGGGTGACAGTTCCTGTGCAAATAACAATACAGTGACAACCTATTGGAAACAATTCATTTAAAGAGGTCAATTGAGATAAAAGGGAAACACGGATGCCAACAAACAGGGATGGTTAGATGAAAGAGCTTTTGTATGTGCTATTTAGAAAGTAGTGATCAATTTTCTTGAGAAGCTTGCATCACAGTTTGAAGTCGACTGGATTTCTTGATGTTTTACTTTTACAATCATAGGGTTACTCCAATTAAGAACAATTTCCTGTCACAATATGGTGCAATGTTTGAATCAGATGTAAGCAACAAAACTCCTCATCACAATAGTCTTACTAATAGTTTTTTTAAGGCAATGCCTAATGATGGTGTAAAATTCTGAAAGTGAACCCTAAAATTAAGGAATTGAATAGTGAGGAAACAATGGGAAAAGCTAGGGCTATTTGCTCTAAAAAGAAGTTACAGAAAAATTCTTTTGGAAGTATTTCCAAACTAACAGAAACCTGAAGTACCACTTGCTTATAGGTCCAAACTCAGAAATAGTTTTTAATTCATTTTTTTTATGCTGAGAGCAATCAACTCATGGAACATACTCTCAGAAAAGATCTTGAAGATAAACACACTGAAATAATTTTACAACAATGAGATCTTGCATGATGAGGACTTTCTGGGTAACTGAGCTTAGATTTCCTACTTGCAAAAAGTTCTTCATTGACTGTAGAATTCTTTCCTTTGGGTATGGATGTCACAATATAATTGGATGTTCTTTTTATTCATTCAGATTTAGAAAATGGCCTCTCTTGCTTCTACTGATCTTGTGCACTTTAGTGACTGAAAATGCTGTTGAAAAGAAACTACCAAATGATGAGTTTTGGAAGTTGAAAGGAAGAACAAACAGAGTCAATAAAAAAAAATACAGTTCTAAAGGAGTTCCAGGAATAGAGAGACAAATTGTTGAAGTGGGAGGGCAGGGTTGAGAGTGCACTTAAAAAACTATGCATGTCCTAGACTTTATAAATAATGGCAGAGAATACAAAGTAGGAATTTATGATAAACCTGTTTTAACTCATTTGTGATATTGTGTCAACTTAGGGGCATTTACACATGAGGTTTTTGAGAGGATGCAGAAAATGTTCACGGGAGCAAGAAGTACAAAGGGTAAGCAACATGGATAGATTGGAAAAGCTAGAGGTTGACTCCCTTGGGGGGAAAAATCGTTAAGAAGAAATTTGATAGAGGTGCTCAAAATCATGAGACATTTGGACAGAGTAAGTAGGGAGAAAGCGGTCCCTTGGTAGAAGATTCAAGAAGAAAGCAACATTTATTTAAGTTGATTGGCAACAGAAGCAACAAAGACATGAGGAAAATAATTTTTATGCAATGGATGGTTAGGATCTGGAATGCTCTGCTTGAATGTGTGGTGGAGACAGTCTTAATTGTAGCTTTCAAAAGAAAATTACATTATTATCTGAAGAGAAAAAGTTTGTAGAGCTATTGGGAAAAGAAAAGGGAATTGTACTGTGTCATTTACTGTTGTGGAGATCCACCATGGGCATGACAGGATAAATAGCCTCCTTCTGTGCTGTAAACATCTTATCATTCCATTCAATGATTCTAAAATAGACATGTCCATAAGTTGGCCTATGAGCTAGAAAGCGGCCCACTGAGGCAACATAGAGATAGAGAGAGTGGAAGGCAGACAGATTTTGTGTGGGAGGTAGAGAGAGAGAGTATGGAAAGCAGATGAAGAGAGCGAGAGAGAAAGAGTTTGATATGTGGCAGGCAGAGACAGTGTCTGGGAGGCATATCGAATGTTCGTGTGGGAAGCAGTGTATGCGCGGGAAGAAGGGAGCCATGCATACACCCACCCTTTCTCACCTTCTCCTCGTCCCAAAAACCTATCTACAATTAAGGCTGGGAGACAGCTCAGGTGAAAGGCAATCCATTTCTAACACACTTTCCATGCAGAACCAGCTCAGAGTATAGGCCACCTGGGGTAAACACAAGGCTAATATTGGTTAAACTCAAATCTTTAACTAGGCAATGGTCCTCAACCCCTTTCATTTAATGTGCACTTAGGATCTATTCTGTCTGCCTCTTTCTAGGACTACTTCTTACCTGCATTTATTAGTTAGCTCTGCTGCTTGGAACATTTGGATGCCCCTTTACTACCAGCACCTGGTGAAATAGAGTTATAGAATAATGCAGCATGGAAATAGACCCTTTGGCCCATCCAGTCCATGTCAACCATAATCCCAAACTAAACTAGTTCCACCTGCCTGTGCTTGGTCATATCCCTCGAAACACTTTTATTCATGGACTTATCTAAATGTCTTTTAAATGTTGTGACTGTACCTGCATCCACCATTTCCTCTGGAAGTTCATTCCACACACAAACCACTCTGTTTGGAAAAAAATACCCCTCAGGTATTTTTTAAATATTTTACCTCTCACCGTAAAAATGTGCCTCCTGCATGAACATTTATCGTGTTATGTCACCATTTTTCATTCTACAATGTTACGCTATTGAAAAGATGTAGCTGCATGTTTTGACCAGTTGGTGACTGTAGCTAATGCATTTTTGCAGATAATCAGCTCTGTTCAACGGGAACGGAAATTTACAGAAAGATTGTTTTAGATTATAATGCAACCAGTATGAATATTTTAGAAATTAGTGTATATGCCTGCGTAAAAGTCAAGTTTTTTGGGACCAATATTTTGACAAAGAATGAAGGAGCCAAGGTTTACATGATAATGTATTTAAAAGGCTTACTTTCAATGTATCCACACTTAATATGGCTCTGAATCTGGCTAACAGGACATAGCATGACCTATTTACTCTCTCTCTATCTCTTTGCCTATGTTTTATTAAGGAGCATACCCCAATATCCCTGCCTATCTTCTATAAGCTGTGAAATCAGGGAGGACCTGAGATACCTAGGCCTAATTCCAGCCACAACCATGAGATTGTAGCTTTTTGTTTTGGAGTAATGACCTGCTTTGAAATAGAATGGGAACAGACCTCCTGAGTCTGCATTAAACAGCTTTGTCACACTGTGGTTGGTGAAGTCCAGGTTAGTCATTCTGGGCAGTGACTTTCACGGTATCATTGATGCAGCCAGACAATCCAACAGGGCTGACAGCAGACTAGACACCTGATGAACACGGTAAAAGATGGAAAATTGCACAATATTTTCAGTAACTTACCAATGGACAACATGACCTTCTTATCATTCTTGTCCCTTATCACAAAGATCTTCAACAATAGTATGTGGGAGAGTTTGGACAAACCAGTAACACTGGATGAGCTGGCTAAGGTCCTTGAGTCCTTTGAGAAGAGTAAAACTTCCAGAAGTGACAGCTTACGAGCGTTATTACAGTGAAGAAGGGGGCTATCTGGCTCAGCATGCCTACACTGGCTCTTTGAATAAGGCCTGGGGAGGCAATGGCCTAGTGCTATTATTGCTGGCCTATAAATCCACAGAAGAAAAATCCCTACAGTGTGGAAACAGGTCCTTCAGCCCAACAAGTCCACACCACCCCTCCAAAGAGCATCCCACTCAGACCCATTCCTCTATCTAACCCACCTAACCTAAACATCCCTGGGCACAACAGGCAATTTAGCATGGCCAATCCACCTACCCTGCACATCTTTTGACTGTGGGAGGAAACCCACACAGACAGTCGCCCAAGGCTGGAATTGAACCTGGGTCCCTGGTGCTGTGAGGCAGTGGTGCTAACCACTGAGCCACCTGAGAACCAGATAACATTCTGGGGAACCAGGTTCAAATCCTGCCATAGCAGGTGGTCAAATTTGAGTTCACTAAAAATATCTGGAATTAAGAATCTAATGACGACCGTGAATCCATTGTTGATTGTCGGAAAAACACATCTGGTTCACTAATGTCCTTTAGGGAAGGAAACTGCCATCCTTACCTGGTCTGGCCTACATGTGACTCCAGACCCACAGCAATATGGTTGACTCTTAACTGCCCTCTGGACAATTAGAGATGGGCAAGAAATGCTGCCTGGTCAGCAATGCCCTCATCCCATGAATGAATAAAATCATTATGTAGTGCCATCGCCTGCATTTCCCCATACTGTTTAATATTACGTAGAAAAACAACTTTGACCACAAGTCTGCCAAGCAGTGATCAACACCCAATGTCCTGGAGGCCCTACAGCAAAAGGAAAGAGTAGATCCTGTCAGATGGCTCCATGAGCAAACTTTTAGACTCATTTGGCAGAATATCTCGTCATCAGAATTTACAAACAAGTACCAAGACATAACATGGATGGTGATGAGAAAGGCCCTTCTCATCAAATTTTCCTACATGCCCTCACCCCTCACTATTGCCCTCAAGGTGGCTGTGTGAGAAAGAGGTTGCTGTCCACCCCCTTGTAAAATGTGCCTTTGCAGAGAAGCGTCCTTGACCAGATGTTGTAGACTGGCAAATTTCAGAACTGCATGCTGAGGGATTCACAAAATGTATTGAAGCACATCAGAGTGGAGCGTGATGTAAACAGGTGAACTTTTTTATACTTTATACTTCCTGTAATTTCCAATTTGAATTACTTTTGCCCTTAGGCTGTATTCCTGATATTGAATGCCATTTTGTAAACATTAAATGTATTACAACCATATTAAGTGGAAGATCGTATATGGGGACATATTGAATATTATTGCAAATGCTATAAACTTCAAGTTGAAATGTTTTTGTAAGTTTTAAGACAAATTTTATGATTAAGGTCGTTTTCAGCAAAGGTTGGGCATGTGGTCTGACATCACCACCCTCACTGATAACATTCCAGCCAATGAGGGTAGGTAATGGGCATATTGTGCTCTCCACCTGCCAGTTTATGTCAGTGATTGAGGGATGCAAAATTCTGGCAAATGTGCATAAATTACGGTAACTGAATTTGTCAACATCAAATTTATACTTTTCATTAATGGTCAGAATCTCATCTTTAGTTTCTAAAATCATGCCCTATTTAATGTCAGAAATATGCCAGTTCTTTGTTTCCATGTATAAAACCAATTGGAAAATTGAATTTTTCAAAAGGTTTCTTACTTAGTTCTTATTTAATACCAGGATTATAATTAATATGGTCATCTTATGGAAAGAAGAATCAAAACTTAAGATTTTAAAAATGATTTCTAGCCTTTCCCTCTTGTCCCTATACAATGTGTTCCATGTAATGAGTAGGTATGTGACCCGCAATTAAATCTCTGTGTTGTGTTTTGTGTTGGGAATGGTTTGGATAGGTTATTCTCATTGACTGTGAACAAGAAGAGGCTCTTATCTTTAAAAATATGATGTAGTTTGTTATATGATAACAATTGGGAATGAGTTAAATTGGTAAGATAAATATTTTTACCAAAACTGTGAAGGGACCTTGAGATATTGGTTTTCACTTGATGAGAATAAAAGATGTTATGCCTTTTCCTGACCCAAAGCTGTGTGACATCTGTTATGGACCAGACCAGACCCCCTCAAAATATATTAAGAAGGTAGCCTGGACTCAAACATTTTCTTATTTTAAAGGTAAATGTGAGGTGCTGTGCTCTACATGCAATTCAATTAGTCAAACTACTTGATGTAAAACACAATTTATTCAAACACTATAGTTAAAATACAACAAAAGAAAGAAGGAACTGGAATAACTTAACTCTGTTGGAAAACTTAACAGAATAATAGATACAGTAACTATTACAAAGAGCAAACAAAGAGTAGGAAATAATGGGTCCTTTTCAAATTGGCAGGCAATAATAAATGGGGTGCCACAGGGATCAGTGCTGGGACCCCAGCTATTCACAATACATTAATGATTTGGATGAGGGAACAAACTGTAACATCTCCAAGTTTGCACATGATACCAAGTTGGGTGGGAGGGTGAACTGTGGCAAGGATGCAGAGATCTTTCAGCATGATCTCAACAGGTTGGTGGGTGAGTATGCAAATCAATGGCAGATACAGTATAATTTGGATAAATGTAAGGTTATTCACAATGGAAGCAAAAACAAGAAGGCAGATTACTACCTGAATGACTGTAAATTGGGAGAGGGGAGTGTGCAATGGGACCTGGGTGTCCTTGTGCACCAGTTGCTGAAGGTAAGCATGCAGGTGCAGCAGGCAGTAAAGAAGGCAAATGGTATGTTGGCCTTCATTGCGAGACGTTTCGAGTACAGGAGCAGGGATGTGTTGTTGCAGTTATACAGGGCCTTGGTGAGGCCACAGCTGGAATATTGTGTGCAGTTTTGGTCTCCTTTTCTGAGGAAGGATGCTCTTGCTCTCGAGGGAGTGCAGCAAAGATTTACCAGGCTGATTCCAGGGATGGTGAGTCTGACGTATGAGGAGATATTGACTAGGTTAGGATTGTTTTTGCTAGAGTTCAGACGAATGAGAGGGGATCTCATAGAGACTTATAAAACTGCAACAGGCCTGGATAGGGTAGATGCAGGGAGGATGTTCCTGATGGTGGGTGTGTCCAGAATCAGGGGTCACAGTCTGAGGATTCCGAGTAGACCATTTAGGATGGAGATGAGGAGACATTTCTTCACCAAAAGAGTGGTCAGCCTGTGGAATTCATTACCACAGGAGGTAGTTGATGTCAAAACATTGAATGTATTCAAGAGGCAGCTAGATATTGCACTTGGGGCGAATGGGATCAAAGGTTAATGGGAGAAAGCGGGATTAGGCTATTGATTTGGATGATCAGCCATGATCATGAAGAATGGCAGAGCAGGCTTGAAGGACCGAATGGCTTCCACCTGCTCCTTTCTTCTATGTTTCCACGTTTCTATTACTAACTAACTGTTCCAATATGGTAACATCCCGTAAACACTCCCTTGGCAAAAGGCAAATTCATAACACAGATTGTCTCATGTACAATCCTATCAGCAAGAAAGAGATACATGAAGCAGCTTCTTGGCGGGAGAGAGAGAAGTCGTTTCCTTCCACAATCTCAGTTTGCACTCACTAACTAACTAACGCAAAACCTGCAAAATCCTAGGTCTGTGTGTGTCTCCATCCATTCGTGCTTCTATTGTTCCGACTTTGAAAAAAAACACCCAAGGCCTCACAAGTTGTTTATCTTCTCATTGACTGCTTGTCACCTGTCTCCCAATCTCTCTCTAAAAGAAACCAGGACAAAACACAACTTTTAAAGCTACATTATCTTCACACATCACCAGATTGGTTGGGTCTTAGTACAGTCTCCAACATAACCCTTTTAGAACCATTGCTTTATACAACTGTAGCACCCCAAGCCTTTATCCGATAGTTAAGTTATACATTTATTTATATAATTACATTTAACACTACCCAATCCCCAACCAAGTCTCTGACTTCACAAATATAGGCAGTCTGGAGGTTTCACCATTTTTCCAGATTGCTCTATCTTTGAAATTGAAATATCAATAGGTTTTTGGCTTTGGCTTGACCTTGGTGCTGTTCTTGATCCTATGTTATCTATAATCTCCACTGAAGGACTTTTTATCTTTTGGCTGTCTTTTGTTGAAGATGTTATTATAGCTAAGCCAAGTAATGGTCAAATATCTTTATCTCCTGAATTTCTGTCTCAGTGGAACTCTTGCCTGCTAAATAAAGTAGTTGCCAAAAGATCACTTTAGAGATCTTTAATCTCATAATTTTCTTCATGGAAGATGGATGCTCTGGTGAAACAGTTTTATTTTGCAATATCCTGTATTTCTGAGCCAGTCAATTTCTTCAAGGTATTCTGGATCCCCATTGGTAAGTTCTCCAGGTATTTTCTTCCTGATCGTCTCCAAAATTTGGACAATAATCATCCCACTTCTATGGAATCATACGTAACCTATCTTCAACCTGTTTAAGCAAATCTTTTTGCTCAATATGCTGCGGCATCCATATTGAAGTATGTAAACTCTTTCCTTCAACTTATAGATTGGGTTGAACTTTTCTCACCCTCTGTGGTTGTCTTACTGGTGAACACAAAATGTTCACATCCTCAGTCAAACTTTTTGAGGATTGCTTCTCACTTAGCTTCATCCTGGTACTAATAATTCTTCCTTGGAAGACAAAGAAGTGAAATATTCCTCTGGAAACAGTGTTGTTACTTTTGCTTTTAACCAGGAAGTGATCGTAAAGTGATCTTACATCTGAAAGTCTTTTTTTTCCCACCACCAAATCATGCATGGTACTTTTTTATCTACCAGTTAATCACTTGTGGTTTCTAAATGATTAATTTACAAATAAAGCCCATTAAAGGCAAATGTTGTTGGTTTGTCATCTATCATCAAACTTGAAACTGCTGTTACAATTTGTTTGTCAAGCTGTGTTGGTACCTGAACAATTTCAGTTAAAAGTTTGCCCATCAACTCAAGTAGTTGTGCTGCGCATTCTTTTTCTCCTTGTATGCATATTCTTCCAAACTTAGTGGTTTTTCTCATCTGAATTTAATTTCTCTTGACCTCTTTGCTGTCCATTGTAACTAGAGGATACAGGGGATTTACCTCAAACCTTTCCCTTACCTTCCCTGTGTTCCATTTGCTCCTCTCCTCTTTATCAATAGTATAAAATCTGTAACATTTCTATCTCTGTCTTCAGTTCCAAAAAAAAGTAATGTTGGACTCAAAATATTAATTCTGTGTTTCTCTCTGCACAGATGCTGCCAGACTGCTGAGTTTCTCCAATGCTTCCTGATTTTACATGGTAAATTTGCCTGGGCTGGATTTTTGGCATTAAGGTGGGAAACATGAGCCAGGTGGACTGCAGTGATTCAAAAACAAAACACACCGCCACCTTCTCAAGGGCAACTAGGGATGGACAATAAATACTGGCCAGCTAGCAACGCCCACATCCAACAAACGAATAAAACAATGTCTGTTTCCGTGTCAGAAACTGACATAAGTTTGAATTGTTGCAGGTGTTGAGCACTGAATTTATCAGTGTTGAAAATACAAAATCTGACCCAGATTTATTTGTTTCATGAAGTACATTAGAACATAATTGATACTCTATTTAGACATTTGATAAAGAAATCATGGAACTGGACGGAAACATATGCATCATATTGACAGCACTGGCATTAAGTGAATGCAAGCTGAGGGGGGCTTTGCGAGCTTCCTCTTAGTAACTCTAAAAATATTAGTGGGTAAATTGAAATCCAAAAGATTTGAAAATGAAGTAAGCAACTGCGTTCATCATTGCTTATTATTTTCAAAATCAACCTGATAACTAATGTCCCATTAAACTTAACATTTTCTTTCTGTGAAATACAGCAACAGCATTTCACTTTGTTTTGGTCATACATTTTCAAGGTCAACTGTTATTCTGTTTCAGTCACTTGAGATTGTGGACTATGACAAAACATTCTTTTTTATAGCTATACGTCATTGTCCAAATGTAGGAATCTGTTAACCAGAAGTTGATTTCCCAGTACTCCAGGACTCAGTTCTTAGAACCTAACATAATGTCTTGTTTTATAATTATTTATTCTAAAGTCTCACCCATTCAAAACACTTCTATTCCCTTGTTGCTACTGAAGTTATTCAGTTTGACCCAATAGCAGTACAGGATAAACTGAGTAAATGTCACCTAGTCATTCTGCGTATGGGTTGTTGCAGGCTGTGTTCTGTTCTGTGGTGGAAGTCTGTAAATTCTAGATCTTATTTGCAAGCAACATCAAGCAGAAGGTGGGATGCTTGCCAAAGGAAGGGAGGAAAAATTGAGGGCCAAGTCAAGCTGCAAAGTTCTTGTATCCTAGCATTCAACTTAAGGGTGATATTGGCAGAGTCTGGGTCTGCCCTCTCATTCAGACAATGGAGCATGTAAATAAAGGCTTTGAAAATTTGTATATAGAAAATGCTCACATACTTGATTTTGTAAATTCCAACAATCTAGCTGATTGAGATACCATTATAATTAAAGAAAAGAAGAAAAGTGTTTGCATTTATAAAAGATAGGTAGTATTGTCACATCTGAAATAAGTTAGCAAGACTGACAATGTTGAAATTTTAAGACAGATGTAGTTGATCTCAGTTACACAAAATGATTATGTATTAGTCACAGGAAGCACTTTGCCACACAAGAACCAAATGTAATCCTGAGCCTTATGAAGGAGCAATATTTCATATACCTCTTATGAAGAAGGGAATCAGTCACAGAGCAGTGCCACCAGTTGTAGCACTAGCTGGAGCCCAACACTAGTACATGGACAGGTCAGTCTGTAGATGCCAAAATCACAGTGACCCTGAATTTCAAAACCATCGATTGTTCTAGGTTTAGTACAGAATGTTAGTGATTTAACTCAGTGCACTATATTTGGGATATTAAGAATCTGCATTGAAATGACTTGATTGCTTCACCATGGAACAAGCAAAGCAGGATGAAAATTTGATGGTTCTGAGAGGAATAGGGGCATCACAAAACTGCAAAGAATAATTGTCTTTGATGTTTTGTGTCAAGACCTGAGAATATACATGAACAGGAAAGGATTCCATTCTCTCAATATGCAAATATTTTTGTGACAGTTGGTGCATTATGCAAGATTGTTTCTGCCTTCCTGACAGTAGTCATCTGAATCCTGTGTCAATCCTCAATGCTAAGACTATACCACTCAGGCCATTGGATGTTAGTTAGTTGCTTGGGATGATGTGGGGGGTTGGGGGCAGATGGGAGCTGCCCATTGACCACATGGCTCTTGATAATTATTGTGATGAACCAGAGCACATAAACAGCCCACATTGATCATTGACTTTCTGAAGCAGCTCCACTCTCTGTACCATTCTGTGCAGAGGTTCTGCAATATAGCCTAGAGTTCCTACATTTGTCATCTTCTACTGCACATACCAAAACTTTCCTCATCGAGCCAATCTTTGGAATCTCCAGGAGATGGAAATGTGCATGACCCTGAAAATGATCAACAAAATGAGGATGAATAAAAAAAGTGGGCATAATCAGTGATGCCATCTTTCAAAGCTGTGAGACTAAATAATTATGGCGACTTCAAGATTCAGTGAAAGAAGTCAATTGAATACAAAATTGACTGGACAGTAGGAGACAGAGGGTATTGGAAGAAGGTTATTGTTCAGACTGGAGCCCTGTGACCAATGGTGTCCCCCAAGGATCAGTGCTGGGTCCACTGTTGTTTGTCAATTACATAAATGATTTGGATGAGAATATAGGGGACATGGTTAGTAAGATTGCAGATGACACCACAACTAGTGGTATAGTCAACAGTGAAGAAGGTTATCTAAGAGTACAACAGGATCTTGATCAGCTGGGCCAGTGGGGTGAGGAATGGCAGCTTCAGTTTAATTCAGATAAATGTGAGGTGTTGCATATCAGTAAGACAAATCAGGGCAGGATGCATACAGTTAATGATAGGGCTGCAGGGAGTG
This sequence comes from Rhincodon typus, assembly GCF_021869965.1. Classification (NCBI taxonomy): domain Eukaryota; kingdom Metazoa; phylum Chordata; class Chondrichthyes; order Orectolobiformes; family Rhincodontidae; genus Rhincodon; species Rhincodon typus. The sequence goes on along the minus strand of NC_063359.1, from coordinate 23,714,001 downwards.
TTGTCGAACAGGGAAAGCAGGGGATGCAGGTACATAGTTCCTTGGAAGTGGTGTCACAGGTAGACAGGGTGGTGAAGAAGGCATTTGGCACATTTGCCTTCATCTGTCAGAGCACTGATTACAGGGGATGGGGCATCATGTTATGGCTGTATTAAATATCGGTGAGGCCAAATTTGGAGTACCGCGTACGATTCTGGTTGTCCAGCTTAGGAAAGATGTTACTAAGCTAGAAAGGGTGCAAAATAGATTTACAAGGATGTTACCGTGACTGTAAAGTTTGAGTTATAAGGACAGGCTGGTTAGGCTGGGACTTGGAGCATAAGAGGATGCGGGGTGAGCTTATCTGTGCCCCTTGGATTTTATAAACTTCTATAAGGTGAATATCCAAGGTCTTTCTCCTAGTATAGAGAAGTCCAAAGCTAGAGGACATAGGTTTAAGGTGAGATGGGAAAGATTTAAAAGGCACCTGAGGGGAAACTTTTTCACACAGAGGCTGATGCATATATGGAACGAGCTGCCAGAGGAAGTGGTAAAAGTGGGTACAATCAAAATATTTAGAAGACATTTGGACATGTACATGGATAGCAAAGGTTTGGAGGGATATGTGCCTAACACAGGCAAATAGGACTAGTTCAGTTCAGGAAACCTGGTCTGCATGGATGATTGGGCTGAAGGACCTGTTCCATCCTGTATGACTCCATGACTCCAGGTCTGGCAGCATCTGTGGAGAGACAGAGGAGTTAACGTTTCGAGTACAGTGACCCTTCTTCAGAACTGATGGTAGGTAGAAGTGGTATATAAGCTGAAGACAGGAGTTTGTTTGGGTGGGGGCGGTGTGGGAGGTAGTAAACAATAGATGGAGGTGGAGCCCAGAGAGTAAGAACAGCAGTTGCACAGACAAAGAAATGGATAATAGTGAATTGTAGAAAAAGAAACACTGATAAAAGGGATCGTTAGACAATGAAAATCAGTTGACTCTGATGAAAGAAACTCATGTCATGACAGGGCCAGGGTTGTCAGATGGTAAAAGACATGGAAGAAGGTGTTCAGGCCCTAACATTATTGAACATAATATTGAGCCCTAAAAGCTGCAGGGTTCCCAAACAGAAAATGAGATGCTGTTCTGCCAGCTTGTGCTGAGCCTCATTGGAGCACTGCAGCATGCCTGATACTTCAAGTTGATAGAAATGTTGACCATGAACACAGTAGTGTATTGAAATGGCAGGCACTGGAAGCTTGGGGTCACTTTCAGCATACAGAACATGCACGTTCTGCAAAGCAGTTACCCAGTTTGCATTTTGTCTCCCCAGTGGAGAGGAGACCATGTCTTGAGCATGTAAGTGATGAATGAGCTCTGCTTCCAATAGATTCATTGATGAAATGCTTCCATTTGTCAGTACCATCTGTTTTCAAATGATATATGATGTCCATATAATGAAAAAGTATTTCACAAAAATAAGCTGTGGTTTCAACAAAAAAACAAATTACTGGATTAGTCTACAAAATTTCAAACTGAAACATAGAGTTTTCAACTAAATTGCAGTTCTGAATCAAAGTAGCTGGTATAAATTAATGAACTGTGAATAAAATGGTTAAGTGGTGGTTAAGGCAAAACAGCAGATTTGTGGTTATTCATATCAATTTATTACCAAAAAATCTAGACTAAGCAATATTACTTTGACCTGCAAAATGTCCTGCTTGTACTTATTTCTTTCCAGATTGGTTGGTGCAGTGCTCAGGCCCGACAGTGTTCTAAAAATCATATTGTTAAAGCTATTCTGAAATGGCTTTGATAAAGTTACATATGTATATTTATTGTACTACATTAAAATCTATACTTTGTAATGAAACAGATTATTACCTGTATGAATCCTTTACTCAATGTCTATTTGCATAATCAGGTGATTTACACTGATACAAGATTTTTGCATGTTTCCTAAGTAAAGGCACTAGCCTCCAGTTTATACTTTATCCAGCAAATTGCTTAACAGGATTATACAACAGTGCAAGTTATCACACAATATAATATTAGTCTAGTCTCATGGGGGTGGGGTGGTGGGGTAGTTACAACTGATTCCTAAACTATTGTAAACATTATTAGTGTTTTCAAAAAAGACAGTCACACACTCGACAAATATAATCAAATGATTGATACTTAACATGAATGTTACTGAGACAATTTTGGAAGTGAACCCCATGTTGGTGAGGTTTCAAGGATGTATTAATCCAAACTGCTAGTTCTGAAGAAATTCAGATGAGAATTTGAAATGCAGCTCATGGCTATTGACATCTGGGATAGTCAGACAGAGAAAAGAGCTTTGTTGTTTTATCATTTGTCACTAAATATTAGATGATGTTCAAATGAAATAAAGTGAAGGGAAAATGCCTGTATCTTACATAGCACTTGTCTACAATGATCAGCAATATTTTTAATACATTTTACAAAAGTATTCCTATTCATAAAGCCATAAGACAAAAGTTGCCATAGATATTCCTCTACCAGCCCAAGTGCAAATTCCCATTCTTTGTAAATGATCAAAATAAGGCAAAGTGCATTGTGATAGGTTGAGCTTCTGTATAAAGTCAAAATGCAAAAATAATCTTGTAGGTGACTTGATGACCATTATCCCATGCATACAGAACTTTCTCTTTAGGATTATAGTCAATCTGTGTGGTGTAGGTGTATTCATTGATGAAGGGTAACTTTGGATTTATTTCAGTGTTTGTGTGAGTATCATATGCATAAGACACTTGGCCTTCTTTCTCATTATAAGTGTCTACTGCATACATAACACCACAAATAATGAAACAATTACCATAAGAATTACGCTTGAGGCCTGTTTTCCAAGTTGTTTCCTTCTTCATTGAAAGATCAATAGGATCTAATTTACTGATGACTATGATTTCATGCTGGCTGTACTCATAATAGAAGGCAGGATAAATAACCCACAGGCCACCTTCATCAACAGCAAAGTCAATGTCCGAATGTCCTCGCCATTTCCATGGTGTTGTATCTTCGTATACCACATCAAGAAGAAGAGTCCAGGCTGCTACATACCGCTGCTTAATGTCATATTTAATTATATTTCTGGTAAAAGCCCTATTGTAATAGAATGACCCATTGTAAACAACATGTCCTGTTCCAATCCAGTTATAAGGAAGCTTGTACAGATTACTCCAACGCCCTATAGGAAAGGAAGATAAAAATATTAAACCTACTGATTAATGAAGTCACCTAAAACCAAATTACATCTAGATTTAACAAGCAAATCCTTTCCATAATATGGTGCCAGTTGGAGCCAAATTGGGAGTGTTCATTGTTCCATCAATATGTAGAGGGTGTCCTTGAAGAATGCATACCTAGTAATTTGAACTTAGAAAATTTAGCATTTACAAATAAGACGACAATGTAGAAAAGAATTAGGTGCAATATTGAACATAATTTGATTGATGATCTATCAGGTAAAGTATCATTTTTAACTGATACAATAAATAGAGAACCATTATCTTAAAACAACATGCAGAAAATTTGAGGATCATCACTACATAGAAAGTTTCAATTACACTTCTCTGTTGCTTTGTAAAGCATGTTATATCTCACCTTGTTTAAAGTTTTCAAGGTTCCTGAATTCTACCAAGTTGTTTCCATAGTAATAGTTTGTCACATAGATCCTGTCATCTTTTGCTATAGGATCTTTCATCCAGGCACCCTCATTGCGGCCATAACTGTGATGGTTCTCAGGAGGTTCAATCATTGATAATGTCCCATAACACTCACCTTCTCTGACTTTAAATAAAAACAAGAGTACTATGAGTGAGTACCACATAACTCCTGATATAAAGGAAGCATGATGCTCTGCAGTGGCATGCTGCACTCTATACATTTATGATACTGCTTACAAATTGTTTTTATTTGATTAAATGTGAAACAGTATAAATATTTAAATCATGAAAATTTTGAAAAAAATTTGTCTATACTGAAGCAACAAAATTCAACAGTATAGAGCAATGCAATATCAATTCTAGAGGGAAAGTAGAGGCAGGGCCATCAACATTGATCTCATCATCTCTTACTGTTGAGTTAAGAGGAACATTTACTTTGTCTCCTTGACATCTCAGTTTGGCATGGTGTATTGCACAGAATGACCAAGAGAGGAAGAAAATAGATGAATGAAACTAAACTCCAGATAATTAGTTTGTTAATAAAAGCTAGCAATTTGTAATAATAAACAAATATGAAAATAGTAAACAAATATACCATACTTAAATTTCAATGTGTGATTAATAATGTGGTTGATATTTGAATTAAGTGCTATTGTCACCTGATTATAGTTCTGTGAAGCACCTTGGAGCATTTTACTATGTTAACAGGCTGCATAAATGCAAGTTATTGAATTATATTACATTCTTGAGAGGGTGGTTTGGCTAGTATCTTGGAAACCTTGCATAAGATTGCATTAAAATCAATAAAAGGTAAAACTGTATAAAAATTACATTGTGCGATATAAATATACCTTTATTTGGACCAAACGACCGAGTGCTTGCCCCCCTGTTGGTGAGCATGGTGGCACCTATGGAGCTAAAGCTTGTGGTTGCAGTAGTAGTAGCCGTAGCATGACTTGTGACAGACAATGGAGTAGCTGTTATATTGCTAGTGCTCCTGTCAGCTACTTCAAATTCATAAGAAATCTGAGTTTTTTCTGCGGTTCTTGATTTGTGATCCCCAGAACGTGAAGTTCCTTTAACTGAATTATCTGAAAGTGGTTTAAAATATAACAATGTGGCTTAATTTCAAACTATAAAAGAAAAGTATCACTTTGAATTATACAAATTTAATAGCGTTTATTTCTTTCTATTGTTACTATTCAGAGATGCTTTGCTTAACATAGTAAATTATTTTCATTATATCATGATTCTAAAGATACTTGAGGTTTTCTATTTTATTATTTAACACTGATTTTCTGTCTCTTAAAGTAAATCTGTGGAAGCACAGATATGTTTTGGTATATTTGGTGCCACTGATTTATACTGACTTCAGTCAAATGCCATTTTTATCATCTGTAATTCTGAATTTTTAGAATTTGTTTTTGGAGGACTGCATTTCACAATTTTGTCTATTTTCCCGTGAAAAGTAAAGCCTTGACTATTGTTTTATTTCTGTACTGTAAAGCATTATTATAGTGTTTGAATTATTCTCTTTGCATATTTCTGATCTATAGTTAGGTCTCTGAGGAAGAAAACCAAGTTTCCAAAATGTGAAGGACAATGCAAATTCCTCTGCCTTAATGAATCTGATACTACCTCTTAGCTATGGTTGAACACATCTCTTTGGTGAGGATTTTTATGTGCCTGGATTGACAGGCTTAGATGAAGCAATTTAGGAGGCTGGCTTCAGTAAAATTATTGATTGGATCCCACTGCCAGCAATTATGTACCAGGGACCCTCATTTTGTGCCAATTTTGGGGTCCTAAAGATCACAGTAAAATCCTGTCCTTTCTCTCAGTTGAAAATCCTATGTGAAAATTGCTTCAGTAGTTTCAGTGTAATTTGTACTGGGCATATTCAAGCATAATTCAGCATAAAGTGTCTGGGCTATAGAAATCCATGAACAAAACTTGTTGAACATTGTTCAGATTTCTGTGTGATTTTACTTTCTGAAATGTTAAAAATAAGATGCAAGTCTGTCTTCTTCTGAAGCTACTGACACGGTCTTCTGAGCAAGTGGCAAAGCCACTCATCTGAAGCCTTCAGAGTATATATACTAATTGGATGCTGACAGCAACATTATAAGTTTTAAATTTTTAAAAAACACTGAAAAATTATAAGTAGAGGACGACGAAAATAAAGGTAATGTGTAATATAGTGATTGTAACGAGGTCAGCCAGGTGGACCTCATAGAATATGAGTTACCTGATCGGGGCTGTTAACCTGGTCCAGTCAGGTAGGCCTGGCTGATAGATATAAACAGCAATGTGAACCATCCTGTTCACTCTGAGAGCTGGCTCTGAAGAAGCCGGATCAGTATCAAGTACTATGCATGTGTAAATTAAGGGTGACTTGGTGACGGGAGTTATTTCAGTGGCAACAAGAGAAAAAAATTATGCTCCTCAAGAAGTTCGCCCACAACAGTCATCTTTGAGTTAGGGCAAGCATTGAGAGCACATGCCATTATTTGGGAAGCTAGACTCTGTCCATCCTGCTGTCAAATATTGGGCCCAGTATATGGAAAGAATGTGTTATTTTTTTCCAGAAAAATGACATTGGGGCAGATGAAAAGAAATGGGTAATTCACCTGACAGCTGTGCACCCACAGGCTTTTTGGTTATTAGGAGCCTAACATTTCCTGAGGTACCAGATACTAAAAACTTTCAAGAGCTGACAGATTTAGTTGAGGAATAGTACAACCCCAAGTCTCCTCTAATTCTGGGACATTATCGGTTTTACTCGGCAATTCAAGAACCGGGGAAATCCACATCGGGATTTTTGACCAGGTTAAGATGACAGGCAGAAGCATGTGACTTTGGTTTAACCCTTATTGAGATGCTGAGAAACTGTTTGGTATGTGGGATTAATGATGTGACCATTCAAAAGTGCCTACTAGCTGAAGCCCAGCTGGACTTCAGACAGGCAGTACAACAGGTTTTGTCATTAGAAAATGAGGCAAGTGGTACATGTGAGTTACAGAGTATGCCGATAGAAGTGGACACCCTGGCCAGGCTGACTAAGCTTGGGGAACACCACTTGAGTGAAAGCAATTGCATAGCTTCACTCAGGACATGTCCTGAAAAGAGGGACTCTAGTTAAGACCACAGCAAAACCCCAAAACAAAGACAAACACAGCTCCATACCATCCATCATCCAACAGCCTGGCTAAAAGAGCAGTCTGAACTTTTAAGGCGAGCTTAAAGAAACTGCTTACAGCTTCACTCAATACCAAACTATCCTGGATCCTATTTGATTATTGGACCACCCCTCATGCAACTACAGTGATAGCTCCATCAGAGTTGCTAATGTGGAGAAGATGCCACACCAGGTTAAATCTGATCTCCCCAGACTGGGGGTTGGTGGTGGAGGGGTGGGTGCGGTGTGGGGAGTGAAATGGCAACAGAAACACCAATGCTGGACACAATAACCCTCTACACAAGAGAGAGTTTACTTTAGGTGACAAAGTTTGGGGCTGAAAGCAGGGAAATGGCCCAGCATGGGTAAGAGGGATGGTTGATGCAAGGTCAGCTCCCGTGACATACAAAGTTTGGGTAGGTGAGTCAGCACATGGACCACATGAAAGCTGCAAACTAACAAATAGGCTAAGAGCAAAACATACCCGGCCCCTCAGCACAGCCAGAATGGCTGTCAGAACCTTTTGGGTTCTCCTCTTTCATCTGGCGATGAAGAAACCTCGGAGTCCGAAATGGACATGGCGGATGTCACAGCCTTGATGCCTTTACCGCCTGATGAAGAGGATGAATTTCTTCCCACATACCCTGGGTGCAAGAGGTGGGTTACAGTGTGGTACATGCAGCCCGTATCTGAGGCTGAGTTACAGGAACCAAATCAGGTGTGAAAACACAAGGACAGGCTATGAGAGAAGGAATAGGCCTATATCCCTGGATTTAGAGGGGAAGGGATGTAGTGATTGTAATGAGGTTAGCCAGGTGGACCTCATAGAATGAGTTCCCTGATTAGAACTGTTAACCTGGTCCAATCAGAGAGCCCTGGCTGACAGATATAAACTGTAGTGTCAGAGGTTCTGCTCACTCTGAGGAAGCTAGATCAGTGTCAAGGACTTGATTTGGTGATGGGATACTGTCCTGTCTGGAGTTATTTCATGTAAGGCCAGAAAGAGCAGGAATATTCTCTAGGTGCCACAAGGAATAGGTAGAGTCCATCAATAGTTAGTGCTCATTAACATATAATGGATAAGATGAGGTGAAAGCCATTTGACTTGTCAGATCCATTTTACCATTCAATAAGATTATGGGTGATTTTCTTCTCAACTCCATCCCCCATAGTCTCTTTGAACAACCTCCACTTCATTCTATCAATACCCACTCCTTGTTCTATTTAATTTCAACTGACAAATTCTACAAGCAAGCAGGAAGTAGACCATCAGCACAGCAATGAAGCCTGTGGTTATAACTGTTGTGGCCTTGTGATGCTTCTGGGCAAATAGGAAATTAACTCTGCATTGCAATTTCCTGCTGGAAACCCACTAGGAGTTAAATCCAACTCTGACATATTTGAGGACTTTAAACAGTGACCCTGCCATTGCCAATTAATTGTAACTTAATCACAAATTAACATTGGAACTTTGAGCTGTGTCACTGCTTGAACTATCTTACCAGCTTTGTAATTGGTTATATCAACAGATAAATTATTTAATATTCATAAATATTAAATGCCAAAGGAGAAAATGTGTTTATCACATCTCAGTGCAGA
>NC_063359.1:23614556-23695561 GCF_021869965.1 Rhincodon typus | reverse complement strand
ACGAGTGTCATAAGATAAGTACAAATAGTGTGAGTGGAGTGTCGGCATGCTGAATAACAAGTCTTTACAGGTGATCAAAAGCGTCAAACAGTGTAAGTAAAGTGTCAGTGACGCTTTTGATCACCTGTAAAGACTTGTTATTCAGCGTGCCGACACTCCACTCACACTATTTGTACTTATCTTATGACACTCGTAATTATGTGGAATTATATTGCCATTATCTCTCTGCCTATAATTCTGTGCCTGTGTGCTTCCCTCCACTTGATGAAGGTGCAGTGCTCTGAAAGCTTGTGATTTCAAATAAATCTGTTGGACTACAACCTGGTGTCATGTGACTTCTGACTGAGTAATAACTAAACTAATTGAAGGCAATTATCCAAATTTGAGACACAAATAACAAATATGTGACATCCAAATTGTACTCTTACACTTCTCAATCTGTGTTCAACTCCTTGATTAGACAGGTGATTACTTTTTAATCATTTATAATGATATACTACTTTAGATTCATTTTAATTTGAAATTGCTTGCAACCAATTGACTTCTTGATCTTGAATTTTCAATAATATAAACTCAGAATTTGCAACGCTAATATACATTGTCACTCATAAACATTGAAATTTGGACAATTTACTTCTTGTCGTGTACAAGCAATGTTTGCTTTGAAACAATTTTGATTCTCCCAATAAGTTATCTTCATCTTTATAGAGATAAATTTAGTGTAAGTAAAGCTGTTGCTTGGATTTGTGCTTTGCTAAACTAAATGAAAACTATATATATGTGTGTTCTTTGGTATATTGAATTTCAAACAGTGACTAACATGATAGTGAATTTATGTTACATCACCTCTTCTAGGTTATTCATCTGTGTTGTTACTTTTTGTATATAAGAGTGAACCTTCATCATATCGATACTATACAAGGTTCCTTCAAGGAGATCAACCAGTGACTGCAACTAGATCAAGACCAGAAAAAAAAATGGTTAGACAATGTGAAAATTAACTTCTGCAATGTTTCAGAACATGCAGAATTTAAAATCCATAGTGATCTTGTGAGGGTTTCAACTAAAATTTATTTTATCATCATTTTCTCTTTTTCTCGGAAAGCAGTATTTTGTACGGGAATGTGGACAACATGGAAAATCAGTTGTCCTATTCCGTGATTTAAATGTCTAGCATCCAGTCAGCCACTTTGACAGCTCATCTGAAAGGGTAAGCATGTAAAGTAAATGTGAGGTTGCAGTGCCGGGGATAGGGTGCCAAACAGGGTGCAAGCGTGCCAGGTAAGTAGGGTGCCAGGATTCCAGGGAAGATGTAATAGGGAAGGGGGAGAGGTCACTTTAATCGTTACTTTGGAGTTAAACTATGTTTCTAATTGTCTAATATTTCCTGAATAACTATTGAATTCATTGCAGCAGAACTTCCAAGTTCTCTGATTTAAAATGGATACTCTCAGAAAGTTCCAGGCATAGCAGAATTGCCCAATGGAATCTTCAGTTTCCCAGCAATTTTCTCGGAGTCTGCATGCTGAGGATTCCAGATCCTGATGTACAATTGCCATAAGGCTGCCAGTGGAATATCCAGATCTGGGCATTAGTGAACCAGAAGGGTTTTTACAACATCTGATGATGGTTGCCACGGTCACCATTACTGAGAGCAGCTGGATATTGCAGATTTATTAGTTGAATTAAAATTTCACTAGGTAGCCTGCTGGGATTTAAACCCATGTCCTCAAAGCATTAGCTTGGGTCTCTAGATTACTAGTCCAGTGACATTAACACTATGTCAGATGGCAGTATAATTTGGATAAATGTGAGGTTATTCACATTGGAAGCAAAAACAAGAAGTCAGATTACTACCTGAATGACTGCAAATTGGGAGAGAGGATTGTGCAGTGGGACCTGGGTGTCTTTGTGCACCAGTCACTGAAGGTAAGCATGCAGGTGCAGCAGGTGGAAAAGAAGGCAAACGGTATGTTGGCCTTCATTGCGAGAGGTTTCGAGTACAGGAGCAGGGATGTGTTGTTGCAGTTATAAGGGCCTTAGTGAGACCACACCTGGAATATTGTGTGCAGTTTTGGTCTCCTTTTCTGAGGAAGGATGCTCTTGCTCTCAAGGGAGTGCAGCGAAGGATTACCAGGCTGATTCCAGGGATGGTGAGTCTGACATATGAGGAGAGATTGACTAGGTTGGGATTGTTTTCGCTGGAGTTCAGATGAATGAGGGGGGAATCTCAAAGAGACATATAAAATTCTAACAGGACTAGACAGGGTAGATTCAGGGAGGATGTTCCTGATGGTGGGTGTGTCCAGAACCAGGGGTAGACCATTGAGGAAAGAGATGAGGAGACATTTCTTCACCAAAAGAGTGGTGAGCTGTGGAATTCATTACCACAGGAATTAGTTGATGCCAAAACATTGAATGTATTCAAGAGGCAGCCAGATATAGCACTTGGGGTGAATGGTATCAAAGATTGTGGGGAGAAAGCAGGATTAGGCTATTGAGTTGGACAAACAGCCATGATCGTAATGAAGGGCAGAGTAGGCTTGAAGTGCCAAATGGCTTCCTCCTGCTCCTATACTCTATGTTTCTATGTCACCATCTCCCTTTGCAGAGATACAGGTTAACAAGACTGAGTACCTTTCAGTGTGTTGCCAAACTGCTTATTCTTTAAACTCTATGACTTGATGGCAGGCTGTTCTATCATTGAGGTTTTCTTAGTCCAGTCAAACTTCCCAGCATAACTAGGTAATGATCAAAGATGGAAACTAGATCTTATTTACCCTCCCCAAACTAGGCAGCTAATTAAGGCTGCTCCCTGATGGTACTGAGTAGCTCAATAGAGGTGACTCAAGACCTTCATTTAAACAAATATATCTCCCCTGCTGTTACTCATGTCACATCAGATTTTATTCTGCATTTATTTCTTTATACATTGAAGCACATAATGCATGATGTGTTATTCTAACGTTAAAGTAGAACTGACACTTTGGCTGAAATTTTACTCACTTCAGGCATTTGGAATGGATGAGTCAGAAAGTCACGAAATAACAGAAAGCTCGATTCCACAGCATGCTGTGGAGCTACACCTGACATCACCAATTAGATCCCCCGATTGACTTACTCAGCTTCCAGTTAAACAGGGTAGATGGTTGATGTACACGCGGGAATAGGTAAACCCATGGAGCAGATTGGCACTGAGAAAAATCAGTTGGGTGAGTTGCTGATCTTAAGCTTTCATTTGAAGGGTGGATGAGGGTGAGGATTCTTTCTATTTATTTATGGAATGTGGGTATCACTGGCTGAGTGAGCATTTAATGCCCATCGCTAGTTACTTGAGAGAAGGTGATGAGCTGCCTGCTTGAGTTGCTGCAGTCCATTTAGTTTAGGCACACCCACAATATCAGCAGGAAGGCAGTTGCAGGATTTTGAATGTCTTACAAAGGAGTCAACTGGAGGCCTGGTTGGACAGAAGTAGTCTCAGATGTGGTGAGGAGGCTGGGGCCTGGTTGATGGCAGGGAAAATGGTCAGGGGCCTGCAAAGTGGGAACAGGAGCCTTGGGTGAGAGTTCTGAATTTTGGTAAGGAAGTGCAGGGGCTTGGAAGAAGCATCAGTTTGGAGGGAAGTCTGGAGAAGATAAGAGGTGGGGTGATTGCAGGCTGGGTTGAAGGACTTATGGGAAAAAATAAGGAAAAGTGTCTAATTGCAGGGTTTTTTTAGGTAAACATGCTGGATACAGGAGGTAGACGTAAAGACATTCTCTTCTTGAATCTGCCAAGTCCTCACTGGATGTATTTGTTGGATTTCCTGTGGCTCAGGAAACCTGGCTGACTCAAGTTAATTGTTGAAATGCTGAATGACAATGTTGCTCCCAGTCTCATTGTTATATTTAGAACTACTATCTGTCCCTGTGGAGCTGGTTTGTTGGCCACCGATCTCTCAACCTCTGTTAAAGTGGAAAATGAGCAGATTTGAGTGAAGAATCTGGCTTTTAAGACCTTTATCTCCTGTCAGCCCTACCCATCGACCAAACAAGCCTAGCTAAAACTAGCCCGTTAGTTTAGATTAAAATTCTGGCCTTTAACTCCACTTAACTATTGTAAATTTGCAAAAGCCATAAATAATCATAGTTTAACTGTTGTTGCTGTATAAAAGTTGCAGTTTGCCAAGAGCTTGCGTTCAACGCCTGGCTAATTTACAAAATTCCTTATCAACAGCAAATAACTTGTAAACTTTCAATTTTTCCTCCATGGTATTTGCACTTGGTATTACATTTAGACTGTGGCACATGTTTTTGAAACATTTTACATTTATAAATTAGGTGAAACCCATCATTTCCTATTTGCTATGTATGTTACTATGTGTTTGTAGGAAAATGTCAGTGTTTCTTTCATACAATTTCTAAGACAATATAATTGCATCACCATCTTTCTTGATTGCTCTCCAAGTGCTCATACTGCTTATCTAAAATGCAGAACTGTATGAGCAAATGTTTCTCCAATTAAATATTAGGAAGCCTGAGACCATTATTTTTGATCCCCACTCTAAATTCCATTCTTTAGTGATCATCCCTCTTGCAGGCAACAGTTTATGTTTAAGCTAGTCTGTTCATAACCTTGGTATTTGACCCATGTATGAGCTACCAACCATATATTCATTGCCTAGTTCTCATCTTTTGAACATCCTGAATTAGTTGCTGGGACTGCAACTATTTACTACATATGTAAATTACTTGGAGGAAGGAAGTGAATGTACTGTAGCTAAATTTGCAGATGTTACAATAATAGTTGGAAAGGCAAGTTATGAAGGGTATAGAAACAGTTAATAGAGAGATATCAATAGTTTGAGTAAGTGGGCAAAAAATTGATAAATGGAATATAAAGTGGGAAAATATGAAGGAAGGAAAACAAAAAAACAGTATTATTAAAATGGACAAAAGCTGCAGAAAGCGGCATCCCAAAGACTTGGAAATACATGTGCACAAAACATAGAAAGCTAACACACAGGTAATCAGAAAGGCTAATGGAATGTTGACCCTTATTTCAAGGCGGTTAAAGAATAAGAGTAGGGAAGCCTTACTGCAACTGCACAAGATGCTGGTGAGATGACATCTGGAGTACTGTGAGCAGTTTTGGTCATCCTTTTTTAAGGAAAGATTTTGTTTCATTGGAGAAAGTTCAGAGAAAGTTCTCTCGCATGATCCGTGATACGAAGGGATTGTCTTATGAACAGAAGTTAAACAGGTTGGGACTCCTCTCAGTGGAGTCTAGCAGAATGACAGGTGATCTCATCAAGCCATATAGGCTTCTTAAGGGGCTTCACAGGGTAAATGCTGAGAGATGAGGCTGTGGGATGATGGTATAAAGGTTTATTAAATCATGAGGGGCATGGAAAGGCCTTTCTCCCAGAGTACACAAGTCCAAAACTAGAGGGCATAGGTCTAAGGGCAGGGGGGAAAGATTTAAAAGGGAACTGGTGGACAACTTTTTCATGCAGAGGGTGGTACGTGTATGGATCGAGCTTCCAGAGGAAGTGTTGGAGACAGGTACTATTACAACATTTAAAAGGCATCTGGATGGGTACATGAATAGGAAGGGTTGAGAGGAATATGGGCCAAATGCTGGCAAATGGGACTAGATCAGTTTAGGATATCTGGTTGGCATGGATGAGTTGGACTGAAGGGTATGTTTCCGTGCTGTATGACTCTATGACTCCATGTCTCCCCCAACATGCAAGAATCTAGGACCAGAGGGCACAGTCTCAGAATAAAGGAGTGTAAATTTAAGACTGAAAAAAGGAGGAATTTCTTCTCTCAGAGGGTTGTGAGTCTTTATAACTCCATGCCATAGACAGCTGTGGAAGCAGAGACATTGTATATATTTAAAGCTGAGATGAATAGATTTCTGATCAGTAGGGGAATCACGGTTACAGGGAAAAGACAAGAAGGTGGACGTGAGTAACATTGTATCAGCCATGACCCTATCGAGTGGTGGATCAGGTTTGAGGGGCTGAACAGCCTACTCCTGTTCTTATTTCTTGTGGTGTTCTGGTCACCTGTAACATCTTGTCTCTGAATATTGCATTCTCACAGAATGTTGGAAATGGATTTCATTAAAGCATTCATTCAACAGATTTAACAGGCACAATAATAATTAACTGTAACATAAAATAATAGGCATCACTGAAACTAGTTTTAGCAGTTTCATTGTTTTCAGGAGTTAAATTGTTACTGTATTTTTGTGTACCTTAAAGAATTCTGGAGCCTGTTTTCTGAGTTTTTCCATTCTCCACTCATTTTCACAAGGGTTGAGAGATGATGGGGGAGCTGTACAGGAACACTTACAGTCTGTCCCAGAACTGACAGTTTCAACTGTGTAGAAGTCTTCAAAACGTAAGCTCCCATTTCTGATGCGACTGCATGCATCCTTTGTCAGAGGTCTCATGATGCATTTGCAACGGCAGTCTGAGCCCTCAGAAATCATCTGAACTTGGTCATTTTCCCCAAACAACTGTTAAAATAAAAATGATTGAATTAGCAAGAACATACAGCACTACCCTCATCCATTGCCTGTGTCAATTAAATTTGTCAGACATGACCAGCCCTTGTCAAAGCTATGTTGACCGATTAGTATTAACTTTTTTTTTCTAAGAATATATTTACTTTATCCCATATTATGATCTCTATCAGTTTTCCCAGAAGGCATTTGATAAGGTGCCACACAGAAGCTTAATACACAAGGTAAGATCACATGGTGTTGAGGCTTCTATATTAGCTTGGACAGAGGATTGGCTAAGCATCAGGAGGCAGAGAGTCGGAATGAATTGGTCTTTTTCCGGTTGGCAAGGTATAACTAGTGGGGTGCCACATGATTCAGTCCTTGAGTCCCAACAATTTAAGACCTGTATTAATGACTCGGATGCAGGGATAGAAGGTACTATAGCCAAATTTGCAAATGACACTAATATAGATGGGAAAGTAAGTTGCAATGAAGAAATAAGGAATTTACAAATCTATATGGATAGATTAGGTGAATGGGCCAAAATTTGGCAGATAGAGTTCAACGTGGATAAGTATGATATTATCCATTTTGATTGGAGGAACAGAAAGTAAACTTATTATCTAAATGGAGAGAAACTTCGGAGTGCTTCGATGCAGAGACATCTGGACGTCCTTATACATGAATCACAGAGAACTAGTATCTAGGTACAGCAGATAATAAGGAAGACAAATGGAATTTTAGTACTTATTGCTAGAGGAATGGAATATAAAAGTAGGGAAGTATGCTACACCTGTACAAGGCATTACTGAGACCTGAGATAACAAGGTGTAGAGCTGGATGAACACAGCAGGCCAAGCAGCATCAGAGGAGCAGGAAAGCTGACATTTCGGGCCTAGACCCTTCTTCAGAACCTTACAGTTTGGTCCCATTACTTGAGGAGAGATGTAGGTGCATTGGAGGCAGTTCAGAGGACATTCACTAGATTGATTCTAGACATGAGGGATTTGTCTTATGAAGACAGACTGAATAATTTAGGTCTATCTGGACCTAAAGAGTCTCTCTAGAGTTTAGAAGAGAGAGAGATCTAACTGAAGTATAAAAGATGCTAAAGGGGATTGCCAAAGTAGACATAGAAAGAATGTTTCCTCTTATGGAGCGAGAATGAGCCGTGATAGTTTTAGGATAAGGGGTAGCAGATTTATATCAGAGATGAGGAGGAATTACATTTCTTAAAGAGTCATTAATCTGTGGAATTCACTACCCCAGAGCGCAGTGGATGCCAAGACACTGACTAAACTTAAGGAGGAAAGAGACAGATTTTAAATTAGTAATGGATTGAAGAGTTAAGGGGGAGCAGGCAGGAAAGTGGAATTGAGGCTGAGATGAGATCAGCCATGATCGTGTTGATTGGCGGAATAGGATCAAGGGGCTTAATTGTCAATTCCCACTCCTAGTATTTATGTTCTTATGTATAATGATAATTACCAGTGCAGCCCAATGTGCAACTTTGAAATGCAGAAGCATCCTGTAAGTGGTTTGGAAATGTGCCATGAGGGCTCTTAGAGGCTAGCATATGTTCAATGTCAATGTCTGTGAATGTGAATACAGCTGGGGCCCATGGAGTGAGCTGAGAGATGTTTATGCCTAGGTTCCAATATGGAGATCCTTTTGAGAAAGCAGAGAGCTGAAGTCACAAGACACTTGCTCTGACTCCCACGTTGACAATTCTCAACATCCAACTTGTTTAATGTGTTTGGCAAAATTGGAAGCTGAATACCAAATGGGCAAGTCATAGTGTTAATAAGGTGTTTAACAAGCTATAGTGTGTCTTCATTGGCAATTCACTAGTTCCTCATGAGAAATTTACCATGCCACTTGGCAGATGTGTAAAAATACAGCAAATTGCTCCTGACATTGAAGTTTCACCAGACTTTGGGTGCAATTCTGCCATAAATCTTGCCGCAGCCCACATTGGTTAGGCCCCTACAAGATTCGGCTTCATGGCTAGATATCAGCAATAGCTCTGTGGTCAAGAACAAGCCTCAGAAACATGTCCAACAGAGCTGGCAACTCTACCTTCCAACACATAAGCCCTCCTGAAACCCCATCCTGTCTACTGAGCCCCTAACTAATCTGTGCAATTAGTTGGCCTGTGTTTATGTGATGTAATGCCAACCATTACCAGTGTATGGTTGGGGCAGTTCACTGGCATCATCCTCTTTTCTTAACAAATTTGTTGCTATCATCCTCCTTCCTTGGCAGGCTGTCAGGGCTAACTTGTTTTTCAGTGGTAGAGAAAAGCCATTAGTGAGCCTCAAGAAGAAGGGTATCTTGTCTTAAACAAGTTGTAGACTATTGCATGATAGCAATCAGGTACAAATTACACCTATAAGTTAATTTAAATTGTTGCTGAGACTATAATGCAACCTAGGATTTTGATCTTCACTCTACTGGATGTTCTGCCTTTTCCCTATCCAAATCCTCATAATATGCCCTTTTTTTATTCACACATGGGCATTGCTGACTGGATCATCATTTATTGCCTATCCCTCACTGCCCTTAAGAAAACTGAGCTGCCTTTTTGAACCACTGCAGTCCATGTGCTGTAGGTAGACACACAATTGCATTAGGGCTGGAATTCCAGGTTTTTCACTTAGTTAACAATGAAGGAATGGCATATATTTCCAGGTCCGGATGATGAGTGGCTTGGTGGGGAATCAGAAGGTGGTAATGATGTTCCCTTGTATTTGCTGCCCAATCCTTCTAGATTGTAATGGTTGTGGTTTTGGAAGGTGCTGTCTGAGAATCTTTAGTGAATTTCTGCAGTACATCTTATATATACTGCTGTGTCTGAGCATCGGTGGTAGAGTGAGTGAATGTTTGTGGATTGGGTGGATCCTAATGCAGTTTCCAATATTAACTATTTCAGAACCATTACCCGATACTAACAGTTTCCCCTCAAGCTTTTATTTGTCATAGTTAACATTGATGCATTAACGAATACAGTTACATTTACCATTATCCAACCTCTGATTACTCCAGATCACTGACTGGACAGATTCACATACTCTGGAGAGCTCAATTCTTTCAGGATACTCTCCTTTGAAAAGATTGATAGGTCATCGGATTCAAGATTGTTTACCTTGATTCTGCTCTTATCCCTGGATTGTCTGGAATGGCTTTCTACTGTTTCAAGCTGAAACTAAAGCTCCCTCAACACTGTCCCCATCAAACACTCCATGGATAGGTACAGCACAGGGTTAAATACAGAATAAAGCTCCCTTCACACTATCCCCATGTGATACTCCCAGAACAGGTACAACATGGGTTTAGATGCAGACTTAAGCTCTCTCTACCTTTTTTAAAGTCAAAGTACAGCTACCTCTACTGTGTTAAGCTGAAAGTAAAGCTCCTTGTGCGCTGTCCCCATCAAACACTTCCAGGACAGGTATAACATGCGATTAGATACAGAGTATAGCTCTCTCAACTCTTTTAAAGCGAAGGTAAAGCTCGCTTGACTCTTTTAAATCCCTGTCATGTCCAGGGATGTATAGGCTAGGTGGGTTAGCTATGATAACTGTGGAGTTATGGGAAGGGAGTGGGTCTGGGTGCGATGCTCTTCAGAGGGTTGGTATGGCTTCGATGGGCCAAATGGCCTGCTTCCACACTTTAGGGATTCTATGATTCTATAAGTAAACAGAAAGTAAAGCTCTCTCTCCTCTTTTAAACACAACATAAATGTTCCTCCGCATTGTCTCCATTAAACACTCCCAGGACAGGGACAGCTCAGGGTTAGATGCAGAGTAAAGCTCCCACTCGCTTTTAAAATTGAAAGTAAGCTGAAAGTAAAACTTGCTTGACACTGTTCCTGTCAAATACTCATGGGACTGTGACAGTATGGAGTTAAGTAGAGAATAAAGATCCCTCTGCACTGTCTTCATTAAACGCTCCCAGTACAGGTAAAGCATGATGTTACATACAGAGTAAAGCTCTCTCTACTTTTTTAAACTGAAGGTAAACTCACCCAAAACTACCCCCCATCAAATACTCCCAGAACAGGGATGGAATAGTTTTCTACACTGGAGGATATCTTACCTCTTGGATTTGATTTGATTTGATTTATTATTGCTACATGTACCGAGATAGAGTGAAAAGAATTGTTTTGCGTGCTATACAGGCAAATCACACCTTACATTAGTACATCAGGGTGATAGAACAGAATGCAGAAATATAGTGTTACAGCTACAGAGAAGGTGCATAGAAAGATTAACTTTAATATGTTGAATTTTAATATAGATGTCCTGGGTTGAGGATATTGTTCCTGCTCAACCAAATAGTTGGTCAATTACCACATCTGGAAAACTGTTAATCTCCTAACTGCTTTCACTGGTAATTTTATCCTGCTGAATCAAGTAGTTGCCCCATAACATCACCTAGGCGACGTTTAATCTCATGATTTCTTTCATGGAAGATGGCTGCACTGTTGAAAAGGTATTTTCCTTTTTGCAGGATCCTGCATTTCTGGACAAGGCATTTTTTTTTTATATCAGTATCCTGGATTGCTGTATCAGGTAGTTTCTTCTTGACCATGTCCTTAATCTGTGGATGTCTGTCATCCCACCCCAGTGTTCACCTCCATCAAGTTGTATGCAGCCCATCTTCCATCTGGTTAAGTAAATATTTATTTCCAATCTGCTGATACATTTGTGTTGTTATATGTAATATCTTAACTTCAAATTGTAGATTAGGTTAAAAGTCTTCATTTATCCCCCATGATTGTCTAACTGGTGAATCAAACATGTTACATCCTCAGAGATGTTATTTAAGGATTGCTGCTGACTTAACTTTACCACTAATTCTTCCTTGGAAACAAATAATTCAAACATTTCACTTGAACTTGAGTCATCACATCATCAAATCTGAATCTGCTATTGCAATTTCCATACCAAACTGTGTTGATGCTTAAACAATTTCAGTTAAAGATTGACCAGTGAGCTCAAGTGGGTTACATTGCTCATTCATTTTCTCCTCATTTTCATGTTCTCACAAATAATCCTGATTTCTGTCATGTGAATTTTCTTCAGGGATTATAGGAGTGGAAAACATTTCTATTAGTTCTGTATAGTCACAAATTTCCATCTTGTTGACAGTATGAAATAATTTCCTTATTGGTGAACAAATTGTATTCTTTTTAGGCATCTAAGAAGGCCATTTGAATATTTTGCCAATGGTCCCCTAATCCTAAAACAGCTATTCTTTGACTGGCTTATTTTTGACTTGGTGTAATACAGTCTCTCTTGACCTAGTCACTGTCCATTGAAACGAGGTGAACTTCTTCTGCTACTTCAAAAATGTTGAGGTCAAGACGTGCATATGCTCATGAGTTAAGTTTCTTATTTATGAATTACGTATACATTCTCTACTATTATGCACCATTTGTGTTGCATGTTACTTTTATCTTGAGAGCTGTCCCATCTGGATCATGTAGTTTCATTTCTGTAGACTGTAAGTTCTGCTTCTTTGACCATAGTAAGCTATTTGAACATAACAGTACTTGTCCCTGTTTAATGCTTAAAATTAATGAGCTGTTCATTGACAGGAACACGTTCTGACAAACTTGAGTTGTTTGGATCACCAATTTCTCATAAAAATGCATTGGGCACCTTATTAATGACGGTGGTCCTATCACATTAAATTCTTTGTGTGAGTAACCATTTGAGGTTTTAATGTTCTGTGACTGTGCTCTGCTTCTACACATCTTCTGAATTGACCTACAGCTTTACAGATATCGCATTCTTTTTTAATACCTGGGCTCTGCTTGTCCCTGTGATGCTTCCTTATTCCACAGAACTAACACTGAATGTTATCATCTGCTGTTTGGCCTATTCTTTCTGATGGATCATCACGAGTCTCTTTGGGGTTTTTAAACCTTATAAACTGAACAGGTTCTGTTTGCTCTTCTATGATACATATGTCCTTCTCACAGGAGATTTCTCTGTGATACTTCATGCTTTCAGCTTCTAGCATAATCTGAACAGATTGCCCCAAAGTTAAAGTTTCTTTGGACTAGAGTAAATCTGACAAAGATGCATCAGTAATCCCAAAATTTTTTGGTTAAGAATTTTGATTTAGAGTTCCATATTCACAGTTTCCACTAATCTGTGGAGATCATTTATGACGTTACCTATAGATCCCCTTGGATGCTGAGCCCTTCTGTTAATTCATGTTCAAGAATTGTATCTGTTCTCAGATTAAAATAATTGTCAAAAGCCCTCTGTTATAAATCGTATTGAATACAATTATATATTTACTTGTTCAGCTTGTGATCTATTGTGTCGTTTGTGAGCTTTCTATATTTTAAGAATTGTTTTGTCCAAGATGTCCAATCCTGTGTTCCATTTGGCCCATCTGTGAAATTAAATCCACCAGACAGTATTATTTCTCATGCTACTTTGTTCTGTAATTTTTTGTTTGTATTACTTTTAAGCTTTTATTCTCAGTATCTCAAAGCTGTTTTTTTAAAAAAAATGTTTTCATTATAGCAATGCTGTTTTATTTTCATTCTCTTAAAGGCTTTTAAACTTACAATATAGCAATGCTATTTTCCACTTCTTGAGGCTTCAAATTCTGCATTACAGCATCTCATTACCATTTATTGAGAATTTTCCATTTTATTCTTCGGTCAAAATGATAGTTTATCACCTTTTGTGGTCAAAATGGTGATTTCCAATCGTTGCAGACAAAATGAAATTTGTCTAGGATTTTTACACAAGCAAAATTTCTATTTATGTACAGGTATTTTAAATCTTTCTTGAATTGTGACAGAAATATTAAATTCCACCTCATTTTTGATGCTATATTTAATTGCGTCACTTTCAAATCATTTTCAAAGCAAATCCAGAGCTCCTGCTGTTACATTGGCTTGGATACTTAGGAAACAATGAAAGCAGGAAGGCCTGTTAAATTTGTAAGTAAATGTGTTATAGTAAATAAGAACACAGCCCTATAAGGCTAAGGCCCTGACCTATGAATTCATCATAAATTCTGCTATTGTTGGTAGTAAGCCTTACTGCAAAAGGAGTGCACGTAAACAATAAAAATAGTTTAAAAAGTGAAGGGTATTTAAGAGGTTGCTGATCTTAAGGTTTCCATGAACTTCTTAAGATTGAAAAGTTAGCGGGGTTTCTTGTTGATCAACCATCTGGGTTTGATTGGTAATTTAGAAGAGGTAGCTACAGAGAGAGTGGATGTATTTATTTTCAGAATTCCCTAAATTCTAAAATAGTCAATGGGTTGTAAGGTACCAAACATGATCTGATTTTTCAGGAAATAGGGGGAAAGAAAACATAAGAAATAGGAGCAGGAATAGGCCATTCAGCCCTTCAAGCCAGCTCTGGCATTCACTGAGATCATAGCTGATCTTCGACTTCAAAATCATTTTCCTCACTATTCTTACATCTGAAAACAGTGAAACCAGGCAATTAATTCAGCATCAAGAAATTCTTATCACCTGTTCAATTTATACTTGCATAATAAGTTCACATATTGGGAGACGCAAAGTTGCCTGTGGAATATTCAACTGGGAAAGTCAATGGAACTAGACCTGCGACTACACAAATGAACCCTATTTCAATAAGTTGCTTGGCAGAGTAGAGAGAGAATAAAATATGGATCCATTGTAACAGAATCTGGAAGACCTGCACTGTTTCATTAACTCCATGTTTCTCTCAACCTCGCAGTCAGTGACTGGCAAAAAAGCAACCTTCACCAAGAGCTCCTGAATTCTACAAATTTTACTATAGCTGAAGAAACATGACAATAGCTAACAGTTGTGAACCCATGTTTCACTCTCACAATTCAAGGGCTCCAAGAACTTTTAAATGAATCTGCTTTTATCTTCCTGTTTGTATGAAACACCAGTCCACCCAGCCACACTCTTTTAAACCTGTTAGCTGTGTTTATGTATGTTTGATGTTATGTTGCATTAATTTCTCTTGGAGTTAGTAGGCAATAAAATTCTCTTTCTTTCACTCCAGAAAATCTTGGTAATTTGCTGCTTCATTTTCTAGTGAACTATGTTTTATCTGATGTGTGGTAGCTGTGTGCTAAATAAAAATTATTGTTGCCAAAGAAGAGTTTTTTTAAAATTTAGATCATAGAATCCCTACAGTGTGGAAACAGGCCCTTTGGCCCAACAAGTCCACACCAACCCTCAGAGCACCCATCCCCTATAACCCACCTAATCTACACATCCCTCAAAACTATGGGCAATTTTCAATGGCCAATCCACTAGCCTACACATCTTTGGACTGTGGGAGGAAACCGAAGCACCCGGAGGGAACCCACACAGACACGGGGAGAATGTGCAAAATCCACATAGACAGTCGCCTGAGGGTGGAATTGAACCCAGGTCCTGCGCTGTGAGGCATCAGTGCTAACCACTGTGCCACTGTGTGGGCATTGCTGGTTAGACCATAATTTATTGTCCATCCCTAATTGCCCTGGAGAAGGTGCAAATGGGCTGTTTTCTAAACTGAAGAAACCTTGGTTGTAGGGGCATCTACAGTGCTGTTAGGAAGGAATTTCCCAGAAGTTGACCCAGTGACATTGAAATACGGTGACACAGTTGCAAGTCAGGACAGTATTTGAGTTGGAGGAATACTTGGAGGTGGTGGTGTTACCATATATCTGCTGCACTTCCTCTACATGGGAGAGGTTGTGGGTTTGGAATGTGTTTCCAATAGAGGCTTGGTGAGTTACTATTAAAAACAGGGGAGTCAAGTCACTTTCCTCACCTGGATATAACAAGTTACATGATACAATCCCACACAACTTGGTCTATTTGGGATTTATTCACGAAAAGCCTTATTTGAACCTTTGATACTCTTATGTGCTTATCCCATTTTTTAAAATGAGTAATTCTACAGTGACTCCCCAGTGGGTAGAGAAACTAATCATGTAACTATGAACGGATGTCAACATAAGTTTTCCAGAATCAAAGTAGAGAATATTTAGCAACGCTGGCTGTAGCACCAAAGTTAAATAGCTGGTAACTTATATATTGTTATACTTTTACTCTATTGCTGTTGTGTCAATTTCTAACATTTTGATGGGGTTAATGTGTCCAATTCCTAAAGGTCTTGATGGAAAGAATTTCTCTATATTTCCTCAGTCTGGTAGCAATTTCTTCGTCTTCAGTCATTATAAATTTCCAATTGTGTGTCTTTTCTAACTAAAAAGCAAATAAAGTTGTATTCGTTTTTGCATAACCTCCAGTCTTCTTACTCTTTAGAAAGCTACACTTTGGTGTCTAATCTATCAAACATATCTGAGTCAAACTTCATTAAATCACTATTAATATGAAGCAGGATAAACATTTATTAGTTGCAGCACTTGAACATAAACAATTTTATTTCACATTTTTTGCACTTATATTTGCCAGTTTGAGACAATACAATTATCTCCTGTGCCAATGAGTGCTAGTATTTGGAAACTACATTAAATGAAAACACCAGCTGGGATGTAGGTGCTCCTCACAATAGTAAGAAGAAATATGGAAGAATGAATCTATGAATGCATACCTGATAAAGTTAGTTTAATCAACCTTCTTATCTAAAATGATGAACAGCATCGAAACATCTAAGAAAAGAATAAGGATATCTAAAAGGAAGAAGGTAAATGTTTTAAACGAACAGAAATCTAGTAACACCATGGGTAGAATCCCTGCCTCTGAGCCAGAGGCTCCAATTTTGAGTGCCAATACAGGACTTGATTGGTCAAGCAAGATGCATTCATATCATGGCCAAGCATATTGTATGGGTTATATTCACAATAATTTGCTAGTGGCTCAGCTTGTTGAAAGTAAGTACAAGAAAATCAGCCAAGATTTCTTACTTCTTAATTCCTTCATCAAAATCATGTGTTGCGCTTGAAGTTAAGTACTGTAAATTATATTTTATTGCATATTTACAAGCACTAGTTGCACTTCTGAATAAAGACAAGTAAGTTTTGAACAAATGTTTTGTTGAATGATTTTCCTTTTAAACTCCACGTTAAAATAAGCAGGGCCTGAAAGGCAAGACCAGAAGCAGCTTTATTTGCTTCAATAATGAAAGAACAGTAGCATGGCTTTTGTTTGTGTCTTTCATGCTGGCATTTAAATTTGGAAAGAAATTAATTTTGAAATTAATATAATAGGTAGATGGGATAAACAACTGCTCTGTTTGATTTCAAAATTCATAGAGGACAACTGAACAAGCTGCAGCACTTTCCTAATTAAATGTCATAAATAAGGATAGGTACCTTTAAATTTTGGAGGTTATCTCGGACATTGCGCCAGGGCTTTTGATCAATTACTTTTTACTTCTTCATGTGAGGCTGTTACAACAATATTGTTACAGGAACGTCAATGCAGTCAGTTTGGACATCTGCCACATGTAAAACTCTTGTGAATTTCATATTACTTATATTTTTATTGTCAGCTAGTGAGATTTGACGGTGTTTAATTTAATTTCAGAATAAAGGTCCCTTATACACCAGTCCAATATTTCCCCATAATATCAATCTCCGAATGAAATTACAATGTGGAAATACTATGGCTTTAAGAGGTGCATTTTATCCTTTTTATCAAGAGAGGTTTGAGCCATAGGTGTCCAGCTATCTAATCAAAGCCAATAAAGGAAACTGCTTGTGAGGCCTTGGGTTTTTTTTTAAAGTTGAAGCAATAGGAGCTGCATAAATCAGTAGAGTCAGGCTTCCACAGAACCAGGGTTTCTATTTAGCTTTCAATAGTTGCAAGGGGTTTGGTCTGGTCTATAACAAAGTGGGAGCTCTTGCCAGGATCAAAATCTCTAATTTCAGGTTGGGTTGAGGATTACTGGGCTCAAAGACAGTGAATGGTGAATGTTAGTGTTTTTTCAGGTGTTGTATTTGGTTGGTTTAAACAGGGTGTGCCTTGGGTAATAATGGCTCTTTCATTCACTAAGAGTTTTCTGAGGGTGGAAGAAGTCACCTTGCGTGTTTAGGGAAGGTAAGCAAGGTAAAACTTTCCGAACTGGCGAGCAAGCTGAAGTTGGAGTTGCCTGTGTCTGTGATGAAAGGGGAAATAATTACAGCAAGAAGTTTGCATTTACAATTGCCATGAATGCAATCAAAATAATTGGAAATGGCTAAAATTCAATTGCAAATGAAGCAGCTTGAATTAGAGGCAATTTGAAGAGGAAAAAATAAGAATCACCCTAGCAGAACAAAAAGAAAGAGTGGCAAAAGCAAAAGAGAGAGATAATTGCAGTGGAACAAAGAGTCATACAGCATGGAAGAATTAAAACAGCTTGAATATGAAAAGGAAAGAAAACAGTTTGAGTTATGATTAAAAGCAGAACAACAGAGAAAGAGAGAGATTTTGAACTTCAGAAGTTGGAAATGAAAGAGGAAAGTTGACTTAAAATGACTTAGAAAGTAGGATGGGGACTATGATGAAGAGCAAACCCATTACAGCTAAAAGCCTGGTGGGAATCTGTTTAAATATATCCAAGCATTGCTAAAGTTTGATGAGAAGGACATGGAAGACGTTTTCATTTCATTTAAGGAAGTGGCCAAACAAATGAAATGGCCAGTGACCATTTGGGTATTGTTGACACAAACAAAATTGGTAGTTACAACTAGTGAAGTATTTGCATCACTTTTAGAGGAGATATCCAGGGAGTATGATGAGGTTAAAAAAAAAGCGATTTTACATGTCATATGAACTAGTGGCAGAAGCCTACAAACAACATTATAGGCCTTAGGTTTTTCTTAAAGGTTGGAACAATAGAAGCAACATAAGTGGGTGGAGTCAGGCTGCCACAGAGCTGGGGCTTTAGTTTAGCTTTCAGTAGTTGCAGGTGAATTTAGTGGTGAATTGTGCAGCACTTTTTGCTCTGGATTTTCACACTGTAAACTTAACTGAAATTTAATTAAATTGAAATTAATTGAAATTAATAAACACATTGAACTCAACCCCATATACATTCCACTACGGAGGAAACCCGGAAGTGAGGCAATCCATCGCAACAGACCCCAGAGTTTAAAAACCAGGCAGGAAAACACACCGACGCTTCATCAGAGGCTGCACTGAGGATGTTACCAAGCATGGTAACGAAACGTCTCCAGAACAACAAACCAGCTCGGCGAGCCAACCAACCTCAACACCCACAACCCGAGTTACAGATCTACTCCAAAACCTTAATTGAAATTTAGTGGTAAACTTACATCTTAATTATTTTTCATATGGTATTTGCTATCCTGATTTGCTCCCTTCAGCTCCTTTCCCTCTTGTACTGTATATCGCCTGTATTGTTGTTAGGCAGAAATCGCAACAATGAGTCCAATCAAAATGAATAACAATACTGCTAGGGCTGAATAGGATTGGGTGCAAAATGGATACAAAGTTGTCCAGTTTTTGAAGCCAGCTAACTGCACCCAAAATCGTGCTAGAATCACATCTCGTCCTGACAGTGTGAAAAGCATGCATAACAACTGCAAGCAGCTCTTCAAGAGTCCTTTGCAGTTCCTTTAAAAACCACAAATTATGCTGTTTTAGACTCAGAAATTCTGGCAGAGCTGGATTCCACTTTTTGCCAAAATTGGTCACAGCAGGGTTACTCGACCCAAAACATTAACTGATTTCTCTCCACAGATGCTGCCAGACCTGCTGAGCTTTTCCAGCAATTACTATTTATGTAACAAGGAAGGCTTGGGAAAGTCAAATTAGACAAATGAGTAAAAGGAGGGCTGTCACAATGTCTTGCAATCAAGAGATGCCAGGGGCCAATAACAGCATTTCTGGTGATATGCTCACTTCCCTCCTTGCAAAGTTAAGCAAAGCTTCTATATATTAATAATCCTTGTTACACTCAATCCTTTGATTCCTGGACCTCAAATTTGGTGCTTCCCCTGTTGACCCAAAATTTATTCCATTAAAGACCACTCCCTTCATTTCTATTAAAGCAAAACAACAACCAGAGAATGAAATGTGAGGACAGTTTCCACTTGAAGAATCAGAATAATGCACCAAATCAGAGCTTGACAAAAGTAATTTAGCTGATATGTTTGCTATTGTAAACTTTATAACTGCAGTTAATTGCTGGAATGAGCTTGTGGAAAAGAGAGGCTGATCCCATCCTATTGGCAAGCCTCCAATAAATGAGTTAGTGAATTTATATCTCACTGGAATACTTCATTATTTTTAAATGGTGCTGATATGAACTGTGCTCTAGGTAATTTTATTTTTTAAACAAATGAGTAATCAGTACAATGACAATCTAGTTGGTTTTGCTTATGTTTTTCATGCTGGCCTACTAACTTGGAATAATTAAATGATGCAGGGAAAGAATGAATGAGCTACTAATGAGATTCCATTGAAGAGTAAAGGCTCAAAAAATGACAGAAAATTAGCAAAAAAGGAATATATTAAGGCCACGGACAGCAGATGAATGCATAGTAAGAGACATTATGAAGAGATTTGGAGAGAGGTTCAAAAACACAATTAGGAAGGCAGTGAGGAACCATGAAATTAAATTATCAACATACACTAAGTGAAATAGCAAAATTCTTTACAGTCATTTCAATTAAAAAGGTATAGTTCTGATGGAAATAGGACAATTAAAAGGACTAGACAGGATAACAGCACAGCTAATGACACACAGATGGCAGAGTCTCAATTACTCAATTAACCAATTTTCTTTGGCATTTTACCAGGAAGATAGAACAAGTAGAAAGGGTGACACAGTGGCTCAGTGGTTAGCACTGTTGCCTCACAGTGGTAGTGACCTATGTTTGATTACAACCTTGGGCAACTGTCTGTGTGGAGTTTGTATGTTCTCCCTGTGTCTGTGTGGGTTTCTGCAGGGTGATCCGGTTTCCTCCTACAGTCCAATGATGTGCACATTAGGTGGATTGGCCATGCTAAATTGCTCCAGTTTCCTCCACAGTCCAAAGATGTGCCAATTAGGTGGATTGGCCATGCTAAATTGCCCATAGTGTTCAGGGACCTGTAGGTTAGGTGCATTTGCCATGGGAAATGCAGGGTTACAGGGCAAGCGTAGGGGGAAGTGTCTGGGTGGAATGCTCTTTGGAGGGTTGGTGTAGACTCAAAGGGCCAAATGGCCTGTCTCCACACTGTAGGGATTCTAAATGCAGTGGATGATGAATAGAGCAAATAGGTGTGCTAAGAATTTTTTTTGCACTGAATCAACCAAACAAACGTAAAGAAGAAAAAGCCCCTGGCCTTTATAGATTGAATCCACAGATAGAATCTTGTGATGCCCCACTGCACAGGAAATTGTGGTGAAGAGCACTTAATTGTGTGAGAACTTCCCAAAGCTGAATTGAAACTACTGTATTAAGTTGGTGCTGGATTGCCAGTGGATCAAGCATATATTTTTAACATATTTGCATATTATGATTGTTCATTAAAAGGCAAACTTGCCAGAATGAAGAAAGGAACATTCCTGGTGGATTTGAAGAGAGGATTAAGGGTGATGGAGGAAAGATCAACTTCCTTAAGGGTGATACCTTCAGTTCCAGGGATCCAGATGGCCATTGCAGAGGGGGTGGCAGCTATTCTAGTTGCTGGAAGCTGCTCACATAGAGGGAATCATGCCCTGCCTTGCAGAGAATAAATGTCTCTCTTGGTGCTCTTTAAATATGGTACCCGGACCTTTATCCCCATGAGGTGATGATGAGGGTGTTGAATTCCTGTCTGCCCAGTAACAAGATTGGCCTTGCTCCACAACCAAGAATAAGTAATTGGCTGGTTGCCAGGAGCTTCTGCATGGCCAGCCATTCCCTTATGACCACCAGTGCTGCACTGTTCCAGTCCCCCTGGCAGCAACTTTGCCAATACCCAGAAGATTCCAGCCAAGTATTTCGAAAGAACCTAGGAAGGTGGTAGCAGAGACATTGTTATTTGTATTTATTAACTCGTTAGAAAAATAGTGCTAGAGGACCAACAGATAGTTAATATAATTCCTTTATTTAAGAAGGGAGGCGGAACATGTCCAAGGCATGATAGACCAGTCAGTTCAACATTGATCATAGGAAAAATAATGGAATCCCCTAAAGGACAGAATATAAGAACATCTAGAGTTGGCAAACAGAATAATGAATTGTCAGGATCGACCTTAAAAGGAAAAGTCTTGTTTGGAAGAAGTTATTTATTTGGCTAAGGAGGTAAGAGAGAGATAATGGTAATTCAGTAGATGTAATTGATCTGAATTTACCAAAGGCCTTCAATAACTTGCCCCATAATAAATTAATGAATAATGTCAGACAATGTGATTATGGTAAGATAGGGTGTCGGCCTTTTTTGTCTTCTCATGATCTGGATTAAAGACAAAAATTCTTTTGATGTTAATTCTGCTTCCTTACGGAGATACTGTGTTAATTCTGCCAGCCCATTCTTCTTTGTAGAATCAGAGAATGGTTAAAGTTGAGATGAAAGTAATTTGGTCTGTTGTATCTGTGCTTGCTCTCAACAGGAGCAATTCACCTGTGCTATTTGGTTAGCCCAGTTGACTGGATAGCTGGTTTACAATGCAAACTGATGCCAACAGTGTAAGTTCAATTCGTACACTAGCTGAGATTACCATAAAGAACTCTCCTTCTCATCCTGTCCCCTTGCTTGAGGCGTGGTAACCCTCAGGTTAAATCACCACTAGGTGTTTCTCTCTAATGAGAGAACAGTCCCATGGTCTGGTAGGACTGTGGCAACTTTACCTTCTCCCTGTAAATCTGCACTTTCTACCTTTTCAGAAATTAATCATTTTCCTTTTTAATGTTTTAACTGAAAGTACCTCCACCAAACTCAAATCCTTCTGGTTCCATTAAACATGCTTTTCTTCACAACACCATAGATTCTTTTGTTAATTATCTAAAATTGGAGCCCTCTGTTTCTCGATTCTTTCACGAATAGGACCTTTATCTCACTATCTATTCTATCCAGACCGCTCATTATTTTGAACATCTCTGACAAATCTCCTCTCATGCTGTTCTTCTCTAAGGAGGACAGTTCTAATTTCTTCAATCTATTTACGCAACTGAAGTTCATCACCCCAGGATCTTTTCTGCATCCTCTCTAATGCCAGTAAAATCTTGTCAAAGTATGGTGGCAAGAACTGGACTCAATGTTCCAGTTTTTTACATTCACTCACTGGACATGAGCATTGCTGGCTGACCAGCATTTATTGCCCAGCCCCTGTTTGTCCTTGAGAAGGTGGTGGTGAGTCCACATTCTGTAAGTAGACACACAATGCCGTTAGGGAGGGAATTCTAGAATTTTGATTCTGTGACAATAAAGGAATGGCGATATATTTCCAAGTCAGGATGATGAGTAGCTTGAAGATAACTCGTAGGTGGTGGTGTTCCTGAGCATCTGCTGCCATTGTCCTCCTAGAAGGAAGTGGTTATGGGTTTGGAAGGTGCTTCAAAGGATCTTCAGTGAATTTCTGCTGAGCATCTTGCAGATGGTAACAGTGCTGCTACTGAGCACCAGTGGTGGAGGGAACAGACGCTTGTGGATGTGGTACCATTCAAGTGGGCTGCTTTGTCCTGGATGGTGTCAAGCTTCTTCATTGTTGTTGGACCTGCACTCACCCAGGTAACCGGGAATATTCCATCACACTGCTGACATGTGCCTTGTAGATGATGGACAATCTCTGGGAATGAGGAGGTGAGTTACTCACCACAGTATTCCTACCCTCCTACCTGTTCTTGTTTATGTGGCAAGTCCAGTTGAGTTTCTGGTCAATAGTAAACCCAAGGATGTTGATACAGGGGCATTCAGTGATGCTAACACCATTGAATGTCAAGGGGCAATGGTTATATTGCCTCTTATTGGAGATGGTCATTGCCTGGCATTTGTGTGTTGCAAATGGTAGATGCCATTAATCCAAGCCTAGATATTGTCCAGATCTTGTTACATTTGAACATGGACTGCTTCAGTATCTGAGGAGTCCCAAATGGTGCTGAACATTGTGCAATCATTGGCAAACATCCCCACTCTGACCTTATGATGGAGGGAAGGTCATTGATGAAGTAGCTGAAGATGGTTGGATCTAGCACACTACCTTGAGAAACTCCTTAAGAGATGTCCTGGGGCTGAGATGATTGACCTTCAATAACCACAACTATCTTCCTATGTGCCAAGCAGGACTGCAGTCAGCACAGAGTCCACTCCTGCACTCCATTGATTCTAGTTTTGCATGGGCTCCTTGATGCCACACTCGGTTAAATGCAGCCTTGATGTCATAGTCTGTCACTCTCACCTCACCTCTGGAATTGTTTGAACCAAGGATGTAATGATGTCAACAACTGAGTGGCCCTGGCAGAACCCAAACTGGGTGTCACTGAGCAAGTTATTGCTGAGTGGGTACTGCTTGATGGCACTGTTGATGACACCTTCCATCACTTTATTGATGATTGAGAGGAGACTGATGGGGTGGTAACTGGCCAGGTTGGATCTGTCCTGCTTCTTGTGTACAAGACATACCTAGGTATTTTCTACATTATCAGGTAGATGCTAGTTTTGTAACTGTACTGGAACAGCTGGGCTATGGGAGTGCCCAAGTTCTGGAGCACAACTCTTCAGTACTATTGCCGGAAGGTTGTCAGAGCCCATAGCCTTTGCAGTATCCAGTGGCTCCAAATCACATGGAGGAAATCAAAATTGGTTGAAGACTGTTATCTGTGACGCTGAGGACCAAGGGAGGAGGCTGAGATAGATCATCCACTCAGCACTTCTGATTGAAGATTACTACGAATGCTTCAGCCTTATCTTTTGCAGTGATGTGTTGGGTTCTTCCATCATTGAGGATGAGGATATTTGTGGAGCCTCCTCCTCCAGTGAGTTGTGTAATTGTCCACCACCATTCACGACTGGACGTGGCAGGACTGCAGAGCTTAGATCTGATCCATTAGCTGCAGGATCGCTTAGCTCTGTCTATGGCTTGTTGCTTATACTGTTTGGTGTGTAAATAGTCCCGTTTGGTAGCTTCACTAGGTTGACACATCATTTTCAGATATGCCTAGTGCTGCTCCTAGCACGCCCTCCTGCAAGTTCCATTGAACCAGTGTTGATCCGCTGGACTGATGGTAATGGTTGAGTGGCAGATATGCCGGGATTGCAGATTAGACAGGAGTACAATTGTTCAGTTGTTGATGGCCTAGAGAACATCATGGAAGTCCAGTCTTGAATTGCTAGATCTATTCGCAGTCTGTCCCATTTAGTATGGCGATAGTGCTCCACAACCCAATAGAGGGTATTCTCAATGTGAAAGCAGGACTTCGTCTCCACAAAGATTTGCAATGGTCACTCTTACCAACACTGTCATAGACAGATGCATCTGCAGCTGGCTGATTGGTCAGAATGAGGTCAAGTGTGCTTTTCCCTCTTGTTCCTTCCCTCACCATCTGCTGCAGGCCCAGTCAACAGCTATGTCCTCTAAGAGCGAACCAGTTCAATCAGTGGTACTGCTGCCAAAGAGCTTGCCTAGGGAGCGCCCAACTGCTGGAGCACAAGTCTTCAGTACTAATGCCAGTATGTTGTCAGGGTGCATAGCCTTTTCCCTATCTTGGTGATGGACATTTAAATCACCCACATAGAGCATATTTTATGCTCTTGCCACCCTCAGTTGTTCAACATGGAGGAGTACTGATTCATCAGCTGAGACAGGACAGTATATGGTAATCAGCAGGAGTTGGGACCAAATCAGTGTTATTTTCCACACAGGTTTAATATGAACTTCCTTGCTTTTGTATTATAGGTGCCTGTTGAGAAAATCCAGAATGCTGTATATTACGTAATCAATGACCAGAAACTCAACTGGACTCACCACATAAACACAGTGGCTGCAACAGTAGGTCAGAGTCGAGGAATACTTCAACAAGTAACATATCTCCTGACTCCTCAAAGCTTATCCACCATCTACGAGGCACAAGTAAGGAGTGTGATAGAATACTCCCCACTTGCCTAGGATGGGTGCAGCGCCAACAACACTCAAGAAGTTTGACAGCATCCAGGACAAAGCAGCCTGTTGATTGGCACAATATCCACAAGCATTCACTCCCTCTACCACCGATGCTCAGTAGCAGCAGTGTGTATTCTCCACAAGATGCACTGCAGAAATTCATCAAACATCCTCAGACAGCACCTTCCAAACCTATGACCAGTTCCATCTAGAAGGACAAGGGCAGCAGATATATAAGAACACCACCACAATCAAGTTCCCCTCCAAGCCACTCACCTTCCTGACGTGGAAATATATCACTGTTCCTTCACTGTCATGGTCAAAATCCTGGAATTCCCTCCCAAATAGCATTGTGGGTCAACACGCAGCAGGTGGACTGCAGTGTTTCAAGAAGGCAGCTTACCATCACCTTATCAAGGGCAACTAGCGACGGGCAATAAATGCTGGCCAGACAGTGACACCCATTTCCCACAAAATGAATAAATTTTTTAAAATTTCCAATTTGTCCTGTCACCTTTAATGATTTATACTCAGAATAAACCCAGGTCCCTCAATTCCTGTATCCCCAATGGAATAGTTCCCTATATTTTATACTGTTTCTCCATGCCAAACTAAATCACTTCCCTCCTCTCTGCATTAAATTTCATCTTGTCTGCCTATCTACCCATTCTACCAATTTGTCTGTGTCCCTTTGAAGTTATTGAGTCCTAAAGCTTCATTTAAACAGTGATGATGGCCATATCCTGGATGACATTTCCCAAGATCCTGCAGGACCAAAAGGATTTCGTATAAAATAAACAACTTTTCAGAAAATGGTTATGAACCATCAGTCATTTTACAATTAAATTGCTAAAGAAAATAATCATGTCCAGTGCACTCAGGATTTTCCATCCACTGCAAGGAATACCATTCTTGTGGTGCAGGATTTCATACTCCATTTTTGCACTGTAATGATATTAATTCAGAAATACAATTATAGAATTAACTCCATTACAATTCTGATGATGAGTCACATTTAAAACTTTTGATTTCACCAACCTGCTTTTCTAGCAATCTTTGTTTCTAGATTTCTATATATTATTAGGAGGATAATGTTAAAAGTGGAAGTGAGATGCTTGAGCTTCAGGCAATGCATGGCAGCAGTGTTATTTTAATTTTACCAGTTCCCAGCATTTTTGTACACAGAAAGTCAAATAAAATCCTCCTGTGGTGCTGATGGTTTTGAAATGTAATCACTTGTTTTTGCTGCTGAATAATTATCTGTTTGTACTACTGCCAATCTGGAGAACGTATTTATTTAGAAAGCCTTACCAGGTGATAACAATTTGAACAGGTTAAGCATTCCAGCCAACAGTGAAACTTTCTGAGGAACAGTCTAGGTTTTTGTGAATGTTGCCTTAATGTGTTATGTAATATGTTGTGAAGGTCGTGAAATACTAAAAGTGCAAATAATTCAAGACTTTGAAGATTAAATTGCTTTGTTGATGTTGTACTTGTGACAGAAGAACAAAGATATAACTTTGTGTTTGCATTTAGAAGTAATCCATCAATCTCCAATACCTCAAACATTGTTGTTGGTTTTAAAATGACACATTAAAACACAATCTATCTTTCTCGTCCGTACTAATCTTCACATTTTGTGCAGCTGAAATAATATCAGACCCGGTCATTTTTTAATCATTCTTTTCTCTTTGTGATTTTTATAGCTAAATGAGTGAGCAGGTAACCTGCTCCAAATGACTGTTAATCTAGCTGTGTAACTAGTCACTGGGAAATCAACAGGAGCAACTTAAGTAATTCACTTTCAAGTATTCCTGATGGCCAGTATCTGGCATCTGCTTTGTGTTTCACCCTTCAGAAACACTCTGTGCGAGGAATCAAAGGCACTAGCACGTTCTTAGTACTCCACTTTCTTTTAGAACAGAAACAGAAGTAGGCCATTGAGATACCTATTCCATCATTGAATTAGAACATGGCTGCTCTGTATCTTAACACTACATAACTTTCTCAGCTCCTTGTCTAATAAAAATCGATGAACTTCAGTTTTAAAAGTGATGAAAATTAACTTCTATAAATCATCATTTGCATCTCCTCTCGAAAATTGTTTCCAATTCTATACACTGTGCTTTAGTAAGGATATGAAGGCTTTATGGCGTAGGCAGAAATGTTTACAAGAATAGTTCCAGGGATGAGAGATTTCAGTTCCAAGGATGGACTAGAGAAGCTGACGTTCATCTCCTCACAGAAGAAAAAAATGTGAGAGGAGATTTAATAAGATATGTTCAAAATCATAAGTTATCTATATTGAATAGATGGGAGAATGTTTTTCCCTTTGGCAGAGGTCAAAAACCACTGGACATTGATTTAAGGGTATTAGCAAAAGAAGCATCAGGATATGAAGAATATTTTTTAATAGCAACTGGTTAAGATCTGGAGTGCACTGTCTGAGAGTGTGATGGAGATAGATTTAACTGCAACTTTCACAGAGCAACTGGATAAGCACCTAAAGAGAAAAATAAACTATTGGGCTACAAGGAGAGGATAAGGGTTTAATTCCCTGTATTTTTTCCTGACACTGTGATCAGAAGTCAATGCATCAGCATGCTGATCAGTATACAGATACGGGACTCATTCTTGGGTTGCTCTTTTAAAGGAAAAATATTGACATGAAGAACTGAACAGCCTCCCTCTGTGCAGTATCCATTCTATGATGATAAATTACCAACTGATGTGGCTTCAACAGCTTTTTGGAGTACACAGTTCCAGATTTCTATTGTCTTTGCATGAAAATTTCTCCTTGAAGTCACATCTGGATAATCTGTCTCAAATTTTAATGTTATGCATCCTTCTACCGGACTTGCTCATCAGAGGAGATAGCCTGACTCGATCTACCCTGTTAAATCATTTTTAAATACAGCAAATAGATTGCTTTATTCTACTAAACTCAAGGGAATAAATATAAGCATAGTGTATTTTTGTAAGATCAATACTCGGCATCACCAGATTGTTTTTAATGATTTGAAATCAATATATTTTCTATTTATATTTTTCAATTATCTGACATTCAACATTTGAAGAATTGAGCAAACAATTTTTTGAAAAATTCCCCTAACAAAAACAATTTCTATCTCATTTTAGATTAAAACCATTCAGGGCACAGATTTATGAAGCATTTATTGTCCAAAGTAATGTAGCAGGTAATAAAATGTTTTATTGTGAATCATTGTGAGAATAGCATTTTGTTTCATCTCTTTTTTTAATCTCATGTTCACTATACTATTATCACCTATCCTGTAACTACCATCATTGGCCTTGGTTTAAGAAAATGAGAAGGAACTACATTGATGAAAATTCCAAATAAAGTATTTTCCTCACTTTATAAAGTACTTTTATCCGTAATGTTTCATCTTCATATCTAAGAAAGGATACATTTCCTTATAGGTGGCGCAACAAAGATTCACTAGATTGATTCCTGGCATGAGATTGTCTCAGAGGAAAATTGAGTAGAACAGACCATATTCTTTGGAGAGAAGAATAAAAGTTGATCTAATTTAAATGTAAATTCTGAATAGGCTTGGCAAGGAAGATGCTAAGAAATTGTTTCCATTGGTTAGCAAGTATAGAATTAGTGGTCATAGCCTCAGCAATTTAGAATTGTGATGAGGAGACACTTCTTTACTTACAGGCTTGTGAATCTTTGGAATGCTTTACACAGGAAGGCTGTGAATTTTATTTTCTACCATTGAGTATGTTCGAGGCTAAGATCAATTGAGTTTTTAATTCTAAGAGAATAAAGGGATATTGGAATTGGGCAACAAAGCAGATTCACAGTCTTGGGGGATGGGGATGGTTTTTCTAGAAGGGTCACGGAACCTGAAACGTTAACTCTGATTTTTTCTTCACAGAGGCTGCCAGACCTGCTGAGCTTTTCCAGCAACTTCTGTTTTTGTTTCTAGAAAATATATGACTTCTCTGGCACTTATATGAAATTTGGAAACCTTCATATTTATTCAATTATTGCAAGATTTAGAGTTTAAGGTCAAAACACCCAGGAAATATGTCCATTACATTATATATGTTTTGAGTTTGTGGATAATATGACGGAATACTTCAAATAATTGCTGAAGAATCTAGTCACAAAATTATACAATAATTTGAACTGTCCTGACTTAAAATCTTATATTAGATTTATTTGAATAAGATTTTAAGTTAAGAAGACATTTGTGAATGCTGAAAATCTGAAATAATAGAACACGCTGAAAACACAAAATCAACCAACATTTGAAAAAAAAAGTTTGCACTCAAAGTAATATGTTTTCAGGTGTTGATAGCACTTTATATTGTTAAGATTAAAGTAGTGTTAAATAGCAGTTGCCCCTACTCAAATAGAGTAGTTTTCTTGGAACAGTAAGTTCCATTTTAAATTACAAGAAATTACAGTACAGACCCATGTTCTGTTTGCATTGAAGAAAAGTGCAGCTGCTTTGATTATCAAAGCAAATCCAGTTGGAACATTTGGTTTATTAACTGTAAACAAAAATTCTGAAAAAGCCATGCGTTGAGAAACAACATTGCACGGCTATTCTGAACCGCCTACTGTGGCTTCCCCGAGCTGAATCCAACCCAGATGTTCAGAGGGAACTGTCAGAACTTTTTATAATAACATAATCTTGAGTTCTGTATTTAACCAACTTCTAACAAAGAACGGGGAAAGGCCAGTATCTAAAAGTCTTCAACAACAGTACACGGAAGGGCTCGAAGCTGTGAAAAAAAAATCTGCGGGTGACATGTTTGACATGCAATGAACACTGTAAATATTGACTGCAACTTTAAATATGATAAATAACATGGAGAATTGGTAGAAACGTAGTTGTTTTGCGCTTTATATAATGCCAACGGCGGACACGTAATCTATTTTTGTAAATTATTTGCATAAACCATGTTTTGAGAAGCTAATACAAAGTTTGCAGTGTGAACCTGACAATCAGATGGCCCGGTCTACCCTGAATCCCTGTGTCACCGCAGAAACACTGCAAAAAGACCTATTCCAAAACAGAAGTTTAGTCAATCTTGTAATTATTCGAATGTAAAGAGAACTGGTTGTAGAAGTTTAATTTAAAAGCATTTAATCTATCAACAATTATTCAAAAGATAAAAACTTACCTTACTAGTTGCACTGACTGCTCGTGTTAGGATAAAAAGAGAAAGAATATATTTGGGAAATCTCCACATTTTAAATGCCTCTTTTCGATATTTGGAGAGAGCAATCTGAGCAGAAATGCTGTACCATCAGCAAGAATTCAGTGACAATGCTTGCAAAGTCATTAAAAATCATTGAAGAAATATCTTTGGTTTCCTACACAAGGCTCGCCTTCAAACCTCATCTGAAACTGGGAATAACTGCGGCTGCGCAGTGCAGATTTCGGCTTTTTGGTAGGGGCAGGATTTTTTTTATAATTCCCACTGTGTATTGAATGCGAGGGAGGGACAATAATGACTACCAACTGCAGATCGTACCAGCCCAATGTCCACGCAGAGAGGACGAACGATCACTGAAGTTGTTGAAGTCTCCAAAACGAACATTTACTGGGGAATAAATGTCACATAAAGAAGAGTTTCATTTGAATATGAAAATAGCATGCTATTATTGTATCCGTTCACTTCACAGTATGTTCAATTGAACCAAAAGGAGTTTAAAACGAAAGATAATACGTGCGTGTGTCCATTCCTAATTTACCAAATGTTTGAACAAATCGTAGCTTTTCTATGTATTTTCTGATGTGACTGCGCCATCTGATGGCGAGAACGCCTCCTTTCTCCAAGGAACGAAGCAGAAATATATTTACATTCAATCGTTTTTATTGAACTTTAGATTTAAACTATGACTGAATCTCTTATTTCAATTGACAGGTTTGGTTAAGAAATACTGTTGAATGGATGAGTCACTTGTTCCGAATTACTTACATTCTGAATTTATTGAAGGAAGTGAGAGTTGGAGATAGCAGAAGAACTTGTCATCTTCTGTCGATTTCCCCAGTC
Source organism: Rhincodon typus (assembly GCF_021869965.1). Classification (NCBI taxonomy): domain Eukaryota; kingdom Metazoa; phylum Chordata; class Chondrichthyes; order Orectolobiformes; family Rhincodontidae; genus Rhincodon; species Rhincodon typus. Next base: position 23,664,020 of record NC_063359.1, on the reverse strand, counting down.
TGGGAGAGGTGCCGAAGGAATGGAAAGTAGCTGAGGGTGTCCGCTGACCTATTCCCATCACATTCAATCACCTTATTTCATTCATGTTCTGGAGAAGGGTCACTGGACCCAAAATGTTAACTCTACTTTCTTGCCACAGATGCTGCCAGACCCGCAACATTTTTCCAGCAATTTCTGATTTTGTATCTTTCATTCATTGCAGGAGAAGCTGGCAATTACAAGAAAGGGGGGCCCAGACTAACAGAGAGGTGTCAGATATCTGTATCCCTTACCCCTCAAGAGAAGCAGGCTGTGAGATGGTACATGTTGACCACAATTAGTCTACACCACTGGAGTGATTAGAATGGGAAGAAATACAGCAAGGAACATCACAGCCTGCCCTTCTCAGATATGCAAGCAGTCTCACACATTCATCTACAAAAAGACCCTGCACCTTCATCAACTAATTCTTTATCTTCAGCAGGGACTAATGACAAACAGGCAGCCAAATGGTTATGGGCAGAGCCTCTGCTAAGTACTACCTCTAAGGATGATGGCTCTGATACATCAAAGGAGGCACGAGCAAGGCATTCACTTGCACCGTACACCTGCACATTGACTAGATTAGTTTTGGGATTACAGCGTACTGTGGGACAGTGGCATCAGCCCCATGCAGAAGATGTCCTTCTTTACTTTGCTATATAAAATGTAAGTGACATGATCAACCTACAGAGACAAACAGGAGACCTTTAGGCAATGATGCTGCAGTCCTTCATTAGACTGGAGTGGCAGATGGACTCCATCCAACTTCTGACTATTGTCATGACTCCAGCATATGACCCTGTGGCTGCTTCCCTGGAAAAGGGTTTTGGCTACTTTGGAGAACTGGGTCCAACAGGATGCTCAGTGACTGCCAGATATGCACTTGGACCTGCAGTCTATTTGCTCTAGTCATGAGTGCTTAGTATCAAAGGCAAGGTGAGAGGCGGATAAGCCACTTTGACTTCACTTAGGTGTCTTTTTCCCTCAAGTAGACAGGATGATGCCAGCATGCATGCAGAGAAAAGAGGAAGAACAACCAGGCAGCCCAGGAATTTTACCTCATAATGCACCAGAGGTGTCCTCTCCCTCCACCTCCTCTCTGCCAGTGAACCGATTGCGTTCAACAGCTCAGGTTTATCTGGGTACACCTGCATTTGCACAGGAGATTCTCAACAGGATGGGACTTTAAGGCCATTTTTGAAGTTTAAGAAATATATATTGACATTTCTAGTGAAATTTGCGAAATATTTCTCTAGTTTCAAATTAAATCATCTGTCTGATGTCATAGAGGTATAGGCCTGACAAAGCTGTTGCTGCTCAACTGTTGTAATCTTACTGTAAATATGATGTGAACCTTAATAAATACATTTGAATGTTACAGTGATAGAATGGCACAATATGTTTGATTATTTACCTGTGGGACCCAATTGACCTGGGTAAGCTTGAATCAGAGATAGTAGCTTAGCCGAACTCGTCCTCACACTCAACAACTTCTCTTTCAATTCCTCCCACTTCCTACAGACAAAGAGGGTAGCCATGGGTACCCGCATGGGCCCAAGCTACGCCTGCCTCTTTGTAGGTTACGTGGAACAATCCCTCTTCCGTACCTACACCGGCCCTAAACCCCACCTCTTCCTCCGTTACATTGATGACTGTATCGGCACCGCCTCGTGCTCCCACGAGGAACTCGAACAGTTCATCCACTTCACTAACACCTTCCACCCCAACCTTAAGTTTACCTGGACCATCTCTAACACCTCTCTCCCCTTCCTGGACCTCTCTGTCTCCATATCGGGCAACCACCTAGAAACCGATATTCATTTCAAGCCCACCGACTCCCACAGCTATCTAGAATACTCCTCCTCCCACCCACCTTCCTGCAAAAATGCTATCCCCTATTCCCAATTCCTTCGCCTCCGCTGCATCTGCTCCCAGGATGAGGCATTCCACTCCCGTACATCTCAGTTGTCCTCGTTTTTCAAGGACCGTAACTTCCCCCCCTCGGTGGTCGAGAACGCCCTCAACCGTGTCTCCCACATCTCCCGCACCTCATCCCTCACACCCCGTCCACGCAATAAGAACCAAAAAAGAATCCCCCTCGTCCTCACGTACCACCCCACCAACTTCCGGATCCAACGCATCATCCTCCAACACTTCCGCCATCTGCAATCCGACCCCACCACCAAAGACATCTTTCCCTCCCCACCCTTATCTGCTTTCCGGAGTGACAACTCTCTCCGTGACTCCCTTGTCCGCTCCACACTCCCCTCCAGCTCCACCACACCCGGCACTTTTCCCTGCAACCGCAGGAAGTGCTACATACCTCCTCCCTCACCCCCATCCCAGGCCCCAAGAAGACTTTCCACATCAAGCAGATGTTCACCTGCACATCTGCCAATGTGGTATACTGCATCCGCTGTACCCGGTGTGGCTTCCTCTACATCGGGGAAACCAAGCGGAGGCTCGGGGACCGCTTTGCAGAACACCTACGCTCGGTTCGCAATAAACAACTGCACCTCCCAGTCGCAAACCATTTCAACTCCCCCTCCCATTCCTCAGACGACATGTCCATCCTGGGCCTCCTGCAGTGCCACAACCATGCCACCCGAAGGTTGCAGGAACAGCAACTCATATTCCGCTTGGGAACCCTGCAGCCCAATGGTATCAATGTGGATTTCACAAGTTTCAAAATCTCCCCTCCCCCTACCGCATCCCAAAACCAGTCCAGCTCGTCCCTGCCTCCCTAACCTGTTCTTCCTCCCACCTATCCCCTCCTCCCACCTCAAGCCGCACCTCCATCTCCTACCGACCAACCTCATCCCGCCCCCTTGACCTGTCCGTCCTCCCTGGACTGACCTATCCCCTTCCTAACTCCCTACCTACACTCACCTTTACTGGCTCCATCCCCGCCTCTTCGACCTGTTTGTTTCCTCTCCACCTATCCTCTCCTCTATCCCTCTTCTATCCGCCTCCCACTCTCTCCCTATTTATTTCAGAAACCCCTTCCCCTCCCCCTTTTCTGATGAAGGGTCTAGGCCCGAAACGTCAGCCTCTCTGCTCCTATGATGCTGCTTGGCCTGCTGTGTTCATCCAGCCCTGCACCTTGTTGACCTGGGTAAGCACTGGGTTTAATTTGCAAATATGCCTAAACTTTTATTTCATGTTTGGGGAACAACGTAGATGTGAAAGACCATCTCATGTGTGAGAGATGATTGTAAGTCAATTAAATTTCATATTTTTCTCTCAATTAATGTATTCTGTTTGGGTGATCTTGATGCGTGCACAACTGGCCATCTTCTGTAGTCTATTGGAGATGAAGCAGAAAGAGTTGAGAAAATAAAAACTGAAATAATTAATTTAAACCATTAAAATAAAACTAGTAAATTAACAAAAAAAATCAAAGAGAGAGATAAATAAGGAAGGAAGTAAGGAAATGCGAACTTTACACCAGTATTCTTTCTGCATGCACACATAAGACTGTCTCAGAAAATTTTGGCAACAGCTTGATTGTTTGCATACTTCAGCTTAATGTTTCCACTCTCAGGTAAAACTGGTAGTAAAGCACAATGAGATGAAAGTGTGTCGCACAAATCTAATCAGAAAGGGTATCCTGAACAATTTCTTTGACTTTAAAACAAGTTTAGAACTTATTGACAACACAAAGTGAATAAGCAGTGGGAACGAATATGTTTTCCATTCATGATTAAGACCTTCATAACCTAGCATTGACTTCCCTACCAATCTGCTATGAGGTCTGCACCTGGAGAAAATTGTACATTCTTTGTATGTGAGAGTAATAAATGTGCATCACTTACATAAACATTGAATTACTATAAAGTTAAATATAATTAAAGGAAGATTTATTTCCAATATGCAAATTGAAGAAATAGATTGTACTTTGATTAATCACCACAGTAGGGTAATTGATTGAAAGTTTAGAATGCTGATGTTTAATAATGAATGTCTTAATGATGAAGAATTTGAGGTTTTAACTCTGTTATAAAATAATTACAACCTTGTTATTTCAGTTACTCAGTGGAGATATTCAATTTTTACATGCTGTATTTAATTTGTTATGTTGGGCCACTTACAAAAGTAATTAAATTGTAGAATCAAGTGGATATTCTCACGCAAATCCCAAAAGAGCTTGAAATGATCTTGTCTGTATGGTTCATTGTTTTTTATGGAAAATATGAAAAGGTAAACTTGCCATAATAGAGAGATGACTGGTGGTGGTTTTAAACAGAGGGTCACCACAGCATAGATGAGGGGAGTGTTTAAGAAGGACAGCCTTCATGGTAACCTCAGCTGGTGCAGAAATGGAACCCACGGTGTTAGTATCAATACTGCATTGAAAATTGGCTGTCCAGCTAACTGAGCTAACAAATGAGACAACTTATTATCACTTTGAATGCTGCAAACATGAGACTGATTTTCAAATTTTTGATGGCAATATCATTTTTTAACATATTTTAACAAAATTGGATGACATAGATTCATAGCTATAATACTGTATATGTTCCTGATTTCTGTTTTGTCACAAGGGGGAGTAACCAAGCAGGAATAAAACTTGTTCATGAGGAATAGAGAAATGCCCAAAGCTCTCTAGTTCAACATCTGGTGACTAGGTGAAATATGATTAATTTTGGTTATTCGTGTCACCTGTGATTGTGTATGTCTTGGGAACATGTAAGAGAGAAAAAAATTATATGTTTGCGAAAGGAATACTCAAATTGCAATGATTTTAGTTTAATTAAAGAGAAAATGGTGCAAACACTCAGCAGATTAGCGAGCACCTTTGAAGAAAGAGTTAAAATATGCTTAATCGAGTTAAAGAAAGAGTTAAAGTTTCGGGTCATCTGCATGTTGAGCTAGTGCTTTTTTAAGTGATTTGGTTGCATCTGTCTGTCAGTATTTGAGGGCTTGATAATCAAAGCAGAGTAGGTTTAAGCTACTTAAAAATTGTCTCTAGATGGACTAAATAATGTTCTCTTGATCTGAGCTTTCTCATGTTCCAATTTGTTCTTCATGTCTTAAGGTGCAATAATAGTTGCATCTAATGCACAGGGCTCCTGAGCTTACTTCTTTTTAATTCTGTTATGCTATTTCCCTTTCTCTGTTATCAATCTGCTTCTTCACTTTCCCTTAACTTCCACCCTACTGTAGTCCTAATTCTAACTTTTAGCCTGACATTCCCTTCCCTCAGTGTCCTGTTCCTTGCTATCCTCCCTGCAGCTATCAGTCTGCCATTCCCTTCTTTCAGACTTAGTTGTAATTATGCTCAGTAATGATAGTGTTTCGATCTAATCCACAAACTAAAATCACATTTCCTAGTCTCCAAGAAATCAATCCGGTCACTATTGTCAGGAAGTACAGGAAATGAACAGACATATCCTTAGTTTCATCCCCTAAAATTAAATTAACTATAATTTTCATTTTTGTGAAAATATTGTGCATTTGTGGAGGAGACAAAAAGAATATGTGATGCCGCATCTGCTGTTTCCATCTCGTCTATGTATTTTCTTCATCCTTTACCCAATGTTTGAGTTCACTTCTCTGCAACCATAACATTGTACTCCTCCCTCTGTTCTATTACCGTTATGCATTTTGTATGGTATGATATGCTTGAACTGCATGCAAAACAAAAGTTTTCACCGTGCCTGGGTACATGTGACAATAATAAATCAAATCAAATCTAATTTAAGCTCACATCTTTTACTATTCACCCTCCATATCACGTCCTTTCCTACATTTGTATCTCCTTCAAATCCTTTCTTGTCATTTCAATCTTACAGTATCCTTCATTCAGTTCTACTTCCCCAGAGCTCTGCGTCTAATATTATTCTCCTACAGTCTAGCCTCTAAGTGTTAGCTCTAGACCTGTAGTGTGAATCCAGTTTTTCCGAGGTGAATGCATCCAATACATATCTTTGATATCAGTCCCCATAGCTCTAATATAAAACCAAAAAATAGGCTGGAGAACCTAGGTAGGTCAGGCAACATTTGTGGAGAGAAACAGAGCTAATGGGTGGATTCCTGTTTTTTTTAGGCTAAGTGTGGAAGTGAGCTTAAAAGAGTACTTCTGCTTAGGGGTGAGTTGAGATTCCTTGCACAATAATGTACTTTTCTGCTGGTTACATATGTATACATTGTAAAATGACAAATTTTATGGGCAGGAGGTCTTCCTGTCCCCATAATCTTCCCCCAGCTGCCTGGATCTTCTGGGTTCCAGCTTCCTAGTGCTCTCTTTAAAAGGCACGTTGACAGCATTTTATTCTCTGAAGCCCAGAGACATCACTCAACCTCTGTTCATCAACCCCACACACATATGAAAGTGTCGAAGAGCAGGCAAAAAGTGGTGCCACGTGTTAGTGATGGTTCCCTAGTGGATCTCTTGAAGGCGGTTCATGACAAGTCTAGAAATTGTTATGATAGAGAGATAGGAAGCCTGACAAAATCAGACTTGCAACATAACGAAGTTTAAACTTGTGTTGACCCTCAAAATTGCCCAATGGTTCATAACCAGATTTTACAAATAACTGATATTGGACACCAAGTTGAGAACTTAAACAAAAATTCACAATTTACTAAAAATAATGTAACTTTAGCAGAACACAGAATCAAGCCACTGCTCCCTATTCCTAGAATACCTTATACAGTAAAATGCTGTCCCTACGACCAACCACGAGAGTTCACCTCCGCCATCCTGAAAGCAGTCTACATTCCACCCCACGCGGATGTGAGGAATACCCTAGACATGATCTATACTGCCACAAACACAATACAGAGAAAATTCCCCGAATCCCTATTCATTGTGGCCAGGGACTTCAACCAAGCCAACCTCAAGCAGGTGATGCCTAAATACCACCAACACATCTTCTGCCCCACCAGAGGACTGAACATTCTGGACCACTGCTACACAACCATCAAAGACACCTACCATTCAATCCCCTCCCCACACTTCAGAAAATCCGATCACAGCACTGTGTTCCTCCTCCCAGTTTACAAACTGAAGCTGAAATGGGAGAATCCTCCACAAAACAAAGTACGGTGCTGGTCCAAGGCAGCGTCTCAGGGTCTGCTTGGACTCAGTGGACTGGACCGTGTTCATGTTCAGTGGAAATCCTAGATGAGTGTGTCACACCCTGACGGACTTCATTAATAAATATGTAGAAGACTGTGTACCAAAGAAATCAATCTGAGTATTCCCCAACCGTAAACCTTGGATGAACCAGGAAATCCACTCCCTACTGAAGACCAGACATGCAGTATTCAAGTCGGGTGACCCAGACCGATACAGAAAATCCAGATATGACCCCCACAAAGCCATTGGGGAGGCCAAGAACCAGGGCCGGATTGCGTTTAGAGGCCCAAACCTACCAAACAGACTCCCGCCATCTATGGCAAGGCCTAAACGACATTACAGGATATAAAATGGAAGTGTAAGATAGCAGACAATGACACATCCCTCCCTGACACACGCAATGCTTTCAATGTTTAGTTTGAGCAGAATACCACCAGCATGGCAATGCCTGCCTTGACAGCCCCAGACACACCTTTTCCCTCTGTCACCGCTTCAGAAGTCAGATCAGTCTTCCTGGGAGTCAATCCCAGCCGAGCACTTAGATCCTATGTAGACCAACTGGCAGAGGTATTCACTAACATCTTCAACCTCTCCCTCCTACAGGCCAAAGTCCCCACCTGCTTCAAGAAGACCACCATCATCCCCCGAACCCAAGAAAACACATGCAGTGTGCCTTAATGACTATCACCTAATAGCTCTGACTTCAATAATCATGAAGTGCTTTGAGATGCTGGTCATGGCCCACATCAACTCCAGTCTCCCAAACTGCCTCGATCCCCTACAGTTTGCCTACCAACATAACAGGCCCACAGAGGATGCCATATCCCTAGCCCAGCTTCCATCCCTGGAACATCTGGACAACAAAGACACCTAGGTCAGACTCCTGCTTGTCGATGACAGCTCCGCCTCCAACACCATTACACCCTCCAGACTGATCTCAAAACTGCGTGACCTTGGTCTCAGCTCCCCCGTCTGCAACTGGATCCTCAGCTTTCTGACCCACAGGCCGCAATCACTGAGGATGGATAACTGCACCTCCTCCACAGTAACATTCAACACTGGAGCCCCCCAAGGATGCGTCCTCAGTCCCCTACTGTACTCCCTGTACACTTACAGCTGTGGTGCCAAATTCTGAATGTACGCCATCTACAAGTTCATGACGACACCACCATAGTGCGACTGATATCTAACAACAATGAGTCAAAATACAGAAGGGAGATAGAGGGCTTGGTGCAATGAAAACAATCTGTCTCTCAATGCTGGCAAAAGTAAAAACCTGATCATTGACTTCAGAAAGAAAGGAGGAGAACACACCCCCATCTACATCAATGGAACTGACATTGAGAGAGTGAAGAGCATCAAGTTAATCAGAGTGACGATAACCGGCAACCTGTCCTGGACTTCCCACATAAATGCGACAGTCAAGAAGGCACAACGCCTCTTCTTCCTCCAGGCGGCTCAGGAAATTTTGGCATGTCCATAAGGTCCCTCACCAACTTCTACAGATGCACCATTGAAAGCATACTGTCCGGTTGCATAACAGCCTGGTATGGCAACTGCTGTGCCCAGGACAGTAAGAAACTGCAGAAGGTGGTGTGCACAGCCTAGACCATCATAGAAGCCAACCTTCCACCCGTGGACTCTATTTACAAGGCTTGTTGCATGGAAAGGCGGCCAACATCATCAAAGACCCATCGCATCCTGGTAATGACCTCCTACAATCTCTTCTGTCAAGCAAAAGCTACAAGAGCATGCACACGCACAAGCAGGTTCAGGAATAGCTTCTTTCTGGCCATTATCAGGCTGTTGAATGGAGTCTAGCCTCAAGTAATGTAACCTGTACGCCTCTAAGTCTTTTTGATATGTACATCCTTTGCTTGCTGTGATCTGCCTGTACTGCTCATTAACAAAGCTTTTGACTGTATTTCAGTACATGTGACAATAAATCAATCAATTAATTAATCAATAAGGTTATCTAATTAATATTTGTAATCTAAGCCTAATCTTCTTTGATTACCAAGCCCTACTCACATACTGACAGACAGACACAGTTAAGGGATTTTTTGAAATAAAAACATCACAAGTTGTCATTTAGATAACTGTTTCAACAATGAATAAAAGCCTACATGAAATCTGATGTGTTGTATTATAGGTATGTAGGATTAGAGCTTGCTTGAATTCCAAAGTCAGTGCAAACAGCTTCCACAAACCTCCCAGGACTTTTCCTTATTTCTTACAGACTTCTTTATTTCAAAATTATCAAGAAGTTGATAACTGGAGAATGACTAAAGAGAGAAAAACTGAAAAAACCCAGTGCTGCAGCCTCCTAAGCAGCACCCTGCTTCCTACTCAAAAACTCAATCAAAGCCAGTTCACTCTTTGGTATCTCTTTCTTTTTCAATTTCTCTGTCATTGGCTGGTCAGCCCCAGTTCTCCCTTGATTGATCAATTCAGCACCCAACCAGCTGCCAGTCCCTGAACATAATGACATCTCAGTGTCAGTTTGTCAATAGTAATCTTAGAGAAATACTTAACCTGCATTACCTTTACATGCCTGTTCCCAACATCAACTTTTGTCTTTTGTTCTCTCTTTTTTGAGACAAGCTGCTGTTCAAAGTTCAAATCTCAACTTCTGGTCACAATTCCAAACCAAAAGTATGTAAAATAAAAGGAAAGTAATGATAGTTTCAATAGGAAGCACCCTGACTGATGAAGGTAGCCTGGAAAGAGGTGGCTATGGAGGTCAGTGACCATGGGTTCCTCAAGATAACCTGGCTGCAGTGATGCAAGTGGATGAATTACTTGCAGCACCTTGCCAGGGTGTGTACCACTGTCTACTCAATGCTTCACGGCCCTAGGAGTGTAAGTTACCATTGTAAGCTTGCAACCACACAGGTCTGTCACATTCAGTACTTGGTGCTAGGCATGTTAATCAGATGGCTCATGTGCATCAATATTTGTCACTTCATTGCAGTTATCAATGTAGCCCTACTGACATTACAGTGGAAGTGCCTCTTAGACATCTTCCAGGATTCACAAATCAAATACACAAGGAGCTATGACACTCTGCAGCTCACATACAATTATTTATGTTTTTCTATGCAGTCTCCAGAACACACCCCCAAACCAGGCCAAAGAAATCTGATACCTAGCTTCCCAGCCCCATCTAGAGGACATTTAACTATGTTGCAATTAGGGGGAGGCAAACTAACTATGGGGAGGTGATGGTCTAGTGGTATTTTCATGAAACTCTTAAATCCATAAACCCAGCTAATAATCTGGGGACCTGGGTTCAAATCCTGCCGTGGCAAGTGGCAGAATTTGAATCCAATAAAAATCTGGAATTAATTTAAAGATGACAATGAATCCATTGTTGATTGTCAGGGGAAAATCCCATCTGCTTCACTAATGTCCTTTAGGGGAAGGAAATCTGCCATTCTTGTCTGGACTACATATGACTCCAGACCCACAGCAATGTGCTTGACTCTAAACTGCCCTCTAGGATGGGCAATAAATGCTGGCCTAAGCAGCAACACTCATCCTGTGAACAAATTTAAAAAAAAGACAAGGCACTGTTAAACTATGGCTGGAATACTATGAATCGTTTGGGCCCCTTATCTAAAGAAAGATATATTGGTATTGATGGCAGTCTAGAGATTCACTAGGCTGATACCAGGCATTGAGGGACTGTCTCATGAGGAGATGTTGAGTAGTCTAGGTCTGTACTCAGTGTAATGTAGAAGAATGAGAAGTGATCTTATTGAAACAAATACTATTCTTAGGGAACTTAACAGGGTAGATGCCAAAAAAATATTCACTGTTGTAAAAGAGTCGAGAACCAGAGAACATAATCTCAGAATAAGGGGATACATATTTAAAACTAAAAGAGGAGGAATTTCTTTTCTCAGAGGGTAATGACTCTTTGGAATTCTTTACCATAGAGGACTGTCAAGATTCTGTCCTTATGTATATCCAAGGCTGGGATAGACAGAGCTTAATCAGTAAGTGTTCCAAGGGTAATAGCGAAAGGTATGAAAGTGGAATTGAGGATAATCAGATCAGCCATAATGTCATTGAAAGGTGGAGCAGATTCTATGGGCTGAATGACCTACTTCTGCTCATATGTCTTATGGTCCTTTGGATTTGAGGATCTAACAATGGGAGGATTGCTGGAGAATAGGTGCCTGTTGAGTCCAGTATAGATGGTGAGTTCCTGCACCCTTTAGGTGTCTCCTTCCTAAAGGAGTGAGGAAATATTGTTGTGTACTGACAGGGAGGTGGAGCAACAGACAGGCACCCAAGGACTGTCTCCTCAAGACACTCCAGAGAAGCCTTGCCACACCAGCTTCCCTCTGCCAGAGACCCAAATGCCTTCATCTGGTCAGAAGACCCTCAACAGAACAGATCTCTCTAAGCTCTAGACCCCAGAGTTTCCCCACCAAAGCTATCTAAATCAAGCCAGCAAAATAATCAGCAAGCTATTCCTAATATTCAATATTCTGGGAATGTTGTGTAATCTTCCTCTTCTTACTGTCAGGTGGTCTTGGTCCTACATTGGCAGCTGAAGCCAAGCTGGGCAATTAAGGATGGGCAATAAATACTGGACTAGCCACCACAACCTATGACCATAAGATAAGGAGCAGAATTAGGCCGTCAGCCCATTGAGTCTGCTCCACTATTCAATCATGGCTGGTATATTTTTCAATCTTATTCTCCTGCCTTCTCCCCTGCAGGAATTGCTGCCAGTGGTCACAAACAAGCTGGACATTGAGAGAGAAAATTTCCTTCCTGACCGGGGATTTGGCTGAATGGTGCCATGGACCTTCGAGTGCAATATATGTGCAGTCAATAATCCACTGCATGTGAGGGAACCCAGTGATGGCTACAAATCTGATGGCTCTCTGGGGCCACGGTGAATTGGAAAAACTGTAGAGGGCACTGGTGAGTTCATGAATGAGCTTTTGGACTGTTGACTGGAGATGCCACACATGTCCTCAGTTTAGATTTAAAAGGAGCCGATGGTGAGGGACCTCAGTGCCACTATGATATTCAGGGCTTAAGGTTTGTGCTGCATCCCAACTACAGATTTGCCATGGAGCTGTTGGCATCCCTAGTCATGTCAAGACATTGCCAGTGCTGCCTTTCACTCATTTGCATGGATCTACTATGCCTTCTGTATACCCACTATGAGTACATTGCTTGATGGCATTGAAGACCTGGTTCCCCTCTTCAGACACTGAATGTTCATCCATGGCTCCAACCCTCTAATCCTCATGTCTCTGGTTCTATTGGCACAGGTCATCCCTACTTCTTTTCCTCTTCCTCCATCTTAGCCTCAGCAGTTCTAATGCAGCTGTTGAAATAAGTTGGTCAAACATCTAGCATAAAAATACTGATCTGTAAGGAAATATCAGGAATGAGATGTTAGTTTCTGTTAACTTCAAATCGTGACATACTCAAGCTACTCTTTGGGCCTTTAATTAGGCTGTTCAGGTATTTGGTCAAAGACTGCCCTACAGCCACTTCTATGTGGTGAGCTGCAACCTGCATGATCCATGAATGCTTTTCCTTCTCCTCATTCTGCCATGTGGGAGGTCTTTGTAATCACAATTTTTACATTGGTTTCCATGTATGTGGCAATTAGCTCAATTTGATTTTGCAATTTGACTCTTGGTGACCTTCATTATCCCCTGTGAAACTAACATGAAACAGACCTACAACCTTGGAATCTACAGCCTGCAGAATGTTTTAAACCCATGTCCCTCACTTTCAGATACATGAGCCTGTGATGCTCCTGCACAGCTGCATGTGGAATAAGACTCTACCCCACTCCCCTAACACTATTAACTCTGTTGCCTAGACTTAAGTGCCTTCTTCCCAAAGTTAAATTAATCATGGGACATGATTGGGATGTTGATGTTCGGAGTTAATAGAGCCTTGTCCCATTAATGTAAGGGCTTCATTTCAATGTTAACTGGATGTTTGGACAATGATATGTTTTCAGTTTCTGTTTCTCTCAGTTAGATGTGTCTGCCTTTGCAAGAACACATGCAAGCAGTTCACAGACTCTTCCCATTTGTACTGCAATTTTTCTGACAGACCTTCTGTAAAATGATCATTGAGAGAGATTGTGGTTGTTAGTCATTCATTTGGTTCATTCACCCTCTACCCATCCCCTGTACAGTGCTTGCCCCTGCAACACTGTAGATAGCTTTCTACTTTCCTCTGGTGTCATTTTTTTCCTTCTTTAATCCTCACCTCCCCCTTCCCTTGTAATATCAGTTCTTTTGATATGTTCCTTGATTTTCCTGCTACTTCAGTGACTCCACTCCCATCCAGATCCCCTTGCCAGCCTTAGCTTTACACCACTTGATAATGGTGATTGTTTTAAGCTCCGCCCTCATATTGACTTCTTAATTTTTAAGTATCTTTGGGAAGACTTTTAGGTCTTCTACAGTGAGCACACAAAATAGCTGTTCAATACCTCTGCCGTTTCCTTATTGGAGATAAATAGAAAGAGAGCACACCGTGAGTAGTGTTATACAGCAGAGGTTGACACTCCCCCACCCTGAGAACTAAAATCGAAACACCCAAAGAGAAGTGCCTTGCCCTATAATCTGTAATAAGGAGCGTGAAAAGTGGTGTAACCTGCCTTTCAGCAACTTGCAGTGATTAAATGAAATAAATCCCTGATATTCACTTTACAATCAACAAGTAACAATTTGTCTAATTCTAACAGTGAACAAATTAACCAAACTATTAACAAACCAAATAAATCCCTTCTAACTACTAACTATTCGCGAATAAAACAAGCTTCTAATAGTATGCTGTTCCAATAAATACAAGTCACACTTATATAAAGTGAAAACAAACATAGACTTTTGTTTCTTGAAACTATATCCAGGTTATATGTCTTCTAGAATGTTCTGCGCTTTCTCTGTCAAATGTTCTGTCAGGAATATTAACTAGTTGTGCCGTAGTACCTTTGTTCTTTAAATGGTGCTTTCTCTAAGACTTAGAGAAGACTGTGAGAGCCTCTCTTGAGAGTTCTCCTTTGAACAGCAGAGAGGGCAAATGAGTCCTTTTAAAAGTTATGAGAGATATTGATAGAAGAGATAGAGAAAAATAATCTCATTGCCAGGTGGGTTATTAATCAGATGTTACAGATTTAAAATTATTAGCAAAAAATCTACAGAATATGGGGCTAGAATTAGAGAGTACTTGAAGAAGAGGAATTTACAAGACAATGAACCAAAAGGGTATGTGGAACTAAAGCATTTTTGAAAGAAACAGCACAAGTACAAAAGGCTGAATGGTCTCCTTCTGGGGTTTAACTTTCTATGATTCTATGACATTTAAATGTAATAAAGTGTAAGCCACTTCAGAAGTATTTTGCTTATCCTACATGCATAATGTCACTTTAAATAAATGTCACTCCATGGAAGTGGAGTTGATGAGGCAATGACTGAATATCATCTTTCTGGCATACAGTTATAGTCTGGCATTCTTTATTTTCAAGCCCGTTTTAAAAGAAATGCCAAATACTCTTATATAAATATCAAAAGTACAGAAACACATTACTCACAAGTTCATGAATAGAACTTGCACTTTTTAAAAGTTTGTTTATATCAAATTGTTAAGTATTTTATTGATGTTTTGTATTTCATGTAGGTTACTTGAAAAATATGTTCCTTTCTTTATGAAGATGTATTGCCTTCTATTCATGTCAATACCTGTACCAACCACAGACCACACCACTTAGCATGTGTAATAACCGGGTGTTGATTAATGGAGGTGAATAACACTTAACTTTAATCACAAATTTGAAGTACAATGCAAAAAATTCAAATACTAAGAATGCAAAATGAATTTTTGGTCTAGCAAAACAAAACTTAGCAAAACTCAGTGGAACCTCGATTATCTGTTTTTCTGATAATCAAACAGACTTTGCAAAGGATTGAGCCTTGTAAGAGACATTGAACCTATATATTCTTTTGGACTTTGTATCTCATCTTTGCTTGGTGCATAATTTTTTATTTGTGTTGCACGTATCTTCATGTTTGTGCCTTATTGATATATTAAACATTATACTAATATTTAGGGACTTTTGATTTTATATTAGTTGTAATTATCCATTCTTTTGAGGTGCAAATTGAAATTCCATTCTATTATTGCACTCTGTAACAACAGCCAACACACAGTGCACAAATATACCTAGCAACCTTCACGGGAGATTTATTCTAAGAGATAGCATTTGTTATAAAAAACATCAATAAACACTGCAATATATTGAAACCTTGGGCCTATCATTGTCATAAAATTTTGCAATTCATTAACTAAAGTGTGAGATGATGATTGGTTTCATTGGGATTACAGTGTCATTCATTGTGTGTCAAATATTTATTTAACTACCTTCCTCCACCCTTTTGAATGAAGCAAGGGTTTAACCTTTATTTAAACTCATGGATAAGGTCTTTTCTGATTGTGCAGGTAATGAATTTTGTTACCTGGAATGTGCTTTAGCAAACTGCTGATGTCATTCCATCTCTACTAAATTTTATCAGCAACTATTTTGTTTCGACTCTTAGAGTTACAGTGAAAATTGAGTTATGATGCTGTGAGATGTCTGGTTATAGATCCTTACCTATTTTTGAAGATATTTTATTTTCACTTTTGCCATATGCCACTCCTTGGCTAAAAGTGTAAGAAGGATGCTCACTGACAGGTTTTTGTTAGCGCTGATTTTGATGTTGCTCCTAAATTGTGTGCAAAATTACTCAAGGTATCTTGAACAGGAATTATACCTGAGACTAGACATTGTTTGAGTTCTTGCAACTTCTAGAATTGCTACCTTTATGTGACATTTCATGATTTTGCTTGTTGGATATCGTAGAAAAAAACATATTGCTTTAGTCTTGATTCTGCTCCCAATGACCAATGATTGTTGAATACTCATGCAAGTAAGCTTATATTTTTAACAATTAAATGGCTTTCTACCTGTTCTGGCTCCCTGAAAATGATGTGCTAACTTAGTGAAGCTGCAGTACTGAAATACATGGATGTTCAATTTCAGAAGCAGCATGATATAGACAGAACTAAGCAGCTGCCCAACTAGCAGACCAGATCAAATCTTTGCTACATCCAGTTGTGAATGGTGGTGAACAATTGGATAACTAATGGGAGGAGGAAGCACCACAAACTTTCTCATCCTCAATAATGGTGGAGCCCAGCATATAAGTGTGAAATAAAAGACTGAAGCGCTTGCAATCATCTTCACTTAGAAATTTAGATTGAGCAATGTATCTCAGCCTCTTCCTGAGGCCTTCAACATCGCAGAAGCCAGCTTTCAGTTAATTTGATTCACTCCAGGTGATTACAAGAGATTGCCAAGTGCACTGGATGCAGTAAATATTATAGGCCCTGACAATATCCTGATGTTTTGCTGAAGACTTGTGCTCAAGAACCACCCATTCCTCTGGACAATATATTCCAATACAGCTACAACTTTAGCATTTACCTATCATATGACAGGAATGTTCTGCTCACAAAAAGTAAGGCTAATCCAATCCTGTAAAATAATGCCTCATCAGTCCACTCTCAAATTCCAGAAGTGAGATAACAGTGACTGCCCTTGACATAAAGGCAATATTGACCAAATATGGCATGAAGGGGGCCCAACAAAATTGAAGTCAGTTATTATCTGCTATGGTTTTATTTTGTTAGCATTCTTGCTTCTGAATCATTATGTATTGGGTTCAAGTCCTATTTCAGGGCTGAGCACATAAAAACTAAAACTTACACTCCAGTGCAGTATTGAGGGGCACTGCATTGTTGGAGGTCAAACTGAGGTCAATCTGCCTGTGCAATTTCACACTAAAAAGTCAGATTATCTAGTAATTAGCACATTGTTAACCATATTCATAATTGAAATAAAATGTTGGGGGAATATAGATGCCAATCTGTGATGCTGACACAACTGAAACAGAATTAGGAGAAAACACACCACTGGTTGGAGTCATATCTATAACAAAGAAGGGTGTTGTGCTTATTGTAAGCCAATCACGTCAACATCAAGATAATGTAGAAGGCATTCTTTATATTGCCAGGATGATCATCTTGGAGTCATATTGACTTCCAAGAGATTCTGTTTACCTGCGTTCCAATGCAGTTAGTTACTCATCTGGTAATTGATAACTGTAAGCTTATGCACATGCTAAATGAGCAAATGGCATTACAAGTCCCCAATGACCTAATTTGGCAGCTGCTTATGAATAAGGATGACTTGATACCACTACAGTTTGATGGTTTTGAGGTTGTAAGTCAAATGTATGATCTGCAGATGCTGCCTTATATGGGGAGGATAGCCAGTGGTGCTTGAAAAGTTGGGTAGATGGTTTGATTGCAGGTTTATGCACTCTTTCTGACACCTAGACTTCTGCATGTTTCCAACTTAGCCTAATGGGTTTGGTGCCTTCCAGCATCAGTCCCAAACCAGTGACACTAATGAGTTGGCAGGATTGTTTGACCTCTTCAAGGATACTTTCAAGACATCCCTAAAGTGCTTCTACCATCCTCCTGGCATAATAAATAGCAACCTGCCAAATAATGTGTGCAAGCATTAACTTCAACCTATAGTCACAGCAAGGGCAGAGACCATGCTCCACAGAATAGTGATTTCAATCATTGGAATTATAAACTCTTTACTTCCCAGGGCAGTGTTTGTTTTCACCCCAAGGTATGGTTTGGAACTACAACATATTAACAGACATTTAGGCTGATTACTGTATATTTAATCTGATTGCAAAATTGAAAAAAAAGGTTTGTTTGCAATAGATTATATTAATACTTGAGAAAATTGTTTGGGATCAGCTGTTACCATTGTCTACATGAACTTTCACTGAATCTGCATGGGCAGAATTGTCCTAATAGTACCCCTGCTTATTTATCTGCAACAACAACGTGCAGTTATATATCACTTTTAATAGAGTAAAACATGTCAAAATGCTTCACAGGACTATTACAAAGCAACTTTAACACTTAGCCACATAAGCAGATATTGGCATATGTGGTCAAAAGATTGGTGAAAGTATTAGATTCTAAGAGTCTTAAAGTGAAAAAGAGAAATGTTGTGATGGAGATGATTAGGCAGGAAAGAAAGAGTGCTTTTGCTTTTTACAAATGGACAACCCAACACCAGTCTGCATTTTTGAAATGCAGTCCCTGTTGTATGTAGGAAACACAACTGCTATTTTGCACGTGGCAAACTCTCACAAACAGCAATATCATAATGATAAAAACACAAATTAGTTTTTGTGATGTTGATTGAGGATAAATATTTGCGAAGATACTAATTCTCCTCCTTTTCAACACTGTGGTGCCAGACATTCTTTTCCGTTCATTTGAGAGGGCAACCAGCAACAAGGTTTAACATGTCATCTGAAAGATGGCACCTGAGTGCAACACTCCCTCTTGTAACTGATTATCCAGATCGGTACTTAGTTTTTGTGCTCAAGTCCTGTAGTGAGAATTGAATTCATAACATTCTGACTCAGAGGTGGGAGCTTCATCAATTGAAGCACGGTGAAGGGCATTCCATACCTTAAGGCCAAGTTAGCTGAAAGTGTGCTATTAAAAGTGGAGCAATAAAGTTCAAAACTCGGATCGATTACAGAAATTAAGTCCTGGGTGTAAATGTGTGTATTCTCATTGTCCACTTCTGAGTCTGTGCAGAATTTATTATTCTGTATAAATAGAAGCAACATCCAAGTACAGTTTGCATTTTTTGTAGAATGAGTGATAGTTGTCTAAACATGGAAACCTTCCGCATTTTGTCTCTATATTTTGATTTACTCAGAGACAACTGATTATTTTCACTGCAATATATTTCCTAACTTCTGGACACAAACTCCAAGACCCACATTAATTTGTATTTAAGTTTCAAAACAGTAGAGATTACTTCAAACCGTTCAGTCTTTATTTAAAACTGAGGGAACGGTTTTTTGGTCTGATTATTTGAGGATAAGTGGGAGATCTGGAGACATTTCACAATTTTTAATCAACAGAATAAAGAGGATAAAGTTCATGTTAGGGTCAAAAGCAGCTTCAGAGTCCTTCATTTCCATTTCAGACGAAAATATCAACCCACAGTTTACAGTTCTTTCCTTCCAAACTGCCCGCAGCAATACATTCTGACACCTCCGCCGGGTTTGAAAGGACACTGGCTGGATGCAGCCCATTGTTCCAAGTTGGGCTATGAAGACCACAATGACAATCCGCTGACAGTGCATTGGAATGCCGAGACCAGAGGTTCGGGGCTTCGCGCGTTCCGCGCAGCCTCTGTCCTCCTCCCGGGACGGGCACGGGGGCGGGGGAGGGGGTGGAGCCGAGTATGTCTTTCTCTCGGCAGGGGGAAGACAACAAATCTCTGGGTGCGATGCGCTTGCGTGAGGTGCTGGGTTGTTGCCAGCGCGAGCAGCTTGTAGTCCAGTCGAGCGTCATCAATGTGCACGAGAGTCGGGCAAACCGCCTGACAGGTAAACACCATGGGCGACGTGTGCTGAGATTACTGTGAAGGCAAAACATCAAGAGCATGGAGATTGATAACAGAACCAATGGCTACAAGTACGAAGAAAGAAATGGCATAAAACCCATTAGCAGTATGTTATTTGTTTTGTTGTCCCACACTTTGAAATTGTGTTGCATGATTGCTGTAGTAAGAAATGTACGAATAATGGTGGGCAGTTGCACGTTTAGGCTTGTCAATTTTGTTTGTATTCAACTGTTTACCATTGTTTTCAAAGTCCGAACAATACTGTTTGGTTTTGCGGTATGTTTATCTATCCTCCATGCTGATTATAACGGTGGGGTCCCGTCGTTTCTAAAATGCACGTTTGTTTTCAAGAGGTAGTGATCAGGGAAATTTCGAGGTTTCTTGAAGTGCCATTTTAAGCTTAATTTTGAGATAGAATGCAGATGGGGACATTTAATAGAAATGTGTTTCTCTGCAGTGATGAGTCTTTGTAAGGTCGTAAAACGTGAACTTTTGAACTTGAGAGCGCCCTGAAGCAATTAAGAGAAGGCATAATAAGGACACCGCCGAATTACAAAGGATGTATAAAAAGAATAGGAAAAAGCATCAATCAAAATAGCATCGTATATTACAAATACATTCATCTAAGCCAGTGTTGTGGTACACAAATGCAATGTTTAAGGGGCTTTGAGATTCAAATTAATTTCAGAATCAATCACAATGAAATTACTAATATTTTGAAAAGTAAAACTTGAGAACTGTAAGTTGAAATGACCTGTTTGAGTTTTAGTTTTTTCATTAGAAGTGTGATGTGGTTTGTAAAAAGGCTGTCTTAAAAGTTGGATTTTGAAAAGTGTGAAATATATAGTTATATTGTTATGAAATGTCAGCATTTTATTTCAGTTTATGAAGCAGTTTCTTTCGGAATGATACTACTCCTTTAGATGCCTTGTTTACTCTTAATTTACAATTGGTCATTCTGTTTTTTAGATGATTTGCCTATACTCGCAATCTCATTTGTTTCTTTCTAGTGGCCACAGTGTTTTCTTAAATGTTTCCATTTGAAGTTCTGTTAACAATGGAAAAATATGTTTATTTTGAAAATATTAGAATTTGCGCATTTGGAAACTTTTGGGAATTGAATTTGCAAGTTTGTCATTACTCTATTTTTGCTATTCAGACCAGGTAAAGTTTTGCTTGGTGCTTGAAACATGGTTTCCCAGTTTCTATATTATGATGGACATAATTTGCTTTTGTTAAATTTAATTCTTATAAAATGGGTAGTGATAAGAGACAAAGATGGTTTAGCTGATTGTATCCTCTGAAGATAATATGCAAGGTTAATGAATTGTATCTTATTTACTTGAATTTGTATTGTGGATATATCTGCACCACATGGACTGCAGAGATTCAAGAAGGTGACTCATTATCACCCTCTCAAGAGCAATTGGCATGGTCAATAAATCCTGGTCCAGTAATGCCCACAACCTGTGAACAAATAAATATAAAAATGAGACTCAAAAGTGTTTCATAGCTAGTTGAAGAAAACTAAGCAATGGGAACACAACTGATCAGTACTTCAGCAAAGAACTTGCCTCACTGTGAAGGTAGCCTTCTGCAGTTTAGGCTCCGAATAACATAGTTGAACAAGGTATGACTGAAAATTTTCTTGAAAGGGAGAAAAATATTGAATCCTAGCAGAAGATATTTTGCTAACATTTGTAAAAGTTTATTAAATTTGTCTTTTGTGCATTGTGAATTAATTCTGCAAGTAACAACTGTCTTCAAGGCCATGCAAACTTGAAAGCAGGATCCTGTTTTTGAGGTGGGATTGCTACTTGGTCACCAAATCCTTTTTGTGTTATATGAATTACTGATTTTTTTTTGCTGTTATTTTGTAAAGAAAAGCTAGGTTTTATTCTGGGACTTGAGGGGAAGAAATTAAATGTGTATTTTTTCTAAATCTAGTGAGTTTCATGTTCTGCAAATTATAATGTCAATGTTTAGGAATCATCGAATCATAAACCCTTACAGTACAGAAGGTGGCCATTTGTCCTATTGTGTCAGTACTGGCTCTGGAAAGAGCTACCAGCTAGTCCAATTTTCCAGCCCTATCTCTATAGCCCTCTAAATTCATCACTTTCAAACATATATTCAGCTATCTTTTGAAACATTCATAAGTATTCTACCTCCACCACTCTCCCAGGCAGTGTATTCCAAATCCTAACAACCCTCTGAATAAAGAAGTTTCTCCTCATCTCACTTGTAGGTCTCTTGCTGATATCTTGAAATTGTGACCCCTATTTACTGACTACCAATGAGTGAAAACAGAATATCCTTCTTTACTCTGTCAAAATTATTCATAACTTTGAACACCTCAATAAGTTCACCTCTTAATCTTCCCTGCTCCAAGGAGAATAAACCCAATTTCTCTAATCTTTACTTCTGTCTAAAATCCCTTGTTCCTGTTATCATTCTAGTAAATCTCCTTTGCACTTTTCCCAGGGCTTTACATCAGCCTTCCTTAAATAAGGTAGCCAGAACTGAACACAATACTCCAGATGTGGTCTGACCAATGATTTGTAGAGATGTAGCATCACTTCCTTGTGTTAAACTTTCTCCCTGCAGTTGTAATCTCAGGGATTTTATAAGCCTTCTTGACAACTGCTTCAACTTACTTAGTCACTTTGACAATTGTGCACGTGAGCCCTGAGGTCCATCTGCTCCTGTACTCCCTTAAAGTTTGTACCATTGAGGCATTACTGTTCCTCCGTGTCTCTTCTACAAAATACATTACCTCACAGTTCTCTGCATTGAAATTCATCTGCCAGGTGTCTGCCCATTTGGCCAACTTGCCAATGTTAAGTTTGCACATCCCCCATTTGGAAGAGGAATTTCCATTGCAGAATTAATCGTGTAACACTTTGTATGTAAATCCTGTTCAGGAGCATATCTGGATAAACTATTAAGGAAAACATGAAAATGTTCAATATTCCAAAATATCAAACAAACAAATTGTGATATTGTCATTTTAATCGTTAACATTTATTTTATATAATGATTTATTAACTGCTGGTTCTCCGTAACGCACTTTGGTTATTTTGTTATTTGACCTTTAACCTTTCTACATCTTGATCAAAAGAATGTGTGTTGGAGAGGAGAGGCCTGGCTTATCTGCTAATCTAATGTTAACAAAACACTAATGCAAAAATGGAGGTAGCAGTGATTCTCGCAAATAGTTCTGATTGCCAGTAGCTTTGCCTTTGACTGTACTTTGCAATGTTGGAAGTTACGTACAATACATTTATTACTACTGCATGTTGTATTTTGTACAAAGTGGCTGTTGCATGATATCTGTTGTGATAATATTGGTGTTCTGTGAAAAAGTAAGTATTCATTTATAAATAAGAAAAGGGTTGAGAAATAGCCAGAGCTTTCAGTCCATAGCTAAATGCTTAAGATTCTGGAACTAGGTGTGTGTTTTCAATTTGGCGTGCTACATTTTTAGGAGATGCTTTAGGTCTGTTGGAATGTTTGTCTCTACATAGAACCAAAAAAATTGCAGATAAATAGCTGAAAATGAGATGTGATGCAGATTCTTTAACTTGTGGGCCTATTATAGTTCGGCTTATTAATTGCGTTATGGGTGGATCTGTGGGACATGATATAACTTTTTGGTAAAATACTACTATATAGAACAATTCAAGTTTAAAGAAATGAACAAAGTGTTTTATCTGTAAATAGACAGGGGAACTAAGTTAGGACACAACAAGGACATGGTTCATTTGAATAGCCTTTTAAAAATTTAGTTATCTATAATTTTAAAATTACATACAATTTTCAGCATAATCTAAGAAGTAGTGATATTTTACATACAGACTTTATTGATGGTCTGTTTCCATGTTTCAAATACAATTTGTTTGCTAGTAAGTAACACTTAAAGTAAAGTATAAATTCCTTTTGCTAGAGTAAAAGCCAGTGCTAAATCATTATTATCGATTTTAATATGAAATACAACAATCATCGAAATTAAAATCCGCCGATTTCTGTTGTGCCACAGAGTATTTTCTTAATATTTCTTGACATCCAGTGGTGATCATCTATCTCTGTGTAGTATCCTTGAAGCAAATTTAATGTTTTGTTTTGGGGATAAACAAACAGGTCTCTTCATATATAAAAATAAAGTATCCTTATTTTTACAGTAAATTAATGCTTTTTAGTTTGGATTGTAGGGATGGTTGAAAGTGGAAAATTTTACATTCAGATGTTTAGATTGTTCTGAAGGCAGGCTAAAAGCAACTTTTGCCCAGCAAAGTCACAATATGTTTGGTCTTAACCATAATCTCTTCCCTTCTCTCTTTTCTCTAGCCTCTCCTCCTGTCCTCTTATCTCTTCTCCCTTCCTGTCTCTTGGCTTGCTCACTTTCTGTTTATGGCTTGTGCTGTATCAGAAACTACATTGCAGGTGGTTCCAGGATATTAATGTTGAGTTAGCCATCATTTCTGCACTGGAAAGAAAAGACTTCAAACTCTGCATGAAACCATGTTCTGATTTTGGAACTTGACTTCTTGCTTTTTTAACATTGAGGTTAGGTAGCAGCTTGGTAAGGCACCAAGCATCTCTGTGCATGCCCATGCATCTCTTTTTGTGTGCTACTCCATCATAGTCTTTATCTGAGTCCTCTGCAGCACAACACGTTTGCATCCTTTCCCCTCGAAATTGACACACCTGTTCCCCTTTTTCCTTGGCCTTACTGGAGCCCAATTGTGCTGAGATACTCGTCATCTGCTGATCTTGCCATTGCTGTCTTGAGTATGTGTGGTGCTAATATCTGAGCTGGTGGCTGCATGATTCAGATCAATTGATGATGTTTCTTTTTCAAACATTTGAAGTTGTGCACCCTTCAACATGAGGCTGTATTGGCTGACAATGTGGTACGTCTATGAACTCCAGAAGCATAAATGCAGAAGGGGAAGGTCACAGTGAGGGACAAAGGAATTAGGTGAAAAACAACCTTGGTAAGAGACATTTGATGATATATTCACTGATCTTGACCACTTTTGCAGCACTGCAACCATGCCTTCAGGGATTAAATCTCATGGTTACCTGCTTCCACTCCCTTCATGATGTTTGCCTTAAATGCCTCCAAAGTCACCTGTGGAAATAAGATATCTGTTTTTTCCACCTCCTCCCCTGAGGCTTCCAGTGCTGCATCTAAACCATTGGAACTCTTAGTGTTCCAATACACTGCTTCAAGCATTTTCATCAATTGCTGTAGCCAGAATTTACCTTGCCTTTAAAAAGTACTAGTTACCTTTTTGGTAACTGAATTCCAATAAAGGATAAATTGAGAAGAGAGTCAAGCATGATACTGTTGTAAAGTTATTTATGTGTTGTAAGGAATACATAATGGTTCTTTCTGGCACAATTGAAATTGAACAAGTTGTATGTTTTGTGCTATGCTGCACTGTCATAGATGAGCAGGCAGAATGACGTTTCATTGATACCTCGATCATCCTGACAAGGAGATTTCCCCATGTGCAGTAAATGGTATCAGTGAATTTTTAGACCAGAATGCTTTATTTTTGCCTTTTCTCCTTTTGAAGACAGTGAATTATGCTAAGGACATAGTCCTGCCACTGTTGGCAGACCTCTAGTATTACTGAGATAGTGTGTATCAAGTTTTTCAATCTTGGGAGGGAGAGTGAAAGCTAGTAATCCTGTCCTTGCCTACTTCCAGCACATGGTCACTCAAAACAAGAGTGAGCCTCATATTTCCTTCCTTCATTTAGGGAGGTTAATTATGAAGCTCTCACCACTGCCGCTAGCAGAGATCAGCTAAATCAGCATAGATAAGGAAACTGTCTAACTAAGGGTTACTCCTTGTTCCTCAAATTTCCATATATGATGCATTTAGCACTTGAATTATGGTGTGTACATGATTTTGAGCATTATATATTTTAAGAACGTTTTAAATAATTTTAATTGGATCTCCTTTATCATTCATTTCCATTCCATTAATAAATCAATTCAATTATTTCATTGTTGTATGGCTTTTGTAATTGAAAATAGGTCATTACTTAAAACCTAAATCTTTAACCGCAGAAATATCTTGTGTAACTAAATTCCAACAAAAGGTAAGTTGAGAAGCGAGTCGAATATGATTATTGTAGAGTTATGTACGTGTAATAAGGGATATGGAATGGCCCTTTCTGGCATATTTAAAGTTGTACAAGTGTTTTATTTCAGTAAATAAGAGAAACTTACTTCTTAGTCTGTACTTCTTGAATGCGAAGCTAAATGTTTATCCAGCTGCTAAGTATGTTGTTCAAAGAGAGAGGCTTTAATTGTGTAGTCCATTTTTATTCCCAGTGATTTGCATAAGAACAGGATCAAAATCTTTTTCAGCTGCTGTAGATTGGAGAATTCTAGTCGTCTTTAGTGTGTGTGGTATTGCTTTGATCCTTCTTTAGTCTTCAGGTCATTTCTTTTCAATGAATATTTGCAATAGCAAAAATTTTACTACTTGAGTTCCCTGTCCAAAGGCAGGTCTGACTGACAGCTTCACAATTTTCTCCATCTCCTGGCAAGGAGAGAGGTCCTTATTCCACCCCAGCCAGAATGGGAATCAAACCCATGCCATTTGGCACTAATCTGATCCATATTGGCCATCCATCTAACTGAATCAAATAACATTGTTCTACTACCTGCCCCCTCAAAAAGAAGAGTTTGAGTTGCAGTGGCAACATTCTTTTCCACTTGTATGTTGTGGCTTAGATAATGAAAGTAGAGGCTATGATTTTGTTCTATCATATGGATAACCATATGTCATCTGTCATTAGCATACATTTGAAAGATTTACATGTAACACTGGACCTCTTTATGTTGTGATAGCTTGGAGTGGAACTTGAACGTGGAGGTTCTGGCTCAGAGGCAGATATGTTACCCACGTGTACTGCCTTTGCTAATCATTTTAAAGTATTAATCTTTAACCACTTATCAAAATGGGTGAAGCATTGGCTGTTTTGCTATATCCACAGAGGCTGCTTGGCCTGCTGTGGGCCTTCAGCATTTTCTGTTTATATTTCAGATGGTTAGCAGCCACAATATTTTGCTTTCCTAGTAGCGGAGTATGTTATTGGTACTGATAGTTGGCAGCGTAATTATGACTGTAGGATTTACTGTGGAGCAGACCTAGCAGCATATAAGTGTTATAGCTTGCCCCTCCAGAGGATTTTGCATGTCATGTATCGAGATGTGAATTTACTGATGTAATGAAATTCTCCTGTACTCAGTATATGGAGTAACTTAATCACTCAGGTGGTATATGCCGTAAGAATATTATGGCATGGCTATTGATTTTAAGCTGTTAAAGAATGATTGGTGTAATGTTTGTGCCTCAACTTTAATGCAGTTAGGGAGTCTTTGCGTTTTCATCTGCTACAAAGAAGTTCTTCTTCAAATTGTTTATATTTTATCATTTATTTCTACATTCCAGGATTGATCCGTTCCCCAAAATTTAACATCTTTGAAACTCAGTTTCTTTTGTTTTCATTCAGAACTACCCAGCCTGAGTTTCTTCCAACCCAAAGTCTCTGTATACATTTAACATACATCTTCTTCTGTCTGTAACACCATTAACTTCAAGATCTTTGTTTTCAAATCACCTCCCCCATAGTCTCTCAAAACCCTACCAAACCAATCTCTTTTAACCTACCCCCCTGTTTTTCTGAATATAGAGCACTGTTTGTTCTTCAGACTACTACCAGTGCCCACTTCTTCAATCATTAAACCCTTGTTCTATTGGCACTCATGCCATAAACCACTTTGTCATGCTACCCCTTTGCAAAGTCTCTTAAAAATTCTATCTCTTTAACTGTGCTTTTGGTCTACCCAGCCCCCATTCTTTTTGTCTCCTGTGTCTGTCTTGTTGTAAAGCGTTTTAAACCTGTAATCTTTGCAATTAGCCCAATGGATGGAGGTGGTTGTTTCTTTTCGCAAAAGTCCTGTGCCTCTAACGAAGTTGGTCTGTTTAAGTCTGTTTAGCAATGCATGTTTCTTGGTGCTTGCTTTACTATATGAGGAAGTTGATCAAGAACTATCCAGAGTTTCTCATGAAATTAGGTGGTAGTTATTTGTATTCCTCCTTAGGATTTGGTGAAGGTGATGCATGAGATTCTGCAGTCTAATGTAGAGGGTAAACAATGATGAGCGAGATATCATGATCTTTTCCCTTCTCTTGTATGCTTGTAACCTACTCCTGAGATATTTAGATGGTGTAATTAAAAGTAAGGGAAGCAATTGATAATTTCATTTATCTTTTTATGGAGGGAAATGTACTAAGAATCCTCCAAGAATCAACTTATGGACCAAAAATTATATTTTTCTTCTAAAAATGAGTTTTGTCAGCAATACTTAGGACTTGTAAGAATTCCATTTTGCATCTTGACATTTTAGAATATTATGACCATCAGAGTTGCTATTTACAAGAATAACAATGTAGTTCATTTTGACAATGTTGGAAAACAATGTGGATTAATAAGTAATTATTCGTAGTTGTTTGAGTCTTCTTGAGATAACTTTCATCTGTTCCTATTATGTTTTCCATTTTGCATCCATCTTCCTTGCACAGTAAGTATATAAAATGACTAGATGTGTAATTAGGTTTTCACTGTAGTGAAACACTAAACAACAAACCGAAAGAATTGTGGATACTGGAAATCAGAAATAGGTCTGACCTGCTGAGTTTATCTAGCAATTTCTGTTTTTGTTTTTGTTCCACTGTAGTTTTTTTTTTGCAGGCTTGAGGATAAGCCTTGTGAGCATATGTGTTGTTCACTTACATATCATATTCAATAGGATTTCAGTTTTTGGTATTCAGACTTTTCAATGTGATGAGCATTTAAGTGAAGGTAGTAACATGACTGTGTTTTAATCAGGAAAATGATGTAAGATGCTTTTATAGTTATTGTCCTAATATGTCATTCATACTAAATATTAAATTAACATTATATTCATACTTTATAGAGTTGTAAAAGTTGTAAAATACCTCTTTATATGTCACCTAATTTCTTCACAGTGGTGTTCCAAATTATCTTTGCCTTCCTGTGCATTATCTTTGGAAACTTAGCATGCATAATCAAATGCAGGACCAAAATTGGGCAAACCATTCCAACTGCAGTGTTTGTATGAGGCATTTCAAGAAAAAAATACTGATTCCTGCTAAGAACCTAAAGAAAAAGGCAAGATGGGTGGGGTGGAAAGCTTTGGGGGAGAGTTGAGTGTGAGGGAAATTGATGAAAAGATTTAATATTTTATCCTGAGATGAGGTTCTAAACACCCATTCCTGCCATCACTAGGACTATTTATTCTCATCTCGATGACAACATCGTTCTTCACTCTGTCTCAGCTTTTCTGTTGCTGGAATTCATATTCATGCATTTGTTACCATTAATTTTACTTTTATGATATCCTTCTAGCTAGTTTCCTATATACTACCTTTAAGTCATCCAAAGCTCAGGGATCTATGTATTAACTTGCACAATATCCTGTTCACCAGTCACCCCTGTGCTTACTAACTTACATTGGCTCCTGATTGAGCACCATTTTAATTTTAAAATTTTAATTGTTTTCACATCCGTTAGGAGCCTCTCCTCTTCTTTTCTGTGTAATTTCCTCCAACCCCACATTCTATATCCCTCCAAGAGAGTGTTTAACAAACTTTTTCCCATTATAGCCTCATTTTGGTGGAAAATTGACCCAGAGGTAGGCTGGGAGTACACAGGTGAGAGACCTGGGATGGTGTGGAGCTGTTTATGCTGCACAGGTTAAGTGAAAGTCACCTAACTTTTTCACTGGGGTTTTCATGACAAAATTCAGGACTTGATCAGCTGGTTAGGCCACACCCACTATCTTTAAAAATGTTACATTTGTAGCTAACACCATCACTTGGTGGAACACTGTCAGTCATAGCAAAATCAGTGTTGGTTTTAAACTTGCATCCAGCAAAGTGCCATTTATTAAACAAATCACTTCATGTTGATGTTTAAATAACTACGTTACTTTCTAGATTATAGATAACCTAACCACATGAATAACTGCTCATTCAGGATGAGATGTGTAAACAGAAGGTCAAAATTAAAGTTAGTTTGCTCTAATAATTTATGAACAGACCAAGTGATAATCATTTTCATTTAGATTTAATGCTAATTTGATAATCTCAGTGACTACTTATGGTGTTTAATTCCAGTTTTCTTTGAGGCATCATTAGTAACAATACAATGCTAGTCTTGAACTGCCTTTGGCCCATCTTACCGTTACTACACAATGGCCTTAAAATACAACAAAGATAACTTGTGGTTTTCAACTTTTTGAAATAGTGTATGGCTTGAATGCATCTGTGCATGTGCAGATGGATCATGTTGGCCATCTTTAATGGAAGCACCATATATCCTGCTCCAGGAACATAGTAATTAAAAATAACTGCAAGAATTTGAAGGGACTATGCAGCTATTGGTACATAGTTGAAACCCCACAGTAGCCACTGTTACTTTGGAACTTATGACTGTAAAATTTTGGCACCTGGCCCATTATTTGGGGGGCCGTGCTGTAAGATATCTACATGCTTCTAATTTTGTCCTCTTGAACGACCTGATTTTAATTGTTCCATTATTAGCAGCATTCAGCTTTCTCAGCCCCAAATTCTGGAATTCCCTCCATGCAGTTCTCTACCCTGCCTTCTTCCTTTTACGATGATCTCATTACGATGTGTCTGATCATGCTTTTGATTAATTTGCATGGCTCAATGTCATACCTGTTTCTCTTATTTTTTTATTTCACAGGATTGGGCGTCATTAGCTAGGCCAGTACTTGAAGGGTATTGATGAAAGAACCTTGGTGAGTTGCATCTGTAAAGAATGTTGAGAAGTTTTATTACATCTAAGGGTACATCTGGCTGCAAAGCATTATGCAGTACCTTCCTCTGTTCTTCTCTCATCTGTACCTGAGCCTCTGTCAGATTCATCCAGTTGATGGTGATCTGCCTTTTTCAGTGCAGTCCTCCCTCTCTTGCCATACAGTAAGCATACACCATGTGAAAGTAATACTGGAGGCTTGTGTGTGGGCATACTTTATGGATGCTCCAGAACTATCCAGGCACCAGAAACATTGCTTCAAGAATTCTGAAGTGTGCTTAATGATATTTCTATTGGTCTGATGACTGTTGCTGTAAAAGAGCTGCTCAAGCCTAGTGAGGTTACAGAGAAGCGTTGTTTGTTTCATGTGAAAGGGTAGGCCTTATTCCTGAACTGCTATTCTGTAAGTTACTTGAAGGTTAGAATAGTGTTGGGGAAGGTTGATTGCTGCAGGATAAAGGTATCATGATAACTGCCTGAAAAACTACCAAGACTTGTATGGTCATTTTGTGCCAATCACAAATCAGCTGTTGTTCCTTAACAGAGGGCACCAGACAACTCTGGTTAAAAAGGCAAGTACTGACCTAATGATTAATCACAAGCTCACTAAACCTTTTGATATCAAAAAAGTGATGAATGGTATTTTGATAGTATTATCAAAAGGTACGTAATGCAGTAGTAACTTGCTCACACAATGTTGAGTTTGGGTTCCCTTGGGACCAGTGAATTAGGGATAAAGGAGTTGAATTCGAGAGGAAGGCATGAGCGACTGCCCTTAACATCAAAGCAGCATTTAACTGAGTGTGGGACCTACTCTCTGCCAGAGCTAAAGTCAGTCAGAATCATTGCGGTGGTGAGGCAGTGAAGTTGGTCAGAGTTATACATACACAAAGGAATCCGATTGTAGTTGTTGGAGTGCAATCATCATGCCAGGATATTGCAGCCTCCCTGAGGGCAGTATCCTAGGTTCAACCATTTTCAAATACTTCTTCCATGACCTTCCCTCTGTCATAACTATAGAAGCGGGGGTATTAACTGATGATTGCACAATAGCTGCTCTGATGAGGCAAAAGTCTGTGTTCATATGTAACAAACCTGGACAACATTCATACTTGGGCTGATGAGTGACAAGTAACATTTGCATCATACAAGTACCAGGAAGATACAAATTATAAACCATGGCATCTTATTACATTTCTCCTTTATTTTGGCAGCTTCCGTTCAACTACGCATAGAAAGTTCAATTATCTTCTTGACCTAAACTTTGTAAGTAGTATAGTGCTTTAATGGTGTCATATGATTTTGTAGATATTTTCCTAAACAACCTATTCAACGTGGAGTAGGTGGTACTTGAAGTTGGGTCCCCTGGCTCAGAGGTAGGGACTCTACCACAAGAGCCCTCCAATATATTTTTGTATTGTCAGTAAAGAGCTAGGAACTAATTAACCAGGGATGAATTGTGTACATAAGCATTCCAGTAGGCCATACTCATGGATGCAAGAAGCAGCATGGCAAGTTGAATTAAACAAAAAGAGCTGTTATCTTTGCAAGTCTGAACTGTGATTATTTTTGACATCTGGAAGCCAAAAGACAACCAGAAACTCACGAGTGATTAGAAGGTAAATAATTATTGTGGAGTGTGCAACAGGTTAGTGCTGATGTGGCTGATCCAGTTTAGCTTTGGTCAGTGGTGACACTCAAGATAGGATAGAAGATCAAGACTTGATGGTGATGCTTTCTCTCTTTTTTTTTCTTTAAGAGGTAGTTATTACCCAACACTTAGAAAGCAGACAAAATTCATGCACTTTAGCTCAATCCTGATGTTGTCTAAAAGCTGCTATAGGATGCTTCATTTAAAGTAGTTGTCAGTGGAACTGGCCATTACAATTAACAGCGAAGTGTCCAACTCCTGATTTTATGAATGAAGTGGCATCTCCACAGAGCTACAGGGATGATCAAATGAACGAACCGCTACAGGGAAAAAAAAGCATTGCATCTGGGAAGCAAAAGGAGAACAGAAGGAACCTGTATCAGGAGCTGCAGAGAATACAAGATGTATGGTGGGCCAAACAAGTCAAAGATTTAAATCTATGCTGATCAACACATGAATTTCTATAAACCCCTAAAAACTGTCTGTCTTCACTCCTCAGCTGCTCACTCTATCAGCTCTTTAGAACAGGTATCTCTCCTGACAGACTGGAATGTTACCAATGTGTGCAAGGCTGAGCACTTTAAGTAATCACTCCACTTTAAATGGAACAGGTGTAGACACACCTCCAGAATGCCCTCATGTAAAAATGTGGATAGCTAACCCTCTGTTGTGGAGTTGACAAATCTATCACGTCCCTATTATCAAAGTACCAGGCACAGTTGTAATCCCAAGAGAAACTACAAATCTGTGGGACCCCCAAACTCGGCATCCATCTCACACAATTCCATCACAGAATGTGGAGACCAATTAATTCTTTCTATCAGGAGTTGAAAGGTACCATGATGTGCTTTTGTACAAAGAAAAATGTGAGATACGACGGGGAATAACCAAACCCCCCTGATAATTAAACTGAAACACAAGCCCCAATCTGTTATGATGGGATTAGGGGTTCCCCTCTAATAATTACCCCTGAAATACCCAGAGAAGCTCGTTTTTCTCCTTGTAATCTATTAAGAGTGGTTAAAAGAAAGAAAATCCCTGATCTCCACTTTATAAGTAACAAGAAACAATTTATTTATTTAGCCCAACAATGAATTAAATTAACAAAATTACTAACGAACTGACCATTTCCCCCTTAGACTATTAATTGGTCTAAATTTTACTGGAATGCTGTTTAAATAAAGATGAGTCCCACTAATATAAACCCAATTAATATGAAACAATAAATTATAACTTAATCTCTCCCAAGTTCGCACAGAGTGTCTTCTGGAATCTTCTGTCATCTCCAGTCTCCTCGCAAATATCTTTCTTCCGTTAATTCATGCTGTCAGGGATGTTTTATTTCTATTACTGCTTCAAGAGGACTTTGAGCTAAAATACTGTGGTATCTGTGATTAATTAGATGGGCTTTCTCTGAGATCTGAATGGTGCTAACTTTGGCAGGTGGCAGGTGGCAGTTGGCAGTTGGCTCTCTCTAATTTTCCAAATGCCCTCTTCTTATATACCCGTAATGACATAATCAAGTTCTTATAATATGATTGGTTTCCGGTTGTCAGTGCCATTAGTTTTTAAATTCAATTGGCTTTGAATCGCTGAGTTTGGTTTTAAATTAATTGGCCAATTTCAAACTCGTCACAACATCAAAAGCTGGACTGCTGTTTTGCCTGCCAGCTGTAAGGCTTTTTTGATACACTTGTTTCACTTTTTTGAGGCTCTCTGTGCTGGCAACTTCAACAGCTGCTCACAGTCACACATTATTTTTAAATTTCTAAGTACAGACAAAGCACAAAACTCTTAAAGGAACCACACAGTTTAGCTTCCTGCCTTACACTTCACAATTACTGTACCCAACTTTGTGAGAAAAGACATCAAATTTGTGTGAACACACTAGAGGAGACTTGCTCCTTGTGATAGCTGGTAAGATTTTACCAAATCTACTCTATAGACTGAAACAGCTGAGGCACTTGCAACATGATCTTAATCCTTTGGCAAATATCAGTTGAAAAGCCATGAACAAAAGACATGATTCCTCTATACATTTGTTCACCTGACAAAGACCTTTGACTCAGTAAATAGAGAGGCCTTGTGAAAGGTCTTGACCAAACTTGGAAGGTCCTGATAAAGCTGTAAATCTGATGCAACAATTTCACAATGAAATAATTGTCAGTCACTTCTTCACTCCACTTGGTGGAATCAGAGGTCTGTCATGGTCCCTGTGTTCTTCAGTACTTCTTCATTACTGTGTTTTCTGGGGTGTTTGATTAATGCTGGTGGAAGAAACATCCAATTCAGAACAAATGGCAATCTCTTCAATCTGAGGTGACTGGCATCCTTAACTAAAGTACCAGACATGACACTGTTTGCCAATGACTGTCACACTGTGAACATGGCCTTCAAAGGATCATGAGCTGATTTTTCAAAACCAGCTGACGATTATGAACTAACTATTCAGCCTAGGGAAGCCAAAGATATTCCACCAACTGACACCAAATTCTGAATATTTTTCCATTTACTATAACTATCAATGTCAGACCCTGAGGACTATAGATTACTTCATCTATCTTGGAAACACAGTTACCAGAAGCATTGACAGCGAGCTGACAAATAGAATTACCAGGGCAACCTTAGCATTTGTCCTTTTATACAAGACACTTGGGTAGAAATGATGTATTAAACTTGTAACTAAGCTGTAGTAATATCCACCCTTCTTTATACCTGATTGACATGAGCCACCTATTCCAGATGTATTAAGCAGTTGGACAGGTTCCACATGAGATGTGTTGTAAATATCTAGTTTGTGTTTGCATATATAATTTGTAGGAATTTAAATTTAACCGTTGAATATGGGCTAAGCGTAGTTGAAACACGTGGAAGCCTGTTAACACTTAAAAGGTTGGGGTTACATTGCTTCAAGAGGTTAACAGCTAGAAAGAGAGGATTGGAAATAGCTGTACTTACTGAGCTGGAGATACAGTGCTGGAGATATACATGAATAAATATATTACCTGCAGTTATGACAGTCCAAAGAAGTGGTTTGTTTTGGGAGCCAAGGTATAGCAAAATTTGTTAAAAACATTCAGTGAACTCTGGTAGACTGCAAAAACCATTTACTTCCACAGATCGAAGAACTTATAAATGAGGGATGCTTAGCCTGATCTGGATTCCTTAACCTGATTTTTAACTTGCTTCAACACCATTGAAAGAGTACTCTCGGTATTTGCTTGCTGAAAGGTGTTAATTTTCAGAATGGAACTGAGAATGCTCAAAATAAATGGCTGTAGGTAGCACAAATGTTTCTGTTAGCAGACTCTAGGTAGGTAGCACTTGGATGTAGTCCCATGGAGTGGTGGCTTCGTGCCATTGAAAACTTCTGGGGTAAAGGTAGGCCGCAGTCAGTATTTGCTTGTAGCTTCTCTTAGCAGGTGATCTGCTGTCCTGATATGCCATGCTTGGTTGACTTGAGCCATCCTCTCTTAACCACTGTAATTCACTGTGAACACTGACATCTAGCACCCAACGACATCTGCACCACTACCTCTTTTACTGCCCTTCACTTTGCCTTCTAACAAAGATCTCTATAGCTTTCAGCTGTAGTCAAATGTCAGTATTTCAGCCATTATCTTACCTAGATGTCACTTTTGCTCTTGCAGTTTCATGCACTTCTTTATTTGTCTTATAGTCTGCACATGGAATTTTTAACACATTTAGCATCTACATTTAGAACATAGAACAGTACAGCACAGTACAGGCCCTTTGGCCCACAATGTTGTGCCAACTTTTACCCTAAACCTAAGGTCTATCTAACTTCCACCCCTACCTTATACTATCATCCATATGCCTATCTAATAGCCGCTTAAATGCCCCTAATGAGGCCGACTCCACTACCCTCTCTGGCAATGCATTCCACGCCCCTACCACTCTGAGTAAAGAACCTACCTCTGACGTCTCCCCTATATCTACCTCCACTCACTTTAAAACTATGCCCCCTTGTATAGCTACCTCCACCCTAGGAAAAAGTCTCTGGCTGTCCACTCTATCTATACCTCTGATCATTTTGTACACATTTCCAAAGACCTCTTTTATTTCATAGATCTTATTTTCAGAATAAGGGGCAGGCAGTTTTGGACCATGATGATGAGGAATTTCTTCACACGGATGGTGGTGAATCTTTGGGATTCTCTGCCCCAAGGACTGTGGAAGCTCAGTCGTTGAGTATTTTCAAGACAGATTGATAGATTTCTCCATTTTAAAACCATCAATGGAAATGACAATCATGCAAGAAAATGACATTGAGGTAGAAGATTATCCATAATATCATTGAATGACAGAATTGCCTTGAATGGCTGAATGACCTGTGCCTGATCTTTTTCTAATGTTCCTGTTGTCCTTTGAGGAATATGGAGGAATGGATAGAATATAGCAACTTATGAGTTTCTTTTCCTTATTAAAAGCTTTGGTTTTGTTGTTAATACATCCTTCATCTTCACAAGATTACTTCTATCTGTGTCTGTCTTCTGATGGATACATGAGAAGATGGATATGGTGGCACATCATATCTGCCATCTTCTGTTATCATTTGTCCTAAATTAACAAATTTATCTACTTACTTTAGTGTAACCCACTTCAGTCTCCTCTGCAGTTTCTTTTAATGTACTACAGCTAACTACCACTGTTTCTGACTTTCTGGTGTTTATACTCCATCCAAATTGTAAACTTCAAGATTTTACTTGATCTTGGTACTTTGTAGGACTCTTCTAAGTCTGTAATTAGTGCCATTTGTCTGCATACTGCAAGTTTATCTTCTTGCCTCCAATTGTTAGACCTGGAAGTACACCCGATACTCAGTATTTGTTTTGTGCACAGATTGAATGATTTTGGCAACAGTATGCAGCCTTGCCTTATTTCACTTCACTTGAGAAATGTCTGATTGCCCCTCATTTGTCCTCATGCTCATTTTTTGACCCAATATACACTCTGTACAAATCTCACTTCTTGACTACCTTTTGATGATAAACATGATTAGATTTTTTTGGCTGATTCGAGGTATGGGATATACCCCCTCTAATGTAAATCATGGAAAGAAAAGCCCTTGCCCAATAAAATAACCAACAAATTTACAAAAAAAATTGACCTAAACTCATGAGGGGTCAACTTCTGAGCCCATTGCATTCAATTAGGGGTAGTTTTTGAGAACAGGAATCTGGAATGCAAGGACTTTATGTAGGCGGGCAAAGTTTTATAACTGTAGATTATAGATCCTGCTTTGATATACTAGGATTTGCAGTGGTAAAATGCTTAGAATTTGGTCACATAAAGAATCCTTACTCCTTAAAAAGTAAGAAACATAGAAACGGATTAGGAATCCTAGTGAATTATGTACAAGAGATTGATTCAAGGTTATTGGATAATCTCTGAGCAGTCACGATTAAGATCGAAAGAAAATCTTTTGATGTGGTCAGCACAAGTTTATGCCTCCAACAAGATCCCAGTGACCAGGAAATAGAATTGTTTCGTGGTGGCATCACGATGTTTTAAGATTATGCTAACTGATATGGCAAATATAATAGGCAACCTAAATGGAAAAATGGTGAGGGAACATCAGGAACACGTCAATCAATATGGCCTTGGAGCGAAAGATGAAAGAGAGGAGAGACTGGTACAGTTTTGACAAGAAAGCGGTGTGAGTTGGCAAATATTTCTTTTTCAGAAATGTTAGAAAAGCTATATGACTGGATTTCTCTAAGTAAAATATGTTTAGAAATCAAATAGATGAAATGATGGTGAAACTGTTTTCGAATTTGCATAAAGAATATGCAAGCATATCCTGGCATGGATATAAATACAATTCATTGTGTTCTTGTATTTAAAAATTGAATTGAAACTGAGAATACCAAAATGGGAATAAAAGTGTGACTATTTAGACATTGAAATATTGAAGGATGGAAATATGAGAGGCATTCACTTTAGATTAAAATTAATGTCTTGGGGTGAGGAATCAGAACAAAATGAGTTTTCAGAATAATACCTGTGAAAGGAAAGCAAATGGGTGGGTAAATGTGAGAAAGCAACATTACCAAGGACATATTACCAAAATGGGAATTAAAAAACTGAAGGCTAAATGACAGATAGGATACTGACGGTAATGATAGACAGGAAAAAGAAAAGAAGCACACTGAAGTACGATGCATCGGTTATTTTCTTTTCAGTTGCATGTAAGCATGCTAAAGAGAAATACTCTCTGAATGGTTCAGTACTAGTCCTAAAAATAAATTATAAAATGAGTGTTATGCATCAGAAGATGAAATCTTTGATAGATAAAACAAAGGATACCAGATAGTGGGCGCCGAAAAGGTTAAGATGGTAAAATTTTGTTAAAAGGGATGCAATAGCATAAAGATGGTCTGAGAATATAAGTAAATTGTATTGTGATCCAAATCAAGGAATTCTTCAAGGTATGGAAGCAAATGATGGACAAAATGTTAAGATATCAAGTATTAATGCTTTGAAATTGAGAATAACGAAAGTATACTGGTGCTATAGAGCCATTGTTGGAGATGAATATTGAAGTTTGCCACCCAGAGTACATTTTTACCACCGTCTGTGCTTCCTGTTCAGCTTGGGGAACTGCTTCATCAGCTGAAGGGTGCAGTACATGGTAATCAGCAAGAAGTTTCCTTGTCCATGTCAAGCTTCTTTGAGTTGTTGGAGCTGCACATCCAGGTAGGTGGAAAGTGTTCCATCACATTTCTGATTATACCTTGTGGCCAAGCTTTGGGATTTTTATTTTAATTCACTTGCAGGACATTGGTATCAGTGGCGAGCCAGCATTTATTGTCCATTTCTAGTTCCTTTGAGTAAGTGGTGGTGAGCTCCCTTCTTGAGTTGCTGCAGTGTTTGGAAGGTGCTGTTAAGGATTTTTGGTGAATTTCTGCAGCGCAGCTTATAAGTAGTACACGCTGCTGCTACTGAGTGGATGTTTGTGGATGTGGTGACTGTCGAGCAGGCTGCTTTGTCCTGGATGGTGTCAAGCTTCTTGAGTGTTTTTGGAGTAACATTTATCAAGGCAAGTAGGGAATATTCCATCAAACTCTCACTTGTGCCTTGTAGATGGTGGATGGACTTTGGGGAGTCAGGAGGTGAGTTACTTGCTGTATTATTCCTACTCTGTGACCTCCTGTTGTAGCCGCTGTATTTATTTGGTGAGTCCAGTTGAGTTTCTGGTCAATGGTAACACCAAGAATAATGATTAGTGGGGGAAATCAGTTATAGTGACACCATTGAATGTCAAAGGGCGGTGGTTAGATAAACTCTTATCGGAGATGGTCATTGCCTGGCATTTGTGTGGCATGAATGTTACTTGCCACATGTTAGCCCAAGCCTGGATATTGTCCAGATATTGTTGCATTCAAACATGGACTGCTTCAGTATCTGAGGAGTCACGAATGGTGATGAGCATTGTGCAGTCATCTTTGAACATCCCCGCTTCTGATCTTTATGAGGAGGGAATTGAAGCAGCTGAAGCTGTTTGGGCCTAGGACACTAAACTGAGGAACTCCTGCAGTGATGTCCTTGAACAGAGAAGACTGATCTCTAACAACCGTAACTATCTTTCTATGTGTCAGGTATAACCAACCAGCAGAGAGTTTTCCCCCGAGGCTAGTTTCGCTCGGCTCCTTGATACCATATTTGGTCAAATGCAGCCTGGATGTCAGGGGCTGTCACTCTCACGTCACCTCTGGAATTCAGTATTTTTTTTTGTCCATATTTGAGCCATGAGATCAGGAGCTGACTGGCCCTGTCAGATCCAAATCTGAGCAACGGTGAGCAGTTTATTGCTAAGCAAGTGCTATTTTAGCGCTGTTGGTGCACCTTTTATCATGTTACTGGTGATTGCATAGACTTGGGCATTAATTGGATTTTCTCCTGTTTTTCGTATACAGGACATTCATGGGAAATTGATCACTTGTGGTGTAAATGCCTATGTTGTAGCTGTATGGTTCTGTGCAAGGGAAATTGTGTGTCTCCGTTTATTCATTCACGGGATGAGGACATCACAGGCTAGGCAGCATTTATTGCCCATCCCTAATTGCCCAAAGGGCAGTTAAGAGTCAACCACATTGCTGTGGGCCTGGAGTCACACGTAGGCCAGACCAGGTAAGGATGGTAGTTTCCATCCTTAAAGGACGTTAGTGAACCAGATGGGTTTTTCTGACAATCGACCATGGATTCATGGTCATCATTAGACTCTTAATTCCAGATATTTATTGAACTCTCAAATTCCACCATCTGCTGTGGCCGGATTCGAACCTAGATTCCCAGAACGTTGTCTGGGTCTCTGGATTAACAGTCCAGTGATAATACTAGGCCACTGCCTCCCCACTCATAAACTTGATTTGAGTTTTCTGAGGAAGTAACCAAGAAGATTGACAAGGACAGAGTGGTAGATATTGTTTACGTGGACGGTTCCATATGGTAGACTAATTAGTAAAGTTAGATCACATGGGATTCAGGGTGAGCTTGCCAGTTGGATACAAAATTGGCTTAATGACAGGAGACAGAGTGATGGTGGAGGATGGATGGATGATGGATGGTTGTTTTTCGGACTAGAGACCTGTGACCAATGGTGTTCCACAGGGATTGGTGCTGGGTTGACTTTTGTTTGTCATTTACATAAATTACTTAGATGAGCATATTTGGGGTAGGTGATGGGCTAGTGGTACTATCACTAGACTATTAATCCAGAAATTGTCCAGGTAATGTTCTGGGTACCCGGGTTTGAATCCCGCCACAGCAGATGGTGCAATTTAAATTCAGTTTAAAAAAAAATCTGGATTTAAGAATCTATGATGACCATGAAATCATTGTCGATTGTTGGAAAAACCCATTTGGTTCATTAAAGCCCTTCAGGGAAGGTAATCTGCCATCCTCATCTGGTCTGGCCTACATAGCCACAGCAGTATGGTTGATTAGGTTGTAGACGTGCTTGCCGAGCCTGTGGGTTTGGTTGCAAATGTTTTGTCACCCTGTTAGGCAACATCGTCAGTGCGCCTCCAGTGAAGCTTCAGTGTTCTGTCCCGCTTGTTATTTATATGCCTTGGTTTGCTGAGGTGATTGGTATTACTTCCGGTTTTGTTTCTCATTGGTTTTTTACACAGAGTCTAATTCAATGTGTTTGTTGATGGAGTTCCGGTTGAAATACCAGGCCTCCAAGAATTCCCTGGCGTGTCTCTGCTTGGCTTCTGTGATTATTGATGTATTGTCCCAGTCAAATTTGTGTCTCTCATTTGTCCTTGTGTAGTGAGACACCTGAGAGTTGGTCGTGTCTCTTGGTGGCTAGTTGGTGTTGATGTATCCATATAGTCAATTTTCTTCCAGTTTGGTGGCCTATGTAGTGTTTCTCACAGTCCTTGCATGGTATTTTGTATATTACCCCAGTTTTGCCAGTTTTGGGTATGGGATCCTTTATGTTCGTCAATAGCTATCATAAGGTGGTTGTCGGTTCGTGGGCTCCCTAGGAGCCTGAGTAGTCTTCTGGTCATCTCTGAAATGTCCTTTGTCCATGATTGCCTTCATTGAACGTACCTTTGAATATAGAAGTTGGGACGTTATACTGAGGTTGTACAAGATATTGAGGTCTCTTCTGGAGTACAGTGTCCAGTCCTGGTCACCCTGTTATAGGAAGGATGTTATTAAGCTGGAAAGGATCCAGAAGAGATTTGCCATGATGTTGCCAGGAATGGAGTGTTTGAGTTATAAGGAGAGGCTGGATAGGTCGAGATTTTTTTCACTGGAGAGTAGAAGGTTGAGAGGTGACCTTTATAGAGGTTTATAAAATAATTAGATAAGGTGAATGGCAGGTGTTTTTTTTCCTTAGGAAGGGGTATTTCAAGACTAGGGGGCATATTTTTAAGGTGAGAGGAGACAGAGTTTAAAAAAAGAGATGAGGGGCAATTTTTTTGCAAAGAGAGTGGTTCGTATATGAAATGAATTTCCAGAGGAAGTGGTGGATGTGGGTACATTTACAATGTTTAAAAGACACTTCGATAAGTATATCAGTAGGAAAGGTTTTGAGGGAGATGGGCCAGTAGCAGGCAGGTGGGACTAGTTTAGTTTGGGATTATGGTTGGCATGGACTGGTTGGACTGAACGGTCTGTTTCCGTGCTGTATGACTCTTTGTACTGGAACACCTTGGCTAGGGGCACATATGTTCAGTAGTCTTGCTGGAATTTTGTCAGGGCCCAAGCTTCTTCAGTGTCTACTGCCTCTGGCTGTTTGTTGATATCATGTGGAGTGAATTGAATTGACTGAAGAGTTGCACAATAATGGTGGGGATCTCTGGTGAGTATTGAAGACTGTTGCAAATGCTTCAGCCTTAACTTTTGCACTGATGTTCTGGGCTCCCCCATCATTGAGGATGTGGATATTTTGGAGCCTTCTCATCCAGTGAATTGTTTAATTATCCACCACCATTCTTGAATGGATGTGGCAGGACTGCAGAACTTAAATCTGCTCTGTTGTTTGTGCAGTCGCTTAGCTCTGCTTATACTGTTTGGCATACTGGTAATCCTGCTTTGTAGCTTCACCAGGCTGATACCTCACTTTTAGGTATGCCTGTCCTGCTCCAGGCTTGCCCTCTTGTATGTTTCGCTGAATTAGGGCTGATCCCCTGGCTTGATGGTAATGGTAGAGTAGGGTCATATGCCAATAATGAGTTTGCAGACTGTGTTGCAGTACGATTCTTTTGCTGCTGATGGCTCATGAATGCCCTATCTTGAGTTACTAGATCTGTTTGAAGTAAATCCCATTTCGCTTGGTGATGATGCCATGCAAAATCAATGTGGTTGACTCTTAAATGCCCTCTGAAGTGTCCAAGGAAGCTATTCAGTTGTAATAATTGCTGGAAAATCCCAAAAAGGCAACGAAACCAGATGGACCACCTGGCATTGACTGTGGCACCAGAAACATCAAAGGCAAACACAACTCCATCGACTTTATAAGACTTCCTTACTATCATCTTGGGTTCAGCAGTGGTGGCGGCATAGTGGTATACACTGTATGTTGCCCCAGGTGTCCTCAACATTGACTCCAGATCCCGTGACATCTCATAGCATCAGGTCAAATGTGGATATGGTATCCTCCTGCTGATTACCATATAGCAAACCCACTCCCCGGTGATGAATACTCCTCCATGTTGAACAGCACTTAGAGGAAGCAGAGGGTGGGAATGTACTCTGTGGAGATTTTCAGTTCTCCATCAAGAGTGGCTCAGCAGCATCAGTACAGTCTGAGGTGGTCAAGAACTGAACGACGTAGCTACTAGACTGGGTTTGCAGCAGGTGGTGAGAAAATCGACGGATAAACATACTTGACCTCAGCCTTGTCAATCTGCCTGCCACAGATGCATCTGTCCATGACAGAATTGTTGAAAGTGATTTACAGATAACCAAAACTGATATTTACTTAATTAACCATAAATTGATATGTGCAATCATGTGCTTAAATTAGGTTGCCAGGTTTACAGATATGATTTTGGAATTTGGTTTGGTTTGGTTTTAACAGTCTATAAATTAGTGTCAGAAATTTGACAGTATCCAGGAAAAGTGATAGAGTTACGGTTCCATCAAAATTACAAAAGATAATCACAGAATTCACTGAAGAAGAAGAAAATCCAAACCAATGTGTAACAAATTGATCACCATTTTAAAAAAAATAGATAAGTTGGGACATGATGAAAGTAATATAGTCAAATTACAAATTCATTCCTGCAAACCTCACAATCTCCTAATCTAGACATAAATTTGTATGAATCAATTTGTAGTTAATTTAGTAAATTGCCAGTTTTGGTTATTTGTAGAATCAAGTCAATGTGACTTCTGATATTGCTTATCAACAACGGCAAAAAGGGCAGGAAATAATTGCTGGCCCAGCCAGTAATGCCCATGTCCAATGGGTGAATAAAAATAAGACACCATTCTCGTATTATGAATTATTAATTGATGATTCATTTTAAGATCAATAATGACTAGTTATGTATTGTATAAAGTAGTGCAGTCGAAGGCTTAAAGTAAAACATAACCTGTAATGTACAGAGAATATTTTGGTATGGGCCTAAGAAAATATAAGGAGGTCTCAAAAAATTGATTTCTATTATTGTTTGATGTGTTGCAGTAACAGGTTATTGGAAAGATTTGGGGCAGGTAGTATCCTAAGATTTTGGCCTTGCCTAATAGGTTATGTATCATATATAAATTCAAGGAACAGAACCAGAATATTGAGTTGTAAGTATTTTTGTAGCTATGGTGATTTCTTTTAAAATTGTTTTTGAGGCCTAGCTTTAGAGTTATTGGATTTTTGTATAAATTGGTAGGGTCTTGCAGTGAACAAGATAAGCAAGCTCTACTTAAGATGATCGAGAGTTTTTTTCAGTTTAAGGGAAACAAACGTAGAGAATTTTGGTTAAAAAAAGTTTTACTTTGAGT
This sequence comes from Rhincodon typus, assembly GCF_021869965.1. Lineage (NCBI taxonomy): Eukaryota > Metazoa > Chordata > Chondrichthyes > Orectolobiformes > Rhincodontidae > Rhincodon > Rhincodon typus. Next base: position 23,619,342 of record NC_063359.1, on the reverse strand, counting down.
TTTGCGCTTTCCTATGAAATCCTTCAGTGAAGAGAGTTAATAATAGCCCCAAACCAGAAGTGTTGGGATTAAACCCTCAAGAGGTTACTTGAAACTCAGTATGTTTAAACTCCTGTGAATTAATAGCTCCATTCTATATAAGTTTATGTCACAAGTGACTTTAACCTTATCAAAGTGTTAGAGACATGGATCCCGGTGTTAGTACTGTACAAGTGGCATTTTGGGGTATGATACAAGCTGTGTTTTGGATACTACTCAAAAGTTGTTGAATTTCTTTTCAATTTATAAAGAGGTTTTTTTGGCTTTAATAGAACTGAGGAGTAGCTTGGGATTAATAGGATTATACTTGTACTGTGTTTTGAAATCTTTAAATTTGTGTTGTAAACAGATAATGCAATTTATATATTTTTATCCCCCTTTCTTTTGTTGTAAACTTCTATTTTATTGTTAAAACAAAACTCACAGTATTACATGCTTGTTTTTCAGTGAGAGTCCACTGTTAAAACCAAACCAAACCAAAAGGAAATCTATCAAGCCAAGTTTCAGTCTGGCATCTCTCTTGTCAGGTGTCACTATCAGCTGAGATCATAAGAATACACAGAAGGACCACACACAACCCATCAGTCTGTGCAGTCTCTTGGAAACAGCTATTCAAATAATCCCATTTCCTCACTTTTTGCACATAGCAGCTTTCTTTCCCCCTTTTCATTTGTATATCAGCTTTTCTTTTGAAAGTTACAATTGAATTTGAATCCTTTTCAGGATCTATATTCAAGATCATAGCAACAACATCACTTTTTTTTTGAGACAGCTTTTCTCCTCTGATTTTTTTTTTTTGGACATTTATTTTAAATCAGATCCCCTAGTTGCTGACCTCCCTGCTGGTGCAGACAATTTCTCCTTCTGTATGCTGATTCAAAGTTATGGAAGGTTTTACTTCTAAATTCTTCCATGAATAAACTTTGAATGAGGAGCAATATTTAAACATTATGTATTGATAGCTCTTTTTATTTTTTTGAAAATTCATTAGGGAGCTTTGCTGGCTGGGCCAGCATTTATTGTCCATCCCTGATTGCCCTTGAGAAGGGTAGCGGTTAGCTGCTTTCTTGAACACTGTAGTCCATTTGGTGTAGGTACACCCATAGTGCTGTAAAAGATGGGGTTCTAGAATTTTGACCCAGTAGCAATAAAGGAATGGTGAGATAATTTAAAGTCAGGATGATGAGTGGCTCGAAAAGGAACTTGCAGGTGGTGATGGCAATGGCCTAGTGGTATTATTGCTGGACAGTTAATCCAGAGACCAAGATAATGTTCACGTTTCAAATCCTGCCATGACAGATGGTGGAATTGGAATTCAATAAAAAAAACTCTGGAATGGGGAATCTAGTGATAACCATAAATGCATTGCCGATTTTCAGAAAAAACCCATCTGGTTCACTAATGTCCTTTTAGGGAAGGAAACTGCCATCCTTGCGTGGTCTGGCCTACATGTGACTCCAGACCCACAGCAATGTGGTTGACTCTCACATGCTCTCTGGGCAATTAGGGATGGGCAACAAATGCTGCCTAAAAGCGACGTCCTCATCCCATGAATGAATAAAGGAAGCTATTGTGTCTCTGCTACCATACAGTCATAGAGTCATGCAGCAATGAAACAGACCCTTCAGACCAACTCGTCCACGCCAACCAGATATCCTAATCTGACCTAGTTCCATTTGGCTAATATCCCTCTAAACTTTTCCTGTTCATATACTCATCTAGATGCCTTTTAAATGTTGTAATTGTGATTGCCTCCATCACTTCCTCTGGCATCTGGTTCCATACACACGCCATCCTCTGCGCGAAAAGGTTACCTCTCGGGTCCTTCTTAAATCTTTTCCATTCTTACCTTAACATATAGTTTTGGACTTCCCCACCCTAGGAAAAAGACCTTGGCAATTTACCCTATCCATGCCCCTCATGATTTTATAAACCCTCTACAACGTCATCCCTCAGCCTCCGAAGCTCCAGGGGAAAAAAACTCCACCCTAATTTAGCCTCTCCCTATAACTGAAACCCTCCAGTCCCAGCAACACCCTTGTAAATCTTCCCTTGTCTTTCGAGATGGTACTGGTTGTGCATTTCAAATTTGCTGACTAATGAGCCTTGGCACATGTTTGTAATATATCTTGCAGATGATATGTACTGCCAGCAGTAGTGGAGGGGTGAAAATTTCTAAATGTAGTACCGACGTTTTGTCTTGGATAGTGACAGACTTCTTGACTGTTAGAATTGCACTTATTCAGGCAAGTGCAAAGTATCATACTCCTGACTTGTGCCTTGAAGATGTGGAGAGGCTTTGGGAACTCAGGAGGTGAGTTCCTTGCTGCACGATTCCTAGGCTCTGACCTGCTGTTGTAGCAACAGTATTATAACCAGTCCAGTTCAGTTTCTGGTCAATGGTCAGCTCCAGGATGTTGATAATGGAGGATTCAGTAATGGTAATTTCATTAAATGTCAAGGGTGATGGTTAGATTTTCACTTTCTGGAGAAGGTCATTGTATGCTGTGAAAGTTACTTGTCAGCCAAAACCTAGACATTGTCGAAGCGTTGCTGCATTTGGACATGGACATGTTCAGTACCAGAGGAGTCACCAATGGCACTAGATATTGTACAAGTGTCTGGAAGCATCCCTGTTTCTGTTCTTATGATGGAGGGAAGGTCATTGAGGAGAACCAGTTGAAGATGGTTGAGCTCAGGACACTTGCCTGAGGAACTCCCACGGTGATGTCCGGGAGCAGCATTGACTGACTGACTGACCGACCTTTAACAACTACACCATCTTCCTTTTGTGCTTGGTATAACTCCAAACAGCAGAGAGTTCCAACACTCCCTTTAATTCTCATTGACTCTAGTTTTGCTAGAGGTCCTTGAGTCTAGATTCTGTCAAATGCGCTCTTGATGTTGAAGGCAATCACTTTGATCTCATCTCTGGAGTTCAGCTGTTTTGACCATATTTGAATCAAGACAGTAATGAGGCAGAATCCAAACTGAGCATCAGTGTGCAGATTATTGCTAGGCAAGTGCTGTTTGATCAGACTGTTGATGAAAGAGTATCTACAAAGGGAATCTCAATAAGCCTGCTGATACTGGCTTTGAAATTCATTTATGTGACAAACCAGATGGTGTAAATGATTACTATATGCCCTGCTTCCCTGACCAAATCAATCGGGCACTAAACTACAATGTCTTTAAACTTGCTCAGAACTGTGAATACTACATTTGACTTGAAACCTGTGTGTAAAATCCTTCTTGGGGGTCAGCTGGGTGCCAGATGTGTTTAGAACAAATTACCATGTTTGAATCTTCAAGCTGAAGTGTTATGAAACTATTTGGTGGATTTTGTGTTTGTGTGATTTATGGAGTCTTTAGGTATGTTGCAGGATGTAAACATCTCTGACAGCTTAAAAGGCTTAGAAGCACATATTGTTTCCAAGCATAGGCTGAAGAATTGTGAATGCAGATGTCTTCGTGCTGTAAGTGTAGTTATTCCAACTTTGCTGTTCTTATAAAATCAAAGTTGTAGTACCAGAGATAGGCCATCCTTGTTTCAGAGGTTAAAACACGGCATTGAATCCCTACAGTGTGGAAGCAGGCCATTCAGCCCATCGAGTCAACACTGACCCTGTGAAGAGATCCAGCCTGTTCATGTAACCCTGCATTTCCCATGGCTAATCCACCTAACCTAGGCATTTTTGGACTTTGGGAGAAAACTACAGCAGCCAGAGGAAACCCACGCAGACAGAGGGAGAATGTGCAAACTCCACACAGACAGTTGCCCAAGAATGGAATCGAACCTGGGTCCCTGTTGCTGTGAGGCAGCAGTGCTAACCACTGAGCCATCTTGTTGCCCTGCTTACTTATTACTTTTGTCAGGACTTTTGTCAGCAAAATGTTAATTTTTCTATGAATGTTTATTGGCAATTAATTATGGTGTGTAGAATTACTTAATATCCTAATGTCAATTTAAACCAGGAAGGTCAATGTGGAATGTGTTGACTGTTGTCCCATGTGGTATGTCTTACTTGTGTCACCCTTCAATTGTATTTGCTTTAACTTGTACTGCTGCTGCACTCTGTTTATCATTACCTTGACAGCAATATATACTACTTAATGGTGAGGGTAATGGAAGTTAGGCAGTTATATTTATATTGGCCAATTCCAGGTTGATGTGTGATTAAACACAATTCCATGCTGTCTGCCAGCCCATTCGCATGCATTGAATGACATAAGTTCTTCTATTTGTATGAGAGGTACAAAGTGAACTTTTCATTGAAAGTTAAAAGTCAAGTCCTTTTGTCTCATCACCTCCACTTTATCCCCTCATTCTTCTCTGCATTTTTTATTCAGTTACTTCATGCGTTCCAATCCTTTCTTACCTCGTTATTCTTTGTTTGGACATTGATCATCAGGGCTTTGGAAATACAGTACATGTATGTGTCTTCATGTACATGAAAGACAGAAACAAAGAAAGAGAGCTTAGTATGAGAGAGGAATGATTGTGTGAGCAAATTAATTAATAAGGAACGAGAGAATTATTTGCTGGCAGGGAACAATTAGCCATTGTTAAAATGATTGGGAACCAAAACAAACAGATACCAGGGTACAGACTGAAAGAGCCACAAATTAGAGAGATAGTAGGAACTGCAGATGCTGGAGAATCTGAGAAAACAAGGTGTAGAGCTGGATGAACACAGCAGGCCAAGCAGCATCAGAGGAGCAGGAAGGCTGACGTTTCGGGCCTAGA
>NC_063359.1:23540866-23589556 GCF_021869965.1 Rhincodon typus | reverse complement strand
TTCCCGAAATGTTAACTCTGTTTTTTCCTTCACAGATGCTGCCAGACCTGCTGGGCTTTTCCAGCAACTTTGTTCGTTTTCTCCTCTGCACTAACCTGCCACAGTCTCCATTTTTGCCTTAGGATTCTATCCTTAAGGTAATAACATTCAGGAATTCCTCTTCCGAGTGGGCTTCATGATATAAATCTTCTATTGTTCATCTTTTTGTTGTAACTCCATTAGTCATTCAGAACTAAACACCTCTGCCTGATCTTCTACCTGTTCAGGTTTTTCCTTTACCATTTCATCAAACAGGGTATCAGCTAACTGGAACTCAACTCCATCTCTCTCTTTGGGTTTTTCCTTCTTGCTGTAACTTATGACTGTGGGATCTTGTTACCACACTGTCCAGAAAAATTTCAGGGTATTTTTCATTTAACTCCTCAGTTCCCTGGCTTTCCTTCAGCTTCTCCACTACACAGGGTGTCATTCCCACCTTTGATCCTGCTAGGTCATTTGCAAGAACAAACTGTATTCCTGGAACAGACACTCTTTCAATCACTCCCACTGTCACTTCCCCAGTCTCAATTGAACTTTGCAACCTATTCTTACACAGGGGAATGTTAAATCTCTCCCCATTTATTCCACAGATCACCACTCTCTTGGGTAACATATCAAAAGAAGTGCAAATAATTTCATCTCTTACTATAAAGAGACTGGTTAGCTCCCGTATCTCTCAATTCTTTAACTTCTTTACCTACTCCCCCTGTTCTTCCTAAGTAAACCTTACCCACAGAACTGAAGTCTTTGTAGAGTTCAGGCATCTCACTATCCAGACTGTGACTAGGCTGTGCACTCTTCTGCTGCTCCTCGACTTCTTTTGGGATTTACTTCACTACCTCAACTAATTCCACTGGTTTAGCCTCTTTTACCGCACCTTTTTTCCCAGTGGCTTTATTACACCACCGACATTGTGACTTTGTATGTCCCACTCCATTACAGTGAAAACACCCGAGGCCTTTCACTTCTTTTTCGCCCTCTTGGGTTTCTTTTTCACCTGTGGTAAACTGTTCCCAGTGTGATCTACTTTTTATTTTTCATTGAAGGATCTCCCTTTTTCACAATTTCTATCCCTCACGGAATGAAATTGCTGTCGGAAGATAAACTTCAATTTATGCACTAATGCGTATTCATCCGCCATTTCTGCAGCTCTTCTCGCTGTTTGAACTTTCTGTTCCTCAACATGAGTTCTTATCATTTCTGCAATTGAGTTTTTAAACTCCTCCAGCAGAATAATCTCTTAGATCCTCCTAGGTCTTTTCTATCTTTAATGCTCTCATCCATCTGTCGAAGTTGCTACGTTTAATTCTTTCCAACTCGACATAAGTCTGACCTGGTTCTTTCCTTATATTTCTGAACTGGTACCAATTTGTAGGCATTTGAAATAGGCTGTTAAACAACATCTTAATCTCTTGACACCACATTTGACAGCACTGCAAACACCTCACTAGCCAAGCCTACCAACTTGGTCTGAATTAACATTACCCAACAGTCTCTGGCCAATTCATCTGGCTAGCCAATTTCTCAAAGGAAATGTAAAAGGCTTCTAAGTCTTTTTCATTGATTTTGGAAATGTTTTGACATATTTGTATATATCACTATCAGGTCTTTGGCTACAATGGGTCTGCTCATCTTCACTCTCCTCACTAAACATATCTTCTACCTTCATTTCCATCCATTTATGTAGGCTATCCTGTTTAATTTGCAACTTCTGAAATTCAAACTCACTCTCTTTCTCCCTCACTTCTCTCTCTTTTTCCCTTTCTTCTCTCTTTGTCTTTTTGTTCGGCCAGAGCAATACTTTCCTCTTCTTTTTCCTCTGCTTTTAACTGTAATTCAAACTGTTTCAGTTCCCTGTCTTCCTCTTCTGCCCTAGCTCTTCTTTCCTTTTCTTTGTCTTCGAACTCCAATTGTCTAATTTTCAATTTAAGTTTTTCCAACTCCACTGCACTTGCTTGTTTCTCTACCTAAATGTTTGACCAACTCCATTACAATTTCAGCTTTCCTCTCATCCATAATTAAAACCAATTGTAGCCTATTTGTTAAATCTAAAAGTATACCCTTCCTCTGTTTCTCTAAACTTTCTTCAAACTCCAGAACCTCTTTAGTAATGGGAAGAGCCATTTCCCTCACTTTTGATTTAACCAACCACAAGTAACTGAAATTAAACAGATTTTTCTCACCTATGTTTTATTTAAAGACCTAGGATACTAATCCTCAAGTCTGCTTAAGTTGGACCAAATCCGTTCAGATCCCATACACGAACCAGCCAGATCCCGGACTTGAGCCCCCAAACTGTTACGGAGAAGGGGAAGTTAAATGAAAGAAACTCCCTGATATTCATTTTATAAGTAAAAAGTAACAATTTATTTACTTAACCCTAACAGTGAACAAATTAACAGAACTACTAACAAACTGAACAATTCCCCCCCAACTCCTAACTATTCCCTAACTGAACAAAATTCTACTGGTACGCTATTCCAATAAACACAAGTTCCAAATATATGACTCAAGTAGTAAGAAAAAAAAACTAAATTAAAACTTAGTCACTCGAAGTCCACACAGAATGTGTCTTCCAGAATGCTCTGTCTTCTCCACTGTCTCTCCAGTCATAATTGCCTTTCTTCTGCTGATTCTACTGTCGGGATGTTTTCTCTGTGAAGACTCTTAGTTAGAAGTGCCATGGATAAGATGGTGCTTTCTTAAAGCTTAGCGCTTATATCTCAGATGGCGGTTCACACTCTCACTGATTTTTCAAAAACCCTCTCCTTATATACCTTGGATGACATATCAATTTTCTTACAATAGCATTAGTCCAAGGTTGTCAAAACCATCAGATTTAAATTCAATTGGCTTTTATTTGCTAGGTGCTTGGTTTAAATTAATTGGCTGACTCCAGCTGGTTGCCAAAACATCAAAACAAACCTAAGGTTTACAATCACACAGCCAATTGAGATATATATTTCAATTTTAGAACTGGTTGTACATCTTCAGCTCCATGCAGATTTTTTTTTTTCTCTGTACAAATCTCTAAGCTTTGTAAAGCACTTTATCTCTTAAAGGAACCACACACTCGACACAACTTCGTAACACAATGCATTCAAAGTCTTGAACATTATTTGGAAACATCTCACTTCTTGTGTGATGAAAAATATGTAGGATAAATAGAGGGATGCTACTCTGATACCTGACTATACTCCCTGCAACTCTTCTCCAATCTACAACATTCACTAACCTCAGTTTTAAAAAAAGATTTGTGAACTTTCTATCTTTACTGATTCCTTTCCTCATATTCTGCAAAACTTTAAATTTAGAGTCATTTATGTCACAGAAGGCATCTGTCCCTGTGCAATCTAGTCAAACCCACTCCTCCTTCAAGTACTCTTCCAATTTCCTTTTGATAGCATTAATCATCTCTACTTCTGCCATACACATGGTCAGTAATTTGTACATTATCACACTAGCAAAAAAAGAACTTCCTCATATACCCCCATTCCTCTTGACCAAAATCTTAAAACTGTCTCCATTTGTCCTTGTACCACCAGCTGATGAAAATAGTTTTTCCTTATCTAAACCAATCATTCTTCTACAAGTTTATCACTTCTCCCTCAACTTCCTCAGTTTCAAGGACAGAAATCCCTGCTTTTCAGCCTAACCTTTGGTCTAAAATACACCATCACTAGAAACCATTCAGGAAATCTCTTCTGCATGTTCTCTCATATCCTTCCTAAAATGTAATGACCAGACCTGGCCAAAATATTCTATTAGAAGTTATTAACTAGATTTTTATGAAGATTCAGCTTAACTTCCCTGTTGCTGTACTCAGTGTCTCTTTTTGTGAAGCACCAAATCTTGTATGCTTTGCAAACCCATCTCCCAATAAGTCTTGCCACCTTCAAAAATATTTTCACATGCACCCCAAATACCTTTGTACCTGCACACTTTAGAACTATGATTAAATCCACATTACCTCGCCTTGCTCCTTCTGCCGAAGTGTATCCTCTCAAAACTTCCCTGTATTAAATTCCTTCTGCTACCTGTCTGCCTACTCTGACAGATTAACTATGTCTTCCCATGATTAATTAATATTACTCTTGCTGTTTGCCACCCCTCCTAAAATCATTAGCAAATTGCTCCGTATTCTTATATTCACGTTTTAGTGGTCCTAGCACTTACCCTTAAGGAACATCACTGTCTACCATCCTCCAGTCGGAAAAATAAGCATTTAGAATGATTCTTTATTTAAAGTAACTTTCTTATTCAAGCCAACACTGCCTCCTATTTCACAATTTCGTGAACCACCCTTTTAGATGGGACTTTGTTAAACGCTTTCATTAACATTCTTTTAGACATCATTTATTGCATTCCCTGCATTAGCCTTCTGTTATTTTGTAAAACAATTAATTAGATTCAAAAATAGAAATTGCTGGAAAAGTTCAGCAGGTCTGGCAGCATCTGTGGAGAGAAATCAGAGTTAACGTTTCGTGCCAAGTGACCCTTACTCAGAATTTGACCCAAAATGTTAACTCTGATTTCTCAACAGCTGCTGCCAGACCTGCTGAACTCTTCCGGCAATTTCTATTTTTGTCTCTGATTTACAGCATCCACAGTTCTTTCAGTTTTCAATGAATTAGATTATTCAAGCATAATCTTCCTTGTACAAATCCAATTATAATTCAGTTCTGCAAAAGAGTCATGTTGGATTTGAAACATTCATTCTGTTTCTCTTCCCGCAAATATTAAACCTGCTTAGTTTCTCCAGCACTTAGCTTTTCTTTCAGATCTCCACCATTCACAGTCTTTTATTATTGTTTTGCAAATCTATGCTGGCTATCGCTAATTAACACAAACCTCCCAAATGCCTGTTACTTTGTTCCCCTAATCATTTTTTTCTGCAACATGGCCCAGCACTGATGTTAAACTAACCAGCCTTTGGTTACAGTAACTGTCCATACACCATGATTAGAGTTAACATATTAGAATGGACAGAGAATTATCTAGCTAACAGGAAGCAAATTGAGAATGAATGTCATTTTTGGTTGGTACACTATAACAAGTGGAGTGCCACAGAGATTACAAGGTGCAAGGCTGGATGAACACAGCAGGCCAAGCAGCATCATAGGAGCAGAGAGGCTGACGTTTCGGGCCTAGACCCTTCATCAGAAAAGGGGGAGGGGAAGGGGGTTTTGAAATAAATAGGGAGAGAGTGGGAGGCGGATAGAAGAGGGATAGAGGAGAGGATAGGTGGAGAGGAAACAAACAGGTCGAAGAGGCGGGGATGGAGCCAGTAAAGGTGAGTGTAGGTAGGGAGTTAGGAAGGGGATAGGTCAGTCCAGGGAGGACGGACAGGTCAAGGGGGCGGGATGAGGTTGGTCGGTAGGAGATGGAGGTGCGGCTTGAGGTGGGAGGAGGGGATAGGTGGGAGGAAGAACAGGTTAGGGAGGCAGGGACGAGTTGGACTGGTTTTGGGATGCGGTGGGGGGAGGGGAGATTTTGAAACTTGTGAAATCCACATTGATACCATTGGGCTGCAGGGTTCCCAAGCGGAATATGAGTTGCTGTTCCTGCAACCTTCGGGTGGCATGGTTGTGGCACTGCAGGAGGCCCAGGATGGACATGTCGTCTGAGGAATGGGAGGGGGAGTTGAAATGGTTTGCGACTGGGAGGTGCAGTTGTTTATTGCGAACCGAGCGTAGGTGTTCTGCAAAGCGGTCCCCGAGCCTCCGCTTGGTTTCCCCGATGTAGAGGAAGCCACACCGGGTACAGCGGATGCAGTATACCACATTGGCAGATGTGCAGGTGAACATCTGCTTGATGTGGAAAGTCTTCTTGGGGCCTGGGATGGGGGTGAGGGAGGAGGTATGTAGCACTTCCTGCGGTTGCAGGGAAAAGTGCCGGGTGTGGTGGAGCTGGAGGGGAGTGTGGAGCGGACAAGGGAGTCACGGAGAGAGTTGTCACTCCGGAAAGCAGATAAGGGTGGGGAGGGAAAGATGTCTTTGGTGGTGGGGTCGGATTGCAGATGGCGGAAGTGTTGGAGGATGATGCGTTGGATCCGGAAGTTGGTGGGGTGGTACGTGAGGACGAGGGGGATTCTTTTTTGGTTCTTATTGCGTGGACGGGGTGTGAGGGATGAGGTGCGGGAGATGTGGGAGACACGGTTGAGGGCGTTCTCGACCACCGAGGAGGGGAAGTTACGGTCCTTGAAAAACGAGGACAACTGAGATGTACGGGAGTGGAATGCCTCATCCTGGGAGCAGATGCAGCGGAGGCGAAGGAATTGGGAATAGGGGATAGCATTTTTGCAGGAAGGTGGGTGGGAGGAGGAGTATTCTAGATAGCTGTGGGAGTCGGTGGGCTTGAAATGAATATCGGTTTCTAGGTGGTTGCCCGATATGGAGACAGAGAGGTCCAGGAAGGGGAGAGAGGTGTTAGAGATGGTCCAGGTAAATTTAAGGTTGGGGTGGAAGGTGTTAGTGAAGTGTATGAACTGTTCGAGCTCCTCGTGGGAGCACGAGGCGGCACCGATACAGTCATCAATGTAACGGAGGAAGAGGTGGGGTTTAGGGCTGGTGTAGGTACGGAAGAGGGATTGTTCCACGTAACCTACAAAGAGGCAGGCGTAGCTTGGGCCCATGCGGGTACCCATGGTTACCCCCTTTGTCTGTAGGAAGTGGGAGGAATTGAAAGAGAAGTTGTTGAGTGTGAGGACGAGTTCGGCTAAGCGGATGAGGGTGTCAGTGGAGGGGGACTGGTCGGGCCTGCGGGACAGGAAGAAGCGGAGGGCCTTAAGGCCATCTGCATGGGGAATGCAGGTGTCGAGGGACTGGACGTCCATGGTAAAGATGAGGTGTTGGGGACCGGGGAATTGGAAGTTCTGGAGGAGGTGGAGGGCGTGGGTGGTGTCACGGACATAGGTAGGGAGTTCCTGGACCAAGGGGGAGAAAATGGAGTCGAGATAGTTGGAGATCAGTTCGGTGGGGCAGGAGCAGGCGGAGACAATGGGTCGACCAGGGCATTCAGGTTTGTGGATTTTGGGAAGGAGATAGAAGCGGGCAGTCCGAGGTTGGGGAACGATGAGGTTGGAGACCGTGGGTTTGTAGAAAGAGAATGAAAGAAGGAAGGAAGGGAGGGAGGAATGTTCAAGAGGCATCAGTTAGAGGAATAGATATCGGATGGGTAGAGAAGTATAGAATTGGAGAAAGGAAGACTATTTAAATTTTGTTAATGGTTTTTGTTTCAACAGAACAAAGAGCAAAATATGGGAACCTAATAGACCTTTGAAAATTATGAAGGACTTTAAAAGACTTGGAAGGAGAACGTTGTTAATATTAGCTGGTGAAACAGTGAAACAGATAAACTAGATTATCAATAGAAGAGTGAAGGGGAAATATAGAAGATACTTCACAGAAGGCTATTTGAACAAAGAATGCTGTACCACAAGCAGTTACTAACACAACCTCCATAGGATTGTTTAAAATAGAATTGAATAACAATTTGAAAAGGAAGAATATGAAATGATAGTTGATATGAATAAAGAAATTTAAATTCATGCTGAAGGTTCAATTATATAGAAAATAATTACGCAGCAGTTGTCTTCTGTGCTGTACTTTCAATTACGTTAGTCTGCCATGGTCAATACTTCATAGCATGGTTTCTCAGAATAAGATTCAATAGTGTGACCACATCGCTTTCAATTTTGATTAATGCATAATCCATAATTCCTTTGAAAATATGTTTCAAAATAAGTGTTAACAATCAGTTGGATTTTTTTGAAATTGGTAGAAGTTACAATGTAATCTCATTTATGGATGAATTTGACGTGCCTATCCTGAAAGAAAGCAGAAACATCTTTAATTCTACATGAATTTATTGATTGAGATGTGATTGAAGAGACAGCTTATTTTTATTATAAGGTGACCCTTGAAATTTGTTGTTATGACTCACTTAGGGAAAATACACTGATTTTCAAGCCCCTTTACTCCTGGGGTCGCCACATATGTTAATGATTTAATTGAAGCACACAAAGTCCCCGATATACCGACCTGATGGTATCGGGTTAACAGAAAACACTGACATTCCTACACCATCAATATTCTTGAACTTATAGCCCTCTTTTAAAATCCCTCCATACCTTTCTGATACAATATAGAGGCAGCTACAGACAAAAAATAAATTGGTTTATGGGTGGAGGGCAAAAAAAAGACTGGGAATCGCAGTTCAGTAACACCAGACCAAAGGATTCACTGAGGTGATCCTCTGACTTGCCAGGTCTTTCTGTTCTTCACTCTCTTCTCCAGTTTCCTTCAGTTCTTTGTAGGAGGGACAGGGTAAAAGATACACTAACTGAAAAATCTCTTAGTTATTTAAGGGCAACAGCTTGTAGACACTAGTTGGGGGGGGTGGATAATAACTAGCTGCCTTCAAGCTTCAGGTATTTTTACTGTAAAAAGAGACACAAGTGAATGCATGTGTACACGCACACATACACATAGACAAGTAGCCTGAAGGCTTCTCACTGTATTGATCATCTACCCAGGAATCAGCCAGAGATTTGGTGTCAGGCTGATATTTTTGGTGCCTACGTTTGGTCATGATTGCACAAACCAATTAGCTACTTGTTGCTGGCCAGATCTCATTCTGCATTCACCCACTGGTGTCCTGCTATCTACAAACAGCTTTCCCCACTGTTTAAACAAAGAGCTGTGTAAACACCGCACATAGAGTTTCAGTAACATGTTTTTAAAAGTGCAGCAATTTCTCCCACAGTCCAAAAGAATCAAGTTTTAAAATAGGGAGGTCTTGCTAACGCTATACAAGGCACTAATTAGACCATAGCTTGAATACTGTTAACAGTTTCAGTCCCCTAATCTAAGAAAAGATATGTTGGCAAAGGTGCACTAGGTTGATTCTGGGTATGGAGGGAATTTTGTTATGCGGAAAACTTGAATAAGTTAGGTTTGTACTTGGAGTTTAGGAGAATGAGAGGAGACCTTATTGAAATATACGAGATGCTTAGGTGGTTTGATAGGATAGATGTGGAGAGATTGTTCCCTGGTGTAGGAGAGCCTAGGACCAGGGGCATCATGTCTGAGTAAGGGGTTGCCCATTAAGTCAGAGGTGAGGAGGGAAAATGCTCGATTAGGTGAATTCTTCACTACAGAGAGCTGTGAAGGCTCAGTTGTTAATTATATTCAAGGCTGATGTAGACAGATTTTTAATCAATGGGGGAATCACAGATTGTGGGGATAAGTGGAGTTGAGTATTATCAGATCAGGTTTGATGGACTGAATGGCTCCAATGTCCAATCGTCTTGCTGTCTCTGGTTTTAAAACAGTTCCTTTTCCATTTCTGTCTACAATCAAAATACAGACAATATAATGGTAAGCTATTTATAACGTAAAACATAATTTCCTTAATCACCTCTTTTTACCATATATCTCTTTAGAGTTATTTTCTTTGTCCTTACACCAACCAAAACATAAGTTGCTGACAAAATTATTCTGTATTATTTAGAGTCAGAGAGTCATATAGCACGGAAATAGACCCTTCGATCCAACCAGTCCATGCTGACCATAATCCCAAACTAAACTAGTCCTACCTGTTGCCGCTGGGTCTACATTCCTGCAAACATTCCTTATTCATGTACATATTCAAATGTCTTTAAAATGTTGTAACTGTACCCGCATCCACCACTTTCCCTGGATTTCGTTCCACATAAGAACCACTCTGGTTCACACCTGCTATTCACCTTATCTCTACACCTCATGATTTTATGAGCCTGTGTAAGGTAACCTATCAACCTCTTATGCTCCAGTGAAAAAAGTCCTAGCCTATTCAGCTTGTCTTTGTAACTCAAACCTTCCATTCCCAGCAACATCCTGGTAAATCTCTTCTGAACCCTCTCCAGCTTAATAATATCCTTTCTACAACAGAGCAGAACTGGACATGTGTTCCAGTTTGCTTTTTGGACTGGACGTCTGTCACCAGCATTGTTCCATAGGATTCGGTACTGGGTCCTCTTTTTTTTGTTTGTCATTTATATGAATGATTTGGATAAGAATATAGAAGGCATGGTTAGTAAGTTTGCAGATTACACCAGAATTGGTGGCATACTAGTCAGTGAAGAAGGTTTTCTAAGATTACAAAGGGATTTTTGATCAAACAGGTCAGTGTGCTGAAAAATGGCACATGGAATTCAATCTGGATAAACGCGAGGTATTGCATTTTGGTACCATGAGCAAGGATAGGGCTTATACAATTAATCCTAGGGCCTTTTGGGTAGTGTTGTAGAACAGAGGGACTGAGGAGTTCAGGTGCATAATTCTACGACATTTGCATCACATATAGACAGGGTGGTTAAAAAGGCGTTTGACGCGCTCGCCTTCTTTGCTCAGTCCTTTGAGTATAGGAGGAGGGAAGTCATATTGAGGCTGTACAAAATATTGGTGAGGGCTGTTCTGGAATACTGTGTTCAGAAGTAATTTACCAGGATGTAGCCAGATATGGAAGGTTTGAGTTATTCAGAAAGGCTGAGACTTTTTTCACTGGAGTGTAGGAGGTTGAATGGTGACCTTATAGAAGTTTATAAAATAGTGAGGGGTATTGATAGAGTTAATGGTAATTGCCTTTTCCCTAGGATGGGGGATTTCAAGACTAGGGGGCACGTTTTTAAGGTGAGAGGAGAGAGATTTAAAAAAGACATGAGGGGCAAATTTTTTACACAGTGGTTCGCGTGTATGAACTTCCTGAGGAAATGGTGCATGTGGGAACAATTACAATGTTTTAAAGAGATTTGGATAAGTAAATGAATAGGAAAGATTTGGAGGGATATGGGTGAGGAACATGAAGGTGGGACTAGTTTAGTTTGGGACTATGTTCGGGATGGACAAAAGGGTCTGTTTCTGTGCTGTGTGACTCTATGAATCTAATGACTCTTAAGAGGCCTCACCAAAGTCTCCTACAACCTCAACATGACATCCCAACTCCTTTACTCAAAGGTCTGAGCAATGAAGGCAAGCATGCTAAATGCCTTTTTAACCATCCCATCTATATGTGAAAGATATATTTAGAAAAAGAAGCTTCTTTGTTTAGAAAAAGTTTGAACCTAAGTAGTGTTGTTCTTTAGCTCACAGATTACTCAAATTACTTATCTGATCTCAGTGTACCTGGACATTATTTCAACATCAATATTTTTTGGTGTTTGTTGCATTTTAGTGTTTTATGCCTGTACTAAGTCCGAATTTTGCACTTTTAAAACCACTACTGTTGCACAAGTAGATGGTTTTCTTTTTGGTACTGAATATTTATATGATTTAAAATTAAGAATGGTCTAACTTGGAAGAATATACAACCAATGCAGAGAGGGGATTTTGATGAATTGTAATTAAGTTGGATGGAAACTCTAATTTTGCACTGGAAACTCTCATTTTGCACCCCATCCTCCCAACTAAGAAGACTACCGGGAATCTGACATCTCTGTTGTAGCTAGCCTCAAAGGGTCTGTATGCAGATGTGTCTAAAAGTGTTGGAAAATTCAAATTAATTCTGTGCATTCTATCACTAACTTAATTTGGGCCCAAAAATATTTATTTGTAGGTCCTGTGCATCCCTAATAAATGTCACTGAAACCACTCATTCTTTTGCAGCCACATATAAAATGTTTCAACAGTAGATTGAGCAGTATTTGGCAAAACAGTACCAACTAACATGTTGCATTTGGGATTATTTTCTCAATAATAATAAGTTGCATTTCTGAGGAAGATTTCATGCTCAAAATTAATTGGGGTTTGTGTGCTGAGAAGCTATTGTCAAGGAATAAAGTTGGATTTCACTATATATTTAGACAAACTTCCATGATCAATTATGATAATCAGTTCAGCTTGTAATTTGGCTTATTTAGTGTCTAAGAAGCATATATACATTTAAATGCAGGGACCCATTCTTGCCTTCCAAGGAAAGGGAGATATTGAAGTCTTGTACTTTTTTGAATTATTTTAGGAGCCTATATTTTGACATTGCTAACTTGTGGCAATGCCTCAGCCAGTTGAAGTCAAGTTGCCAACTGATCAGTACCTTTTTGTATCATTAGCAAATTCGGCTTCCGTACAGTCAGTCTGTTCACTCTGCTTGCTTACATCCTCAAAGAATTCTAATAAATATGAATGTTGCTGAAAAGGGAGATGTATTGTCAGAGATTTTTTTGACCTTTTTTTTTGTCCTCCGGGCATATGCAAGAATGCCAAAATTTCAAATGTTCACGACAATGTGTTCTACAGGAGAAAAAGCTGCAAAATGAATTTTTTTGGCAACATATCTCTCTTCTGAAATATATTTACATTTATTAGCATTCTTTGTGGCTTTAGCATGGTTGGTGGATAGAAGGAACTAATAAATGTGCTGTCTTTGGAAATCCATAATGCATTCAGTAGGCTGTGGGAACTACTGAGGAATCTCCCTGTTCTTCATTGCTGGGAAGATCATTGTCTGAATCCTCACTGGGTCCCTTCTGCCAGACTCTGGCTTTCAGGAAGGATTTCCTCAATGTGGCTTCTGACCAAACGGTGGAACTACGGACATGATTTTCACTGCTCAGAAACTCCAAGAAAAATGTCAGGAAAATCATCAACTACTTGATATGGCCCTCATTGATTGACCAAGGCTTTTGACTCCGTCGATCGGGAAGTGCAACAGAAGACCCTGTCAAAGCTGGCTGTCTAGAGAAATTCATCAATATGCTCCATCTCATCCATGCCAAGTTGGGGGTAACTGGTTGAAATTCAAGAAGAAAAAGACATCAACCTCGCTTGTGGAGCTTCAGTACTTAGATGATGACATCTTTCTGCTCACTAGGAAGAAAATGTTCAAGCCTCACTTAACACCTGAGTGTAAGCATACCAAAGAATTGGTCTCTGCCTCAACATCAGAAGGACTTGAATCTTTTATCAGTTTGTTAGATTTAGATTTTTAGATTTATATTTTTATTGTCACGTGTACGCAAGTATAAAAGTACAGGAGTACAGTGAAAAGTGTATAATGTCGCCACACAAGGCCCCATCTTGGGTACCAGTAATTAGGTACAGAATCACAAGAACTAGGTAGAAATAAAGGACAAAGTTAAAAGTTAAACATTATAATAATTCTTTGTATTAAGTAGAAAAAGAAAGAAATAAAGCTAAAATTCAAACATCACAGTCTTTCGAAAGTGCTTAGCCATGTTGTCACACGTATTTGTTCTGTTGGTGAGGTTTTAAATCAGTATGGCAGGGGAATGGGAGCCAAAGTGTAGGCTTAGATTGAACAGATTCACATCAGGAAACAGGAGGTAGAACAGTAGTTAGTGATGTAGTCAGTGTCTCGGAAAGACAAAAGAACCAAAGATTAAACAAGTGTTGAGTCTGAGGTCAAGTCCTGATCGATCCCTCCATGAAGATCAGAGAGACCTTCCTAATGTGGAACAATTCCCCAACCTAGGAATCTACCAGTCATCTAAGGCTGACATTGATGTGGGGGATTCAAATTGCATCCAATCTCTAAGTGCTGCCTTCGGACACCTAAGGATAAATGACATCTGTGCCAATACCAAGATCCTTGTATATAAGGCAGACACACTTCTGACTTTTCTATATAAGCTCAAATTTGGACTATGTATAGACTCCACCTTAAGACCCTTGAGAAGTACCGTCAATGCAGTTTGAGATGGATTCTCCGCAGCAGCTGGGAAGACAGGCATATTAACATCAGTGCCCTTGAAGCAGCTGACAACAGCAACATTAAAGTTACAATCATCTGAAACCAATTCTGCTGAACCAGCCACATATTTAGAATGCCTGAATTCCGACTGCCAAAGCAAATCATCTTCACCCAGCTCAAGGAAGATACTTGAACTAAAGGAGACAAAGGAAATGTTTCAAAAACTCTCTGAAGTCTTCCCTCAAGAAATGCAACATAGATGTCAATGTGTGGGAGACCTGACATTCAAAAGAAACCGATTTGAAGGAACACCCTTTATGAAGGGACACGATTCTTTGAGAAAACCCACTGGCAAGAGGAAGTATGGAAAAAGAATAGGAGAACAGAATATCAGTAATTTTCAAAGTGAAGGACCAATTCTAACTCCTGGAAACACCTGTCAAACGTGTAGGTGGAGATGCAGCTCAAGAATCGGGCTCACCAGCTTTGTAAATGCACAGAACCCATGACCTGCGACATGGATTTTCCTAGGTTGGCAACCATATTTGTTAATGAATTATTCCCAAAGACTACTGGATAAAAGGAACTGGCAGATGTTACTTTTTTCCTATCTAAAATGCATTCAATAAGTAGCTACATAAAAAGTTACTGCAGAAGATAGGACTTCATGATGTTGAGGTGTTACATTAACGTGAACATAGGATTGGTTAACTGGTAGTATACAGAGTCAGGATAAATTGGTTTTATTCCAAGTTGGTAAACTTAAGGGATCAGTGCTAGAACCTCAACTATTTATGATCTATGTTAGTGGTTGTCTGTGTTCTAGCCAAAATACTGTTGATACAAAGATTGCTAGGAAAGCAAGCTGTGAGGAGTAAACAAATAATGTCAAGTGGGTATAGGTGGGTTAAGTGAGTGGTCAAAAATTTTAGCAAATGGGAAAATTGAGAAGAAAAATGCTGTTTAAATGGATCATGTGTGCAGAATGCTGGAGGATAGAAAGATCTGGGTGTACATGTACACAAATTGCTAAAAGTTAAAATACAAGTATACCAAGTGATTGGGAAGGCAAATTAAATGTTGACTTTTATTGCAAGGCGTTCACGTATAAAAGTAACAAAGTCTTGGTACAACTGCACAGAAAATTGTTGAGGCACACCTGGAGTCCAGTGTACAGTTTAACTGTCCATACATATGGAAGAATATACTTGCATTGGAATCAATTTGGAGAAGGTTCATTAGGAATTTAAGATGGAGATGAAGAGGAACTCCTCCTCGGAGGGTAATTACTCTTTGGAATTCACTACTGTGGAGAGAATGGAGATTGGGTCACTGAGTATATTCAGTTGAGTTGTTTTTTTTTCCATCAACAAAGGACTAATGGGATATGGAGGACAGACAAAAAAGTGGAATTAAGGCCACGGACAGATCAGACATGATTAAACTGAATGGTGGAGAAGGCTCAAAAGGCTGAATGGCTAACTCCTGTTTCTGCATATGATTTTGGGTCACGGCATCCAATTTTCTCTATTCATCTGATGCATGAGACACTGTGCAAGGTTTGCTCTTCTGGTTATGCTCCCAAAGTGAGGGAAATGGCAACAATGTGGGGCAGCAAGATTACAAAGGAAAATGAATAAACGCCTAATAATTTAAATAACAAATTTCAAGAGACCATACTGAAAAATTAACATTTGCTTGCTATGAAAAGTTTAATTTATTCAAATAGTTCAGAAAAGGGAGAAACGGCAATAGTGGAGAAATAGCAGCTGATTAGTTCATTTGTATCTTTAGGTAAGTTTATATTTTGGGTATGGAATCTTTTGTAAACATTTTTATTCTCTCTAAGGATGTTGGTTGAGCTACTGAGTTTGCCTGTCTTTTCTGCATTTGTTTTGGATTTTCTGCATTTGCAATACTTCACTTGTTAAACATTAAAAAGAATTTGAAAATCTGGAAGACAGCATTCTCACTAGTTTGAAAATAGAATTCATGAAGTTTAGTCCAGATGCAAGAGACCATCAGCTGCACTTTCCTCTTCCATAAAAGTCTACAATTCCTCCCATTCCAATAATGTCCTCCAACTCCCTCTTGAATTGTTGTGGAGTTTACTGTATCTTATGTACAAGACTGTTCCGTTTGTAAAAATACATAATGAGCTAATCTTCTTGAAATTATATTATTTTATTCTTTTGCGCCAAACTACCTTAAAAATTCACTTGCACCTCACCTCTATTTTGTCTTTTTTTAATGTCCCTTGAAGATAACATTCTTAGTTTAGAAACTGGTCTTCTACCAAATATACCACTGACTCACTGTGCTGCCCTGTTGTTGTTGTCGTTGTTGTTGTCATTGTTGTTGTTGTTGTTATATCTCAAAATTAATGTTTTAATGTGTATTTTCCTTTGGGGGCTTCCCTGTTAACCCTGTTTGAAACTCTGTCAAAAGGACATGCTTTTTTTAAGTTAACATTTTTGAGAACTTGTTGAAATTACTGAAATGGATTCGTGTGAAGAGGTAGTTATAAATCAGTTAGCATCTTTGATGAAACAGCTTTTTGACCTTTACTTTGAGTGTTTGTTTTATAAAATTAGTAAAACTAATGAGATTAAACAAAAATCTAGGATAAAGAAACATTATATCATAGAATCTCTACAGTGTGGAAAAAGGCCCTTCGGCTGAACAAGTTCTCACCAACCCTCTAAAGAGCATCCCACCCCCATAGCCCTGTATTTCCCGTGGCTAACGCACCTAATCCACACATCTCTGAATACAATGGGCAATTTAGCATGGCCAGTCCACCTAGCCAGCATATCTTTGGACTGCAGGAGGAAACTTGAGCACCCGGCAGAAACCCTTGTAGACACGGGGAGAATGCGCAAACTCCACACAGACGGTTGCCTGAGGTGGAATTGAACCCGGGTCCCTGGCTCTGTGAGGCAGCAGTGCTAACCACTGAGCCACCGTGCTGCCCTGTTGTTGTTATATCTCACAATCAATGTTTTAATGTGCATTTTCTTTATGGGGATTCCCTGTTAACCCCCCACCGGCAAGTGTTATTCTGCACATTTTCCATGTATCGCAGTTTGCTCTCTATCAAGGTAGAGATTGAAAACAAAGTTTATTCTAGCAATGATTACCACTGAAATTGCATTATCATAGTAGTGCATTTTTAAAAACAATTGTGGAAATCACTTTCCATGCTATCGTGATGTTTTTAATAAGCAAGTTAAGTTTTTGAAATTCTTATAATTTGAAGGTACTAGTTTAAACAAGCATTAAGAATTTTGACTGAGGAACAATATGACAAAAAGTCCAGTTATTGAAATTATAATAGAAGATGTGAAACAGTATAGTTATAAACAAAAGAGTATGGCAATATTTGTATATGATAAAGTAGGAGAAGTGAGTTTTGAGCAGCTATGAGCTCAGTTTACTACTTAAGAGCAAAGATGAGCTAGCACTGCACTGCAGGGGTGATTTGTAAATATGGAGAAGTGTGAAAATAATCAAATGGGGATAGATTTCCCTTGATGCTGGTCAATCTATTGAATAGTTCTTCATCAGCAAGGCTTCTTGCTGAAGCATCACTATTCCTCTTAATCTTGTAACAATAGAAAGTGGAAGATTGGGATGGAGAGTATTCAAAAAGGAAAGTAAAGAACTATGCACATAATATAGAAAAACTACAGACCTTTCACATGCAGATACTCGTTTTCCATGGGGATATAGTGAAAGAATGTTGAGTATTCGAAGACTCCATAAGAGTTTGTGCTGTTTAGAGCTGTCAGATTAGATATATGCTCCTTCAGTTTGTAACTGTAGAAAAGATAAGACTCTAGATTTTGTTTTTAAGGCTAAGCAGATTCTTGTGATAGTGTAAAGAAAGATGACATAAAACATTACAAGAAATAAACAAACATGGTAAAACTTTGTTGAAAACAAATTTTTGCAATCATTCCAGGCCTGAGTGGTGTGAATTTAAGGTGCTTGTACTATTTCTATTGGCTTCTGAAGTTCAGTATTGTAAAATTCAAAATGTTCTAAAGAATCGTTAAGAGTGCAAACAAAAAATACAAGTAAGAGCAGATTAGCATGAATATGTAAAGATGTGAAACATTAGCAAATAATTCTTTATTTTAATCCAAATTGATGACCCTGATCAGAAGCATCGTTGTGTGCAGTGATGCCAGTGATACCCTTATCCCATGAAAGAATGAAGAAAACAAAATGAAAACAGATGCAAAAAAGGCAGCAGACTAAAGAGATTCTAATTAATTTATTCTGGTTTTGTTTGTTCAGAACTCTGTGCACAGAATGTCAAACGAGAGTAAAGAAGCAGGAATTCTCAAATGATTTTACATTTGCTCAATAAATTTGGCTGGAGAAGAGTGTTCGTGAAATAATTTCATGAAAACTTGTCTTCTAAAGTTTGGTTGAAATGGTGTTAATATTTATAAATGAGGTGATGTGTCCATTATGCAAATTAAATTTTTCCTTTGTTTAATACAAGAACATTCCTTTAGAGTGCAAAATAATCTTTAACTCAAGGAACACAAAGATCAGGTTCTTTTTCTATTCCGTTATATTGTGGATCACAGACATAATTGCAGATCACTAATTCTTTGTTTGCTTCAGGTTTTTACAATGACCAGCTAATACCAGCAAGCTTTTTTTTCAGTGTTTAAGAGTGATTCCAGTAACTGTCTATTTGGTTTGTTTGTAAATGGCTAATTCTAATGGCTCCTTTCTTGCTAAAATTATGAACCTTAAGACTGGGTTATTAACCATTTATCAATGTTTTCAAACTATTGTTCTATTCATGTATGTAAAACAGCTTTCTGAAGCACTTCATCTTCTCTGCTGTAATGGGTATCTTTGACATAGAAAATATTTGTCAGCATGGTCTACAGCTTACTACTGGATGAAGTTCCAACATGCAGTTTGTGATGCATGCCAAATGCTTTTAGGATTACACTTTGGAAAGACAGCTATATTTATTACTTAATTACTGAAGTAATTTACTTTGAAGTCCATGTTTCTTTTTCTACTGCTCACAATTAGGAGTGGAATCTTAGGGTCCTAAATGATGGGCTTATAGTGAGAAGTGTGGCATAACCATGAGAGAATTTTGGCGAGGCCTATCTCAACATTGGGAGGAATTGTTTGCTCCTTAAGCAAGTTCCAGGTATCAAGGTGAAATTGTCACTAAGGAGTGATGACTTCCTATTAAGGGGGATTATTGCTTGTTAATTACCTTATTGACTGTACATCTCACCTCATTAATATGCAGCTTCCCATCTTACCACATGCTGCAAGCCAACTAGATATCATGAATTGTCAACACATTTTTTCCAAAAAAGATCGAGCTAGAATTTGTTAAGCTGATTTCACTTGATTTCGCCTGTCTTTTTGTTCCTGAATTCAGCAAAAAGAATAAGCTCAGAAATGAGAAAATCTTGGTGTTGGATTACTATGTTGGACAGAACTCCTTTTAAAATACACAGATCGAAATAACATGTTTCCCAATATTGGTCAAGAGGCTTGGTAAATGAAGCATCAAACAATTGTCATATAGAGTCTCAATACTGTAAGGTATGATGTGCTGCTCAAATCCTACTGGTACAGAACCGTCTTACCCTCCATTTTTCATCTGAAAAATCTTGTGAAACTCACTGACTCTACCTGACTTCCCTTAGGAAGGCATGTACCATGGCTGGAAAGAGGAGAAATGTGTGAAATAACTGTATCTCAAGATGATGATGCAAGTGACCTGTCAAGCTGACCACCTCAAAGAAGTGTAGAGGAGTCAAGAGACAGCCAGTGCTAAATTAGATGTAGTGTCAACAGTTGCATGACCCAAGATTAGCCTGCTACTATTACTAGTACTACTGCTACAACAACAACAACAACAATTGCAGATATTCCTCCTTTTTGGACCGTACATACGAGCAATAGATTATATTTGAAGAAGGGCACATCAGGTAATGGAAGAGCTATGGCATAAAATGGACAACTCACTTTATCAAAGTTAAGACATGTCTGCAAGATGGCGGCGGAGTAGGCTTTTCCACTTAGTCCACTCTTCTTCATCCCCGTTTTTTCCTTTTCTTGTTTCTTTTTTCTCTTTTTTTTAGTTTTAATTTTTTTCAAATTATCTTCAACTAATTTACCTTCTGGAGAGCGGCACCGGCGGTATCTGGCTCATTGAATTTGCCAGTTGGCTAGATGTCCAGTATGAGGCAATGGCTGGGGGGCCTGACCCGGGGCTGTCAGTGAGTTCCTGATGCCTATATGCGGACCAAAGGTGAGACTGAGGCCTTGAGTGGTGCCTAGTTTGGGGCTTCGGCAGTCCAATGTGTGGCAGCAGCTGAAGGCCAGGATCGGGAATTTGGTGGACTGGGATCCCAGTAATGAGCCCAACATGGCATTGGCGGTTCCCCCTCATCTGTAGCAACGATGGGAGCAGGGGAGATTGAACCAATGTGGGGAAAGCATGCGAAACGGAGGAAATCGAGCCTTTGTAGGAAGTACGGTCCTAGCATGGCTAAGTACTTAAAGATTTAATGCTAAAAAGGACTGTAATGTTTAACTTTTAACTTTATTTCTTTATGTAGTACCATGAGTGACTGTAGTGTTTAAGTTTTCACTTTGTTCCTTATTTCTTTCTACCTTGTTCTTAAGTTTTTGTATCTAGGTATTTGTACCTAAGATGGTACCGTGTGTAGCAACATTGAAAACTTTCCAGTGCACTCCTGTCCTCTTGTACTTGAGTACATGTGACAATAAAGTCTAAATCTAAATCTAAATCTGAAATCTAATACCAGTTTGTACATGGTATGAGGAAATTGGTCAGGATATTCTGAAATTTTAGTTGCATTATGGACCAGACCAGATCTCTTCCCCCAAAGTGTTGTAAGGAGATAGCCTAGACCCTAACTTTGATACTTATTTGGAGGCAAGTGTAAGGCGCTGTGTTTAGATATGAATTGATTGGTCTGCCACCAGGCTTTAAAATTAAAATATACCTTACTCTTACAACACAGTTAAAATTCAAAACAAAGAAGAATTGTCATAACTTACATTGTCTTTTTAAGTGTATCAATATAATTATTTAACCACTAATCTATCAACTGTTCCAATATAGGCAGCGTCCCACAAACACCCTTAGGCAAAAATGCAATTCAGTGGAACAGTTATGGTTCTCACATGCTGTCTCTCTCCAGTCCAGAAGAAAAAACAATCTGCTCCTTTTGATTTTTAAGATGAAACCTCACTGTCTTTCACTCTAGCAGGTGGGAACTGAAGCTTTTAGCTTAGCCAGCAGAAACCTTCTCCCTGACTGAAAGCAAACTAAAAGCCTTCCTAGGTCTTTGTGAGCCCTAACCTTGCCCAATCATGATTGATTCTTTGGTCTCAATTTTTAAAAAAAAAAAACAAGGGAGAACTCCAAATCTGTTTTACCAACTGCCTGTCTGAAGGAGATACTCCGGCACCGCTGTGGCAACACCCCTTTTGTTGGAGAAACAGCACAGAACACCTCTCATTAAGGACACAGTCTCATCACAGTTGGTACATTTGATTTCATTCCCAGGAGAGTATATATGGCTCATACATCCTCGGTTTTCCAAAAATGTAGCAGGACTGAGCTTTTCCAGTCTCTGGCATTATGGTTTACCAATCCAAATGCAAGGAATCATAATCTGGATTCAAGTAGATCTACACAGCCCTGTAAACCAGCATTAGGATTACCTTTTGCCCTGTCATGCATTAGACACAAACCACCAGCAAAAGCTAATTGTGACCCAGAAAGACCAATAACATTATTACCTGGAAAAAATGTAGTACACCTCCTTAAATCATCTTAGTTGTGTTCAGCCTTTCCATGCTAGCCACAGAGTAAACCATTGTCACTTTTCAAGGGGAAAATTCACAATCCATGTCATGAGGTGCATCAAGCTTTTATTTCCTACCAGACTTTCTAACAAAAGAATCCACAAACCCGACTGCCCTGGCCGACCCATTGTCTCTGCCTGCTCCTGCCCCACTGAACTTATCTCCGCTTACCTTGATTCTTATTTTCTCCTCCCAGTCCAGGAACTCCCGACCTACGTCCAGGACACCATCCAATTCCTTGGTCCCCAACACCTCAGCTTCACTATGGACGTCCAATCCCTGTACACTTGCATTCCCCATGCAGATGGCCTAAAAGCCCTTCGCTTCTTCCTCTCCTGCAGGCCCAACCAGTCCCCCTCCACCAACATTCTCATCCGCTTAACCAAACTCATCCTTACCCTTAATAACTTCTCCTTCAACTCCTCCCACTTCTTACAGACTAAGTGGGTGTACGTGGGAACCTGCATGGGCCCAAGCAATGCCTGCCTCTTTGTAGAATATGTGGCACAGCCCCTCTTCCGCAGCTACTCTGGCACTATTCCCCCACCTGTTCCTCTGTTACATTGATGACTGTATTGGCGCTGCCTCGTGCTCCCGCGAGGAGCTCGAACAGTTCATCAACTTTACTGACACCTTTCACCCCAACCTTAAGTTCACCTGGACCATCTCTAATACCTCTCTCTCCTTCCTGGACCTCTCTGTCTCCATCTCTGGTGACTGCCTTAAAACCGATATCTATTTCAAGCCCACCGATTCCCACAGCTACCTAGATTACACCTCCTCTCACCCACCTTCCTGCAAGAATGCGATCCCCTACTCCTGATTCCTCCGCCTCCACTGCGTCTGCTCCCAAGATGGGGCATTCCAGTCCTGAACATCCCAGATGTCCTCTTATTTCAAGGACCGCAACATTCCCCTCTTCAGTGGTCGAGAGTGCTGTCAACCACATCCCTTGCGTTTCCCGCACCTCTGTCCCCTCATCCCCTCCCTGCAACAAAAACAAAGGCAGAATCCCCCTTGTCCTCACGTATCACCCCACTAACCTCCGGATTCAATGTATCATTCTCCGCCACCTGCAATCTGACGCCACAACCAAAGATATATTTCTGTCCCTGCCCCTATCTGCCTTCCGTAGGGACTGTTCTGTCCGCGACACCCTCGTCCGCTCCATACTCCCTACTAGCCCCACCACCCCCGGCACCTTTCTCTGCAACAGCAGGAAGTGCTACACCTGCCCCTACACCACCCCGCCTCACCTCCATCCAAGGAACCAAATAAACCTTCCATATCAGACAGAGCTTCACCTGCACATCTGCTAATGTGGTCTACTGCATCCACTGCTCTCTGTGGCCTCCTTTACATTGGTGAGTCCAAACGGAGGCTTGGAGACCATTTTGTAGAGCACCTGCACTCTGTTTGCAACAAACAACAACACCTTCCAGTCGCAAACCACTTCAACACCACCTCCCACTCCCTGGACGACATATCCATCCTGGGCCTCCTCCAGTGTCACAATGACGCCACCCAGAAACTGGAGGAGCAGCACCTCATTCCTCCTTGGAGCCTACAGCCCAATGGCCCCACCCCTGGCCTCATCCCATGACCAACCCTCCCTCTCATCCCCGCCTCCTTGACCTGACACAAGCTGTCTGCCTTCTCTCCCACCTATCTGCTCCTCCCACCTCACTGACCAATCCCCACCACTCCCTACCTGCACTCACCTGTCTCCATCCCACCTACCTTCCCCAGCCCCAACCCTCCTCTCTCTCTTTATTTCAGAGCTCCCTTCCCCCTCCCCCATTTCTGAAGAAGGGTCCCAACCCGAAACGTCAGCTTTCCTGCTCCTCTGATGCTGCCTGGCCTGCTCTGTTCCTCCAGCTCCACATTGTGTTATCTCTGACTCCAGCATTGGCAGTTCTTACTATCTCTGAATAGGGTCTTGAATATTTAAGGGAATGCATTTCATTCCAATCTGTTTGACAATAGACATTGCTGATGCTGACTGAACTGCATGGGGAGCAAAATACATTCAGAGCTGCAGAGAGTTTTGCTCACTAAAACTAAAGGTGGATACTTTAATCACATGCAGTTTTCTTCAGGTGAAACTAGGAACCCTGTCTTTTGAGGAGGCTGGACTAGGTTGAGCAAGACTAGTTCTTATGATCTCTTGTGTCTCTCACAGGAGACATTGTTGCTCTGGTTTTCAGACAGGCAACGGCCTGCTCACAATGGGCAAAGAAGCTGCACATTTGGAATTATAGTAAGGAGGTTTACTATGATCAGCAAGAACGGATGGGTTCCCACATCAGAATTCCCTGAGGCACTTGCAGGGTCATCGACTAAATATGTCCGGTTTATGTGTGCCACCGTCATTCAGGGCATTGAGAACCTGAACTCTTCCATTAAGATAATGGCCAAGCACGTTGGAGATCCATATCTGGCAACAATTAGAGCACTTTGACATTCTTGGTAAGAATGCCACACTGTCAGCTCCTAACCTCGTTACAACCTTGATCCAAACATGGACAAAAGACCTGAACCAAAGCGGGGAGGTGAGGGTCACTGCCTTGATATCAAGGTATGATTTGACTGAGCATGGCATCAAGGATCCCTGGCAAAACCTGTACTCAGTTGGAATCTTTGTGAGGGGCATGGAATTACCCTGTTAGTTGGACTCAAACCCAGAACTAAGGAAGCTGGTTGTGGTTATTGGAGATTAATCATCTCAGCAACAGGATATCATATGGAAGTTTCTTCAGGATACTGTCCATTGACCAATCGTCTTCAGCTGTTTCATCAATGACCTTTCCTCCATCATGAGGTCAGAGATTGGGTTGCTGATGATTTGAACTATTTACACCATCGTTTGTGACTTCTCAGTTACTGAAGCAGTCCATGTCCAAATGCCACAAGTGCTGATCAGTATCCAGGCTTGGACTGATAAGTGACAAGTAACAATTGTGCCACACATGTGCAAGCAACGACCATCTCCAACAAGAGAGAAACCAACTGTCACCCCTTGATTGACAAAGGCACTGCAAATTAATGGATCTCCTACTATCAATAAACTTAAGGGTTGTCATTGAGTAAAACTGATCTGGATCAGCCATATAAATAATATGGTTACTACAATAAGTTGGAGACTTCAAATTCCTTGTCAAGTATCTTTGCACTCCTCAAATCATTCCACTATCTGCAAGACACAAGTCTTGTGTGTTGGAGTGTCTCCTCCTCCCTGGGTGAGTGCAGCTCAAAGAACACCTAGGTAGCTTGAAACCATCCAAACAAAACAGCCCATTGATTGACACCTCATCTAACATATTCAACATTCACTCCCTCCAACAGTGGCCCAATGAAAATGTATGTACCATGTACAAGATGCACTGCAACAACTTACCAAGGCTTTTTCAACAGCACCTTCCTATTCCATGACATCCATCGCTGGGAAGGGCAAGAGAACAGATGCATGGCAAACCAACACATGTAAGTTCCCCTCCAAGAAACACCAGCTTGACTTGGAAGTGTACTTTGTTGCTCCACTGTTACTGGGCCAAAATCTTGGCATTCACTCCCAAACAGCACCTACATAACAATAACTGCAAGGGTTCAAGAAGGTAGCTCAACATCACCTTTTCAACATAAGTCAGAAGTGGAAAATAAATGCTGGCCTGGCAAGTAATGCCCACATCCTGTGAATGAACAAATAAAAAAGGAAGTTATTGCCTTGACTGGCCAGTGGTGCTGATGATGCAGAGGTGGTTGGACAGGATGCCAGTTGATGCTCCACTCCAGGCTTCTGGAGTGATAACAAAGGGCTGAGGATGCCACTGACGAGAATGGTGGCACTGTTACTGTTCATCCTCCCTCCTCAATGAGTGGTGACGGTGAAATCTTTGTACAGGTGCACGTCCATAATTGGTGGTTAGAGTATTTTTTTGTTCATTCACCGGATGGAGGTATTGTTGGCTAGGTCAAGATTTATTGCCCATCCCAGAAGGCACTTAAAGGTCAGCTACATTGCTATGGGTCTGGAGTCACATATAGTCCAGACCAAGTAAGAATGGCAGATTCCATCCCTAAAGGACATTAGTAAAACAGATGGGGTTTTCCAACAATCAACAATGGATTCATGGTCACTGTTAGGCTGTTAGTTCAAGATTTTTTCAATTTAATTTAAATTCCACTTTCTGCCATGGCAGGATTCAAACCTAGGTCCCTAGAACGTTACCTGATTCTCTAGATTAACAATCCAGCGATAATACCACTAGGCTATTGCCTCCCCGGGTTGAGCTATTCAAGCTGATTCTTCAAGGGAAGGTTCTTGCAACAGCTCAAAATGAGTTCCAGACAGTGCTGTTCCATGTGGGTGAGAAGGTCACCACAGTTGAAGCCAGGCTTTATAAGATACTCAATATCTCTGCCAAGCCTTGCCACTCCCTGTGAACTGCTATTGCCATAGCTATGTTTTACACGTTATCCTCCTCTCCAATGAACTGTATATCCAGTACTTTACCCTCTACATCTTAATGAAGGATCATGCTTTAGAGAATGTTGTAGACTGCCAGTGATGCAGAGGTCCTGGCATAAGTGCACTGCAAGGGCCATCAGTTTGGTCTGGAACCAGGAACAGCATCTTCAGAACTTTGATGGCCTGCTCAGTGCTTGTCCTAATAAACAAGTGTTGTAGTTCTTGTATCTTTGTATCAGGTTTTTGTAGAGCGGTGTCTAGCCAACTTTTAAGGGAATATCCCTTGTTTGCTGAAATCCATTCACGAAGTTTGAGATCTGAAATTAATAACAGCAGCACTGAGGACTGGTGGAGGATGAAGGAGTCATCTTTTCAGGAAAACAGAGCCTACGTGTTTTAATTGCTGATTGTTTTAAATATTGAGGAAGTAGAAGCTCATTCTGTAGAAGGGTCTCCCTGAGCATTCAGTTGGTGCCGTGATGATTGGTGCAGTTGATGATATCACACTTTAATAAATAAAGCACTGAGGGCAAAGTTACTGTCTTGGTGCTTTTGAAACAATGTCTGAGTGGAATTGTATGATCAGTTTTCTCATATAGGCTATGGAAAGGAATTGGTGAGTAGTACTGCAAGGCATGAGAGGTGTTCCGTACTAAGGAAACAAATCATTGACCATTTGCCTGGAGTGTTAGTGTCCTGCAGCACTCTTTTACAGACCCCTCAAACTTGGTCTAACTTTTGACAGTAGATTGTATGGCCACCCCATTCCTCGCCTTTACCCTGCTGATTTCTAGGGCTCTACCCTTCCTGTGAAGGATGTTGCTCCCCATCGCTGCTGGATCCTTGTTGTTGTTGTTGTTGTTGTCTGCTGCTTTCACCCTTTACATGTGGCCTCCTGGTTGGTTGTGTTTGGACATCTTTCTCTATTCTGTTTATACCCGTGTAATGCTGGCAGCATGACTCCCTGCATAACCCATGTACTTACTGACCACACTTCCCACAGCATGCAATGACCTGATGGCGAAGTGCCCGTCCAAGTGTTCTGCTGTACATGGAGCCCAGCTAATTCCCATGACTGGCTTCTTACTCTTTAGCTGCCTCCATGCATCTGGACTTACCTAGATTCAGCATGTAGCTCGTGTCTCTGCCAAAACCTAAATGTAACCCTCCATGAACCTGCAGTATTGAAGGAAGATCACTGCAAAGTCACTGAAAGGCTGTGTCTTGAACACTGTTTGCTGGGCTCCTACAGCATTCAAAGCTATGGGGGTATGGGAGACCATGATGCCACTCTGTCTTATAAGTTCCTCCTGGGACTTGCTCATGGGAAAAGGACAGTATGTTACTATACAACCCCAAACTGTTCACTACAAATCAGGAATTAATGTAAATATTTAATTTAAATCACAGTTCAGTTACTTGCCCCACTGGAGGAAAATGATTTGAGAATGAGCCTGTAGTCAGTTGAAACAAAACTTTATTTGGAGGTACCACAATTTCAAACTCTGCATTCTAGTACCTTCTACCAACTCCCATGGAATTATGGGGAGGATGAATGCCATCATGTATTGAGAGGATTTTTAGATTTCTGTGGTGTGTCTTTACTATCCCTTTGCCAAGAACCTTGCTTTCCAAGCAGACAAGAGTAAAAACATTAAGAATGTATGTGAATTCCATTTTGCTTGTTAATTAGCATTGGTTTTCAGTTACGGAACCTCATTGGTATTCCATTAACTCCTCTTGCAGCCAACAATGCAAAGGAAAATGTTGGTTATTCCACCTCCTACCCTCATCTACTATGACCAAAACAACAACTGAAAGGCCGCTTGCTTTATTTGCTAAGTAAAAACCACCTACCTTGGCATTTGTGCAAATGGTGGAAAACCTGATCTGCTTTACGTGTAAACAAGTCATTCAAACAATCATTGCTTCTGATTTGTGCAGCAATGTAATTAACACCTTCCATGTCTCTAATATAAAATAAAAACAAAGTGCTGTAAATACTCCGGTCTGACAGCATTTGTAGAGAGAGAAACAAAATGAACATTTTAGTTGACTACCACTCTTCTTCAGAGCTCTCCTCTACTTCACTTAGACAGATAAATCCTAGGAATTGCAGGCACAAGGTAATTATTGAACACCTTCATCAGACCTCACTGCTGGGAACAGTATACCTTGGGGACATAGGTCTAAAGCTCTAGAATTCCCTTCTTATACTCTCCACCTCTTTTTATCTCACTTTTCTCCTTTAAGACATCTGACTTAGTACCACCTCATGTGACTCTGTGCCATACTTTGTTTAATATTAAATACGCTTGTGATACAGCTGGGGTTTCATCACAATGAAGACTCTATATAAATATATGTAACTGGTAGAACCTCATAATAAAGGCAGTTATGAAGGACCTCAGAATATACTTTATGACAGTTTATTTTGTTGTGAGAAATGCATTATTTTAGTTATCATTTTAGTCAGAAACGTTTGTTGCTTTATCACTGCTCTTAGAGTTATTACAGGTTTTTGCATTGTACTTTTTAAAAAGACTGTACATTTATTTACCATTTATAGATATGCATTTCTAATTTGTTTTCCAAATTTAAAATGTAATACATAGTTGTGGAAATTTCTCTTCAATACATGTAGCATCTTGAGTTTGAGCAAGAAATATGCGTATTTAAGTAATATAAATAAATTAACATATAGAAATGTAGAATTCAAACTTGTATGTTTGGCCTATGATCAGTGTGAATGATATAATTTTTCCTTCACCTGTATCAGTTGTGCTTGACTGACTTATCTTTGTTTCTCATCCTGCTGCCATAATTTCCTGTTGTCTGGTGCTTAGCTATGTGTTTTTAAAAAAAAATTTAAAAGTGTTTCAGTGGTGTATGAGGGAAAGGGTTGTTGGGGATTGATTCCAATGGTGGGCTTGGTAACTTTCTTTACGTGACTTGCAACTTCAGTTTACCTCTATTCTCTTACAAATGGCTAAACATTTTAAAATCTCTAGTTTGGCAGGAAAGTGACAATTTACTCTGTTCTAAGTGATGTTAATTATGGCCATTAAATTAGCTGTAATCTACACATAATGAATGTAAGTATATCCTTTTAATAGTATGTAGTTTTAAAACATTTTTAATGCCAAATTACATGTGCCAAAAATATGTAATCATTCAAGCCCACTATAAATGATTAATTGACGATTTCATTAATGGTGTCCTAATTCGACTGATAGTCATTAATGCCAAGAAAGACCTTGTAAACTGCACGTGAGAGTTTGGAGTTTGTTTTTGAGATGATAATTTAAATGATATTGTGGCAAAAGTAATTGCTATTAGTTGTAGAGATATTACTCTAAATACCTGATGAGATACAAACGGAGTACGTTTAAAAAAAACTACAATAATAAACTTCACTCCCCCTAAAAAAGTTTCCTGCAGGAGCTTGCATTTTTATAACCAGAGTGAAGTAAGATTACACATAGAAGGTATTTCCTCCTTTCAAATTCTTTTGTCCCACATAGTCTATGTTCAGTTCCATTTGGAACATAACAGATACTGAAGCAGTCAGTGTCCGTATGCAGCAAGACTTGAACAACGTTCAGTTTCAGGCTGATAAGTGACAAGAGACACTCATACTGTGTAAGTGTCTGCCAAGCAGTAATGATTTCCAAAAAGAGAGAATCCAACTATCTCTCCATTACACTCAGTGGCACTCCCATTACTGAATCTTTCACCTTCAACAACCTGTGGCTTACCATTAATCCAAAACTGAACTGGATCAGCCTTCTAAGTATTGTTGGCTATGAGACCAAGTCAGAGGCTGGAAATTATGCAGGGAGTAATTCACCACCTGGTCATCAAACCTGTCACAAGTCAGGAGTGTGATGGAGTACCCTCCATTTGCTTGAATGAGTGTGGCTCCAGCAATACTCAAGGAGCACAACACCTAATGAAATAAAGCAGCCTATTTGATCTGCACCCCAGCTACCACTTTTAACAATCACTCCCATCACCACAGTGACAGCAGTATAGACCATCTACAAGATGTACTCCAGCAAATCACCAAGGCTGCTTTGACAGTACTGTGCAAACCTGGAGGCTGTGCCACTTTGAAGGTCAAGGGCAGCAGGTACATGGGGACACAATCATTTGTAAGTTCCCTTCTGACCCAAACATCATCTTCATTTGGAATTATGTTGGTAAACATTATGTCAAAATTCTGTGACTCTGTCTTTCTTTAACACCTACACCAAATGGACATAATTGTTCAAGAAGACAACTTGCCACCACCTTCTCAAGGGTAATTAGAATGAGCAAAGAATGCTGATGTTGCCCAACAATTGCCACATCACAAGAAAGAGTAGAACATATGTGTAATAGACTTAAAACGACAATTCTGCCATCCTGCACAAAAACAAAGTTGCTGGAAAAGCTCAGCAGGTCTGGCAGCATCTGTGGAGGAGAAAACAGAGTTAACGTTTCGGGTCCGGTGACCCTTCCTCAGAGTTGCCATCCTGCAATTGTGGATTCCCACTGAAAAGACAACAAAACATAGCAAATCAAGAGTGGGCAGCCAATGATTTTTCATACAATTACAAATTAATTTTTAGTGAATCATAATTAATCCACCCTTCTATCTCAATTGGAAATTCAGAAAATCGCAATAACTTAATTCATAGTAGGTACCTAGTTCAAGCTGCAGATATAACAACAAAGCTGTAGTAAAAGAAGGAAAAGGTTAACATTTGGTTCAAGGCAATTAGTTGATCAAATCAATTTCTGGCAAAGGGATCCACTGTAATTTCAGAGCCAGTAACAGCATTGTCTTGGTTTTATTTTTATACAGATGTTTCCATTGGAAATTGTTGCTTGAGAGCTGTCGGGATATTTGATAAGCTCTTCAAAATGTTGACAGTTGATGTGATTCTATACCTACACAGACTGGCTTAATGATCCTGTCCTGTATCAACCTGGGTCTATCTATAACCATCTGGCCATTTTACTGGACAGCTGTTAAGCATGTTGCAGCAGGCATTGTGTGAATGACCATCTGCTGAGCCCATATTTAGCATTTCATTCAGGCCAGCAAATAGCGTCATATTTGATATAATGACTTTTCGGAACAGGTAAAGGGTATAATGTTAACTAATATTAATATCAATAATATTTTGGAAACCTTGAAACTATTACTTAGAATATAGGTTATTATGTATCAGATTTCCGTATTTCAAAGTAAACCTATTTTTCCTATAGTGTTTTACAGAACTTTACCAAACATTACATTATCAGAGTGAATGTTTCATGCCTTTCCTGTTAATGAAAGGAGTGGATCTGATTGGACAGAATTTGGAAGGTTATTGGGTTAATTGAAAAGTGAAAGAAGCAAATAGGAAGTAATGTGGGGTCAAGGGGAATTCATAGAAATAGTATAAATCGACAATAGACAGTCACTGAGAAATAACAGGTGGTAGCCAAACAAAGCTCTCAAGTGCTAAAACTCACAGGTGCTGGACAACTAGGGACCAGTAATAAATGCTGGTCACTCAGCAACAGCCACGTCCAACATCTATACATGATATGTCTATACATGTATAGACATGGTGGATTGTGATAAATTATTGTGTATTATCTGTTACAAAAATTATTCTATCTTAGTAGGATAAGAAGGATAAGAAAAGCTTTGAATGTGCAATAAAGGTATAAATATTAAGTGGTATTTAAAAATTTATCTCTTCTGCAAATTCTTGGTGGCAAACTGTTATCATTCTTGTTTTTAAAAAAAAAGATTCTTCTGATTCTAAATTTTCCTTTATTTATTCATTCAAAATTAATGAATGTTCGTACAGCTGAGGGTGCTGATTCTGTAAAATGGTTTAATGGGTCAATGGAAAAGAACTTAATTTTGGAGTCTAACCATATCAAGAACAATGCAAAGTGCTTCAAAACCAATGAATTGCTTTTGAAGTGCTGACCCATTGTTATATTGGTGAAAACAATGGCCAATTTGCACAGAGGCACCATAGTCAACAATTGAAATGAATAGCCAGTTGATCTGTTTTTGATTAGTTAGCCAGAGGAACTCATTTTAAATCAAATATTGAAAATTTCCTGCTTTTCTTAAAGTAGTACCATGGATCTTTTATATTCATCTGGAAAGGATATTAGTTCATTGACCAAAAAGCCTGCAACATTCCACTCTCCTTCAGACAGCACTGATGTTTTCTGGGATATATCTTTAAATCTTGAATAGGAAGTTGAACATACGATGCTGTGTTGTGTATTTCGTGGTCCTGTTGATTAAATATCTGTCTATGCTGACTACAACTATTGATTGATTTACTGTTGTCACATGTACTAAGATACAGTGAAAAGTGTTGTTTTGCATTCTATGCAGGCAGATTGTACAATACAACGTGCATCAGGGTAGCAGAACAGAGTGCAGAATACACTGTTACAGCTGCAAAGAAGGTGCAGAGCAGAGATTACAATTAACATTTGAGGGGTCCAGTCAAAAGTCTGTTAACAGCAGGGAAGAAGTTGTTCTTGAATCAATTCATACATGTATTCAAACTTTTATATATCTTCTGCCTGATGGAAGAGGATGGAAGAGAGTATAACTGAGGTGGGAGGGGTCTTTGGTTATGTTGGCCACTTTCCCAAGGCAGTGGCAAGTACAGATGGAGTCAATGGATGGAAGACTGGTTTGTGTGATGGACTGGGCTGTGTTCACGACTCTTGGTGGTCTCTTGCGGTCTTGGGAAGAGTGCTTGCCACACCATGCTGTGATCTATCCAGATAGGATACTTATTATGTTGCATCTATAAAAGTTGGCATGAGTTCTTGTGGACATGCTGAATTTCCTTAGCCTCCTGAGGAAGTAGAGATGTTGTGCTTTTTTGACTGTCATGTCAATGTGGGTGGATCAGGATAGATTGTTGGTGATCATCACTCCCAGGAACTTGACACTTCTGACCATTTCCACCTCAGCACCATTGATGCAGACAGGGATGTGCCCTCCACACCGCTTCCTGAAGTCGGTGACCAGCTCCTTCATTTTGCTGACATTGATGGAGGCACTGTACGCCCCAAGGTGAGGCTTTTTTCCTTAATCTGTTGTTTGCTGTAAACTTTCTCTGATCTGAAGTTGTTTCTCAGGCCAATGTGGATGATGCTTGCCTCCAAACTTCCGTGACTTTTTGAACAATTACTCTTCCATTCAGCTCTCACTGTGATTCTTCTGTTTGCCTGTATTTTTACTCCTGGTGCGATGTGGCCTTTATTTTGTTTATTGTTTCATGCAATGTGGATGTCGCAGGCAAAAAAAAACATTTATTGTCATTCCTAAGTTATGCTTGAACTGAGAGAAGCTTGATAGGCCATTTCAGAGGATAATTGTTGCGAATATCTAGTTTGTGTGTTTCAGTATAAATTTTAATATGAAGAAATAAAGTTTAACAGTAGAAAATAGGATAAATGCAGTCGAAGCACCTTGCTGTCTGTAGCACTTAAAAAGTTGCGGTCATGTTGCCTTAAGAGTTTAACAACTAAAAAAGTAGCAGAAACTGCAGGTGGACTTGCTGAGCTGGAGACGTAGTTGAACTGCTTGTAGTAATGACAAAACAGAATGTTTGCTTGCTTAAATTAGCTAAAAAGCATTTGGTGATCTCTGAGAAGCTGTAAAACTCATTTGTCTCCTCAGATCACAGAAGTAAGTGTAAATGAACGGTATTAATATAAAAGTTGGACTACAGCTAGATATTTCATCAACAGGACAGCCAAATAAACAACAAATTTTTCATTTGTTGCAGGTCTGGAAATGGAGGGGCAAGATAAAATAGAAATACCAGCATTTGAGACCTAATCATTTTATGGATTATAAGAACAAGGGGATAAACAGCAAAATCATTAAAAAAACATATTAAATTTAATACTGATGCTGAGCGAATAAGTGTAATAAATCAAAAGTTACTGTTGAAACCCTGAACATACAGCCACCCAGTGCCCAGAGCATATAAACAGCAGTGTTATGTACTATTAGATTAATGGGAAAATTCCATAACTTTTTTGTACATTTTTCACCTAATTCAGAGCAGGCTATGTTATCATGGAGATTGGTGGAGTTTAAGAAGGTTCTCTGCTTTTGATTTTTGTCTTTACTGGGACAGAAGATAGCTGCATTTTGATGCTGGGAGATTACAGAAGCAAAAGTGGCTTCAGGCAGTTAGTTCTCAGGCTGTGACCCAGGAAATAGCGGATCTGTGCCGCCGATAAAGGTCAGAGTTAAAAAGAACCCCTAGGAGCCATTAATAGTTCAGTGCAGATGCTGGCAGAAATCTTTAATGTCAGCATTTAACTTGTGTGTTTGTTGGTGTTGTGAATCATCACTACCTCCAACACCCACCCAAATCCCTTGGGATAGCCAGGGCTGTGACAGGTATTTGTTAAGAAGCAATTAACTTCATTGTCAACTTTGGATTCAGGATTCAATTGTCAGTGCAGTGGTTTCCTGGGCTGGTTGAAACTGGTCAGGTGAAACTAAGTGAGAGGGTAGTGGGGATCAATAGGGCTGAGAAATTGATAGGTTGGGAAGCCCTTAAAATATTTTAAACAACCTATTTGGACATGTTATGGTATACTTCTGTGCCAGGTTGGAACTTAAACCTAGATCTTCTGGC
Source organism: Rhincodon typus (assembly GCF_021869965.1). NCBI lineage: Eukaryota > Metazoa > Chordata > Chondrichthyes > Orectolobiformes > Rhincodontidae > Rhincodon > Rhincodon typus. Next base: position 23,554,786 of record NC_063359.1, on the reverse strand, counting down.
CTGGAAGCAAGGACACCATCAATGCACCACAACAGCCCTTAGAAAAGCTTTTAAATACTGAAATATCATGACCTTTTTTTAAAAAATCTTGAGTGGGAGATGTTTCCTCATGGGACTTGTTCCTAGACTGTATTTTTCAATGTTGGACACCATTTCTGCTAACCTGGACTCTTGATTGTAATCTCTACTTCCCAGCTGCCAACATGAGAGCAGCTCTGGTGTTTGAGGGCTTCAAGAAGGCTGCTCCCTCCAGCAGGCTTATTCTTTGTGAGGCAGCAATGTGGGGCTTTTGTTCAGGAATGGGGAGTAATTGGAACAAGCTGGAGGAGGGGTGGTAGGATTGAGAGTGCTTTAAAGAGAGTTTCTGCCTTGTGTCTCCCCTTGCTCCTTCTCCTTGTGTTCCTAGTGCTCCTGTGAGAGGACTTTGCACTTAAAGATCTGAACAGTTATGTTGAGACTACCCCATCTTACTTAAATTGGCAGACTAAATCTACAGGTCACTTGTCAGGAACCAACATGCACTTTGTTGGCTGTCTTGGCTGATACTCCAGGTCACTACCCTTTGCTGCAGGTTCACTCAAAAGCCTTTGATGTAGAATCATGCAAAGGTTACACCACAGAAAGATGCCATTCACCCCATAGTGAATTTGCTAGCTGAAGAAAATAGTCACTCCTTTTATTCCCGCTTTCCAGCACCTTGCAGGTTACAGTGCTTCAGGTATAGGTCCAGGTTCCTTTTTAAATGATTTCAGGAAATCTGCTTCAAGCTACAAACTGGAAAGTGAATTCCAGACACTCCAGGCCACTACTCTCCATGTGAAAAATGTTTTACTCATGTAGCCTTTAATCCATGTACCAATCACTTTAAATCGGTGCCCCCTGGTAGTTGAACTCTATGTAAGGACTGCAGCACTTCAAGGGGTAGCTCCCCACCATCTGCTCTAGGGCACTTTGTGTTGGGTGCTAAATGCTGGATATTGAAATATGTAATCTGAAGGAGGGAGAAGTCTTGTGCAGAATTGCTGTTCAAAATGTTTCTGGAACCCTTGGCAGTTTAAAGTTTTTAGTTAAAAAAAGTTTAAAGTTGTCTTCATTTCAAGGATTTTTTGAAAAAATCATGCGTGGTATCTGGGCGCTGCGGGATGGGCATTGTTGCCCATCCTAGTTGTCCTTTAGAAGGTGATGGTGAGCTGTTTTCTTGAACTGCAGCAATCCATTTGGTGTAGATACACTCATAATGCCATTAAGAGTTCCAAGATTTTGTCTTAGCAACACTGAGGGAACAGTGATACATTTTTAAATCAAGATAGTGAATGGATCAGAAGGGAACTCGCAGATGGTGGTATTTCCATGCATTTGCTGCCCTTGTCCTTCTAGATGGTAGTGGTTGTGGGTTTGCTTCAAATCAAAGTTCCCCAGGGATCGGTGCTAGGTCCACTTTGTTTGAAATTTATATAAACGATTTGGATGAGAATTTAGGAGGCATGATTAGTAAGTTTGAGGATGGTACCAAAATTAGTGACTATATTCGATAGTGAAGAAGGTTATCTAAAATTACATAGGGATCTTGATTAGTTGGACCAATTGGCTGAGGAGTGGCAGATGGAACTTAATTTGGATAAATGCAAGTTATTGCATTTTGGTAAAACAAACAAGGGCAGAACTTATACAGTTAATAGTAGGGCCTTGGGGAGTGTTGTCAAACCGAGAGATCCAGTGGTTCAGGTACATAGTTCTTTGAAAGTTGCATCACGGACCGGGTGGTTGAGAAGGCATTTAGCATGTTTGCCTTCATTGCTCAGATCATTGAGTATAGGAGATGGGATATCATGTTGAGGTTGTACAGGACGTTGTTGAGGTGTCTTCTGGAGTTCAGTGTACAACTATGGTAGCCCTTCTCTAGGAAGAATGTTATTAAATTGGAGAGGATTCAGAAAAGGTTCACCAGGATGTTGCCGGGACTGGAAGGTTTGAGTTACAAGGATAGGCTGAAATTTCTTTCCTTGGAGAGTAGAAGTTTAGGGGGTGACCTCAGAGGTTTATAAAATCATAAGGGGCATAGATAAGGTGAATAGCAAAGGTCTTTTCCCTAAGGTGGGTGAGTTCAAAACTAGGGGGCATATTTTTATGGTGACTAGAGAAAGATTTAAAAAGGACCTGAGGGGCAACTTTTTCACACAGAGGGTGGTCCACGTGTGGAGTGAATTGCCAGAGGAGGTGATAGATGCATAGTACAGTTAGAACATTTAAAAGATGTTTGGATCGGTACATGATTAAGAACGGTTGAGAGGATATGAGCCAAACGCAGGCAAATGGGCCTAGTTTACTTTAGAAAACGTGGTCAGCATGGATGGGTTGGACTGAAAGTTGTGTTTCTGTGCTGTATGACTCTGACTCTTCGTGGAACTCTGTCTTACCAAAGCCAATCTATTGAAACTTTTGAAGATTTACGATTTGTTATGTTATTAGATTTCTATCACTTGACTCACCTTTGAACCTTAGTGCTGAATCTAAAATTTATCGATTAATTGCACAAGACAACCCAGTACAATAGGCATGGCATCTATTGCTGATTTGTGATGACTGACTGATTGACTTTAATGATTAGTGGTTGAAATCTGGTAACTACTTAGCTATGTTATTGGACTAATAACCCAAGGGATTATGAGTTCAAATTCCACCACAGCAGGTTGTAAAATTGGATTAAATCAATTTGGTCACTTGTGGGCGATTGTCAGAAAAATCCTTGTAAGAAACTATTAGATTGTCTTCAAAATCCATTATTCATTCACGTCTATCGGAGAAGGGAGCCTATTATCTCTACCCATGCTGGTCTTTGTGTGATTCTAGTTCCACACTCAATCTCTTATTCAGAGTAATTAGGAATTCCAAGTATCTTCCAAGATTAATTATGGTTAAACTCAAAGATTTTTATCATTAGCCAATGCCAGTTTATTAATGCAAATTACCATGACAGCGCTGTTGTCACTGTTACACGGTTAGGTGTTGAGGAATACATAAACTATGTAGGTAGGTATTGTAATCTGAAGAGTCTAAAGTGTTGCAAGCTCAAGTGTGGTTTAGGTATCATCTTGGCATCTGTTCCAACTCTCAAATTCAAGCAGTTCCACCCCTCTGATAAGACCAGTTACGTTACCTTGTTTAGTCAATTGACTGTTTAACTATTTTTGGAAAGTTCAATCCACACATGATAAATGGCAATCTGGGAGAATGTATTTTCAATATAATCTTGCACGTAGTTTACCTGGCTCTTGTCACATATGGCTATATTTGACCTCTTTTTCTGAATCTTCTGTAGGTACAGATGTACAGCATTTGGAATCCTCATCAGTGCTTCAGATGAACTCGGTGAACAGTGAGTAAATGTTGACGAATAATTGAAGTTACAAATGCTTTTGCTCTTATAAATATACATTTTTGTTCTTTCTTTCTAGCGTATTGTCTATGCTCTAGTATTTTTATGCTTAATAAGAATATATTTACTTCTAAAAGTAATTTTCCCTGTAAAAGATTGCACAGAATATGGCAGAGAGGGCAATAAAATAATAAAATAAATGTGCTATTATTATGCAAAAGTGTTCATTTTAAAATAAAGAATAGCTTTATCTTTGTCAGTAAGTAAGGATAAACTCGATGCTAGATATTATCTTGGAAAATCCTTTTTCCCCTCTCCACTACCTCTGGCAATTTTACCTCCCCTACACCTTCAGGTAGTATATTTGTGAATAAGAACAAAGTTTTCTGTACAGCTGCATCCCTTTTTCCATTTATTCATTAAATCAAACTGTCCCAAGCTTCTGACAGCACTGGCCCTACATTTGCACCTTTCACAAATTTCCCTTGTATCTCCCCTCAAACCTATCTGAGCTTCTTTATGAAACCTGTCTCTTATTTACCATCAGGGCACAAATAATATTTTTTTCTTGGGCTTATTTTGAGACTTTCTTGAGCTGTGTTTTGGCCTTCAGGACTTTTTTTTTTCAATTCTCACTAACTCATTTATTAGGTGATGCAGCCACATGGTAACAAAATATTCTGTATTCGTTAACATTTTGGACATTTGGATCCTCATAGAAGCATAATTGGAAGAATGCATCAAAATTCTCAACAATTATCAGCCATGCAGGCTAGGTGGGTTAGCCATGGTAAATTGCCCTGTAGTGACCAGGGATGTGCCTCTTTCCATGTGTAGGGAATCTATGATTCTATATGATGCTATAATATTAAACTTGAATCTGTTACAGCAAGGGAAGTATTAATATCTTAGACTCCACAGAATTTAAATTAGCACACTTAGAGGCATAAGATATCTATAAATGTTTTTTTAAAAATTGTTCCTTCCCCTTTGCAGCCTCCCTTCACTGTTACCCCATTGCAGACTTTCACTATTATTTCCCCTTCCCGCCTGCTGTCCTCCTTTTACTCCATCCTTCCATCTTGGCTTAATCCCTCAGTAGGTACTCCCACTTTCCCTCCTTCTGGTACTTTTCACCCCCCCACACTGCCTTATTATAGGCTATTCCCACTGACCTCCTCCCCGTGTGTCTCCCTCTACCACTCTTTCTCTCAGTGTCTCTCTCTATCTCTCTCTGTCTCGCTTTGTGTGTGTGTGTGTGTGTCTTTCTTTCTCCCTATCTGTCTCTCTCTTTTCTGTCCCTGTCTCTCTATTTCTGTCTCCTCATGTATTTCGAACATTGCTTATAACTAAGCAGAAGAAACTATTTTGCAAGAAACTCTTGATTACCCAATTTCTTCCCCTATCCTCCCAGTAACCTATGTCACAAATAGTTTCCTCTTCTCAGATACTATCCCTCTTCTTTTCAAAACTTCCATCATCAGGTCTTGCCTCAAAGGGAGTACCAACCTCCAACTTTTCTTAAAACTATGCCATCTTTCCTGCAGTTCCATGAATATGTAGTCAGCTCTTCAGCCCTGTCACAGCAGTTCAATATCCCTAAGCAACGTTACAAATGACATTCTCTGGCTTCCTGTTTCATCTCTTTGATCCTCACTACAGTCTTTGACAAAGTTGAGTAATACCTGTCCTCTGTTATCTATCTCAGTTGGAATAGCTTTGTTTGATACCATTCTTTATGTATACAATTGTAACCAAACCATAAGAAGTAATGTATTATCTTCTTATCCCTCCACTATTTCTTCCAGTTAGTCAGCAAGAGTCTAACCATTGCCACCTCAGCTACCTCTTTTATGTACTGGCTATTGGTGACGTCATAAGAAGACATGAATTCACTTCCTGATGTATTCAAACAATTCCTAGCTCAATTCCTTGTTCTCTAATATTGAGCTGCAGATGAACTACAGCATTTTCCAGTTATGGTTTTTATCTTTCTCATTAATTACACCCCCATGGGAAACTATCTCAGGATGGACCAAATTTAGTAGTTCTGGCTTTGTTGGTCCAGTTCTGAGGAAGGGTCACGGGACCCGAAACGTTAACTGTTTTCTCCTCCACAGATGCTGCCGGACCTGCTGAGCTTTTCCAGCAACTTTGTTTTAGTTCTGGCTTTGTGTTTGACTAGGTTTCGGACGCCATGTCCTGTATATATAAAGGACTATTGACTTGCATCTGTGATGTCCCTTCCTCCACATCCCCTGTGTTCATTTGTTGCTGAAATAATCATCAACGTCAATCAAGACAGTCATGTTCAAACTACCCTAATGCTCACCTTGCTGGCCTTCTATTTGCCACGTTCCATATACCAGCTCATTGAAAACTCGCTGCAATATATTAACTTTCTGCAACTATCCAGTGTAGGTGCATCTATTCTGTCATGACAATCTATTTTTACATGTAAGCATCAGCACTGTGAGCATCTTAGTATGTCTGTTAGCCTTCTGCATCTGTCTGTTTATGGATGCCAAAAGCAACAGAAGCGATTGGTTCGTTATATAAAATATTCAGCACTAATTTTATTTCATGGTTCATAATCACATGGAATTTGAATTCAATAAAAAGAAATCTGAATTAAGAATCTCTAATGACGACTGTGAATCCATTGTCGATTGTCGGAAAAGCCCATCTGGCTTGCTAATGTCCTTTAGGGAAGGAAACTGCCATCCTTACCTGGTCTGACCTACGTATGATTCCAGTCCCACAGTAATGTGGCTGACTCTTAGCTGCCCCTCTGGGCCATTACGGATGGGCAATAAATGCTGGCCCAGCCAGTGACGCCCTCATCCCATGATGAATTAAAAAATTAAGGTACTTGTTGAAGTGACCAATGCAAATATAGAAGAATGTAAGAAAATGGGTTTAAATGGGGAGGATCCTTTATTATAATTCAATTATAATAATTATAATTCAGAACACAAATCCAAGTTTTACAATACCACCCAAGAGAAAGAGTTTAGCTGAAAATGTCAAGTGGAAAATGCAGTAATATTTAAAAAAGTTAGATTACTGTACAAATAATACTGTAAAACTTAGTTTTTACTCTGAGAAGCATTTTTGAGAACTAAGGGAAATAGTTAGCTCACGATACAAATTTTCAAGTTTTGTCCAAGGGTTTTCTTGAACAGAGACATTTGGGCTGCAGTTTGCATTCACTGATCAGTGAGTTGTTTCAAAATAAAACCCACCGACAGCAATGAATGTTTATCGCAACCTTTTATTGAATATTGTATTTCTGCTACTCTTCAACTTTTATAGTTTAACAAATCTTTTTAGGAAAAGTCATTTGAATTTAAAAACATAATATTCCAAGTATATTTAAATGTTTATGGAAATATTATCCATATTACTGAGCCGAGTAATAAATGCCTCGGATATTCTGAGCAATGGAATTTTGACCTTGTGTATCTTTCTTTCATGTGGCATTGCTGATTAGGCAAGCATTTGTTCCCCATCCCCAAGTGCCCTTGAACTGAATAGCTTGTGAGCCTGTTGCAGGCGGTAATCACATTGCTGAGGATCTGGTGTAACTGAAACTAATTTTATGGTTGATTTATTAGTTGATTTGAAATTACACCAGTTTCCATGTTGAAATTTGAACCCATGTCTTTAATGCATTAGCTTTGTCCTCTGGTTTGCCAGTGACATCATCACTGCGCAGTATATTGTTTGTAGCTGCTTGTATATGATAGCCTATATCCCAGGTTAGATACAATACCTTTGATATTCCAATTTTTAAAACGTTTACTCTGTATAATTCTTGCTTTTTTGGCATTTGTATTACATGGATCATGTCAAGTTCCAAAGGGTAAAATTATGGATTTCGTTGGTGTCATTAGCAAGATTCTGAAAAGATTCAGTTCAGATGTTGGTGGTTTTATATTTTTTTAATCATTCATCAGGCTTTAAGCACTATACAGGTACTGTTAAATTTGATCATTTAGAATGGTAAAATTTTATGCATCTAAAGTGCTACCCACAAAACTGCTTGAGCAGCAGTTGGAATCACCAAAGAGCACCCAAATGGCAGAAAGTGTCATAGCTAGAAGTTGTATAAATGTGGTCACACCCAGGGTACAGGAAGAAAAATGGTTGACTGCTAGATGGGGCAGGCAGTCAGTGCAGGAGTCCACTGCAGCTGTCCCCCTGTCAAACAAGTATTCTGTTTTGGATGCTGATGAGGGGGATGGCCCATCAGGTGACAGCAGTAGCAGCCAGAGCAATGGCACCATGGTTGGTGGCCCTGTTGTTCAGAGGGGAGGCACAGAGCGTAGTAGAGCAATAGTAATTGGAGATTCAATAATCAGAGACACAGGCACTTCTGTTGCTACAAGAGAGACTCTGGGATGGTATGTTGCCTCCGTGGTGCCAAGATCATTGATGTCTCTAAGGTACAGGGCATCCTGAAACAGGAGGGTAAACAGGTAGAAGTCATTGTCCATTTTGGCACAAATGACATAGGTAAGAAGAGTGCCACGGTCCTACAATGACAATTAGAGAGTTAGGTAGTAAACTAAAAAGCAAGACCTCCAGGGTAGTAATCTCAGGATTATTCCCTGTGCCATATACTACTGAGGCTAGGAACAGAGATGGAGTACAGTTGAACATGTGGCTAAAGAAGTGGTGAAAGGCGGAGGGCTTCAGACATGTGGATCATTGGGATGCCTTCCCAGGGAAGGTGAGACCTGTACAAGAAGGACGTGATGCACCTAAGCTGGAGGATCACTGACATCCTGGCAGGAAGGTTCTATACTGCATCTCTGGTGGGTTTAAACAAGTGTGGCATGTGGGGAGAAATGGAGCAGGAGGTCAGTAAGTATAGAGACTGGGGAACAGCTTGCATCTAAGGCAAATATGCTAAGAGCAAGTGCAGTTAGGGAGAGGTTGCTGAGGTCAGTGGAACTGGAGACTTGGACCGTATTTGCTTGGATTATTGTATGCAATCATGTTGTTGCTGTCACAGAGACATGGTTGAAAGAGAGACAGGATTGGCAGCTTAACGTTCTGGGATATTGATGTTTTAGATGAGACAGAGGAAGAAGCAAAAGAGGTGAGTGAGTTGCATTTACTGGTTAGGGAGCATTTCACAGTTGTGTTCAGGGAGGACACCCTGGGGGGATCTTGCAACGGGGTATTAGGGGTAGACCTCAAGAATAGGAAGGGTGCATCACAATGCTGGGATTGTACTACAGACCTCCCAGCTGCCAGCAGGAGGTAGACAAAGAGGTACGTAGTCAGATTCTGGAATGATGTGAAAATAACAGCGTTATTGTGGTGGGTGATTTTAACTTCCCCATATTGACTGGGACTCCATTAGTGCCAGGCATTTGGATGGGGAACAATTTGTCAGGTATGTCCAGGACTTTTTTGAAACAGTATGTGGATAGGCCAGTGAGGGAGGGGGCCTTACTGGACCTGAAATTGGGAAATGAGCCTGACCAGGTGATCAAAGTTTCAGTGGGGGAGCATTTTGGGAATAGTGACCATAATTCTGTAAGTTTTTGGATATTTATGAATAAGGACAACAGTGGAACTTGGATGAAAGTGTTAAATAGTGAAGGCCAACTATAACAGAATTGGGCAAGAATTGGAGGATGTGGATTGGGAGCGGCTGATTGAGGGTAAATCCACATCCGACATATGGGAGTCTTTTAAGGATCAATTGATTAGAGTGCAGGAAAACATGTCCCTGTGAAAATGAAGGACAGGAATGGCAGGATTCAGGAAATTTGGACGACAGGGGAAATTATCATAGTTTTTAAAAAAAAAAAAATCATATTCTAAGGTCTAGGCAACTAAAAACAGATAAAGTCCTTGAACAGGGGGTTAGGAGGACTAAAGAGGCAATGAAATTTCCTTGGTAAGCAGGGTTAAGGAGAATCCCAAGGCATTTTAATCATCTGTTAGGAGCAAGAGGGTAGCTAGGGCAAGAGTAGGCCCACTCAAGGCTGATGGAGGGATGTTATGGAGCTAGAGGAAATGAATGAGATTCTGAATGAGACTTTACTTCGGTATTCGCCACAGAAAGGGACGTGAGGGATATTGAGGTTAAGGAAAGCAGTGTGAATATTCTCAGGCAAGTCAATATAAAGAAGGAAGAAGTGTTGGATGCCTTGAAATGCATTAAGGTGGATAAATCCCCAGGGCCAAATGGGATCTATCCCAGGATACTTTGGGAGGCAAGGGAGGAAATAGCTGAGGCCTTAACAGATATCTTTGCATCCTCTTTGGCCTCGGGTGTGGTTCCAGAAGACTGGAGAATGGCCAATGTTGCTCCTTTGTTTAAGATGGAAAATAGAGAAAATCCAGATAATTACAGGCCAGTGAACCTGACATCAGTGGAGGGTAAGCTGTCGGAGAAATACTAAGAGACAGGATTTATTCACATTTTGGAAGTGAATGGACTTGTTAGTGATAAGCAGCATGGGATTTGTGCGGGGAAAGTTATGTTTCACCAACTTGATTAAGTTTTGTTGAGGAGGCGACAAGAATGATTGAGGGAAGGGCAGTGGATGTTATCTACATTGTCTTTAGTAAGGCATTTGAAAAGGTACCTCATGGCAGGCTGATACAGAAGATAGAGAGTCATGGAATCTGGGGCGAGCTGGCTAGACGAATACAAAACTGGCTTGGTTGTAGAAGACAGAGAGTAGCGGTGGAATGGTACTTTTTTGGAATGGAGATCAGTAGCTAGTGGTGTTCCACAGGGAACAGTGCTGAGACCTTTTATTGTTTGTCTTATATATAAATGTATAAATGATCTGGAGGAAAATGTAGGTAGTCTGAGTTGCAGATAGTGAGGAGGATTGTCAAAGCATCCAGCAGAATGTAGATAGAATGCAAAGTAGGGCAAAGAAATGGCAAATGGAGATTAATTCGGATAAATGCGAAGTGATGCATTTTGGAAGATCAAATGCAGATGTGGATTATGTAATAAATGGCAGAACCCTTAGGAGCATTGACATACAGAGGGATCTGAGTGTACAGGTCCACATATCCCCAAAAGTGGCAACACAGGTGGATAAGGTGGTCAAGAAGGCATACAGCACATTTGCCTTCATCGGTCAGGGCATCGAATATAAAAGTTGGCAAGTTATATTACAGCTGTACAAAACTTTAGTTGGGTACATTTGGAATATTGCTTGCAGTTCTGGTCACCACACTACAAGAAGGTGTGGATGCTTTGGAGAGAGTGCAGAGAAGGTTTACCAGGATGCTGACTGGTCTGGAGGGTTTTGGTAAGAAGAGAGGTTGGGTAAACTCTGTTTTCACTGAGGCTGAGGGGCGACTGAATAGAGTTCTACAAAATTATGAGAGGCGCAGATAGGATGGATAGTCAGAGGCCGATTCCCAGGGTGGAAAGCCCAACTACAAGAGGGCACAGCTTCAAGGTGATAGGGGAAAGCTTAGGGGAGAAGTGCCAGGAAAATTTTTTCACAGAGGGTGGTAGATACCTGGAATGCACTGCCAGTGAAAGTGTTTGAAGCAGGCATGTTAGCAATGTTTAAGGAGTACCTTGATAGGTGCATGAACAGGAAGCAAACAGAGACTTAGATACTGCACATGGGCAACAAGTAGCGGGCCTACATAAGGACTAGGAGTTGGTGCAGGCTTGGTGGGCTGAAGGGCCTGTCCCTGTACTGTATTGTATTGTATTGTATTTTATTATTATAAAGTATTCAATTGAAATATGATGCAATATTCTTGGACCACAGCAGTTTGAACTTACTTTTGTAACTTGATACCAAAGTCTAGGGTTACTTTTGTTTTTTTAAAATTTAACCTATTTTTCTAATTAACCTGTTCAGAAATGTTATTACGGTCCTTTAGAACAGATGGGACTTGAACCTGGGCATTACTACTGCACCATAAGAGAGCCTCGGTCTTTTTTTAATAGGACCCAATTGTGCCCTTCATTTTTTCCAATCATCCGTTGAGACAGTAGACATAATTGCGTTCAGCTGCTGAAATAATTATTTGGCACAGGCACTAAGCTTGATGCCGCTGATATGATTCATTTAGAGTTATGCATTGAGATTCTATTAGAAATGATTAAGATAGAGTGAAACACTTGTTCACTGTACAGTTCTTGGTTCTTATCGGTGTTAATTGGTACCTACAATTCAAAGAAGAAATACTTCACTGCTCGGGTGACACAAATTCTTGTTGAATGGCTGTGCTTGGGGAGCAACAACTTAGCCCAAGTTCTACCACTTACGGATGATATTTCAACAGCTTATGCATGCCATTCTTTTGTGTCTTGGGCTGTTTGCCTTAGTCAGTATCATTAAGTCTAGATATGCTTGGACCTAGTTGATGTTTAGAGGGAAGTTGTTTGATATCAAACTCCTGGAGGGATGTGCACCACCATAATTATCAATATTTCTGGTGGAGGGACCTATTAGATCATGGCTAGTTTGATCTCTCAAGACCTTCACTTACCTGATATGTGAATTCACTGCATACGTTCGCTGTTGTTTTCCCCCACTTTAAGAGATTAATATATTTTCTTGCTGCTGTTGAGCTTGAACAGCCTTTTAATATCATTCTGAACACAAAAATGTAGATAGGTGGTGGAATATACTGTGAGGACCAAACTAATTTTGAAACATTCTGGCTAAACCTAGTCTTAATCTTTCTATGGATTGATGACTTTTATTCCATAGAAGTGCAGAGTTTGAAGAAGATCACTGTTGCGCCATTGTACAAATTGCAGTAAGATTCACAGTAACGTTTTGCATTTTTCTGTATTCCCTCTCACAGCACTTTTAAACCAAAAGGGTTTGGGGGCATATGTAATAAATTAATTTTTCTTGCTCAGGCAGCTGATTGTGCTTTCTTTAAGGCTAGTATGCATTTTCTATTGTTAATTCAGCAGTAATATACCAAGTATTCTTCAAAATTTTGAATCATGTTTTGCAGACCAGGATCTCGATGTGGGACAAATTTACCATACTTCAAGGGGTTCACTGAGATGTGGAAAATCTGCCATCAGATCAATCCTCCAGATTTTCTCAGCACTGGGCATCACAGCATCTGGCTGTGCTTAGGTCCTGTTGATGAACTTTGGAAAGAGGTTTGCTGACCATCTTTTTAGAGTTTCTGGGCTGAAGAGTAGTTCCCAGATTTGGGAAACACACTACCACTCATGGAGTGTGTAATTGATCAAGGATTTGGCATCCTGGACCTTAATAATTGTGACATTGAGTACAAAACCTATTAAGTTATGCTAAACCTGTATAAAATACAATTTTAGCCTTAACGAAAGTGTTGCACTCAGTTTTAGGTAGCACACTTCAGAAAAGATGTGAAGACATTAGAAAGAGTGGTAATTAGATTTGTAGGAATGATTCCTGAGATAAGGAACACTGTTATTTGGTTTTGAGGAGTTTTTACTATTTTCCATAGAGAAGAGAAGATTCACAGATTTGACTGAAGTATTCAAAATCATGAATGGTCTGGACAGATAAATAGGGAGAAATTGTTCTGATTGGTAGTGGAAAAATAGAGAACCAGAACAGCACAGATTTAAGATAATTGGTAAAGGAAGCAATAGCAACTTGAGTAAAACCTTTTAGGCAACAAATGATTAGCTTGTGAGGTACACTGAGTGTTGTGGAGGCAGATTCAAACTTGACTTTCAAAGAGAATTGCATGATTACCTGGAGATGAAACCTTTTGAGGGCTATGGATAAAAATTGGGTAGGGAATAGCTGCACGAATTGTTCCTTCAGAGAGCTAGCATAGATGTGATGGGTGAAATGACCACCACTTGTGCAGTAACCCTTCTATGATTGTACTACCAAACAACCAAAAGTTGAGCATTACTGAAGAAAAGACACTTTGTCAAGGCTTTTTGTCTTGTATTCATTAGGACAGTTCACAAGAATACCAATTCAAGAATAAAACAAGCATTTACACTGCATAAGAGGAGAGTGCCCATTGGTTGGCAATTGGACTCTGAATGATAGAGACATTTCTGTGGGAAAGCACCAATTAGTGTTAATTGACAGTTAATTGCCAGATTTTTAGTTAAAAGTTTAAACCAGGCAGTTTGATTCTGGTCAGTGCCTTGTCCTGAGAAATGGATGACTTAATGCCTGTCAATTATTTTGTTGAGTTGTAAACAGGTGCAGTGTGTGCAAATATTGTTTATGTCTACAATGAACAGGGCCCTACGTTAATGTAGCTTCTAGTACACGTGTGTCAAATTGTGGCTGACAGTTCAACTGTTCATGCTGGCAAAACTGCACATAACTTCCAACATTAAATGTGATTTTACAATTTGAGCCCATTTGCTGGTTAGTCCTGAGTGTGTGAATAAGTAGGTGGACAATTCATTTAACATCAGCAAATTTGGTCACCGCACACAATCCCTTTGTCCAAGCCATTGATGTAGAATGTAAATCGTTGAGAATCCAGCATAATCTCTGTGGCAGAGATAGTAGGAACTGCAGATGCTGGAGAATCCGAGACAACAAGGTGCA
>NC_063359.1:23487336-23530866 GCF_021869965.1 Rhincodon typus | reverse complement strand
GAACTGGACCCGAAATGTTAACTCTGTTTTTTCCTTCACAGATGCTGCCAGACCTCTGGGCTTTTCCAGCAACTTTGTTCTTGTTCCTGATTGACAGCATCTGCAGCTCTTTCAGGTTTTTATTAATGCGGAGGAGAAATGGGCGGAAGTGCACCAGATTGTGTTGCTGGTAGCATACAGACGGAAGTATTGCAGGTAGCACATGATTTACCGGTATGAGGAATATTCAGGCTAAGATACAAAAGCATTTCTCTTGGCCTGGATTACATAAGGATGTGGTTGAATTTTGCCATACCTGTCATACGTGTCAAATGGTGGAAAAGCCACAGGCAGTAACAAAACCAATGCCTTTGATAACAATTCCCACATTTGAAGAACCTTTCACATGGGTTATGATTGATTGTGTAGGTCTCCTCCCCAAAACCAAAAGTGGAAACCAGTATTTGCTAACCATAATGGATATGTCTACCAGATTTCCGGAGGCAATTCCATTACGGAATATTAAGGCAAAAAAGGTTGTGGAGGAGTTGGTTGCTTTCTTCACCCATTATGGATTACCCAGGGAGATTCAGCATCCAACACTTTAAATCAAGTCTGTACCATCCTAAGCATTGGAAAGGTGGCATTAGACCCTAAAATCCATGCTGAGGGCTTATTGCCAGGATTACCCGAATGATTGGCATAAAGGTATCCCATTTATATTGTTTGCTATTAGAGATGCCCCAAATTAATCAACTCCGTTTACTCCATTTGAATTGATATTCGGACACTAAGTAAGAGGGCCTTTAAACTTAATTAAGGAAAAGTTGATAGGTCCAAAGTCAGAGATCTTACAGTTGGATTATGTATCAGAGACAAGAGAAAGATTAAATGGAGTAGGTGAACTAGCTAGACAACATCTGAAGGTGGCACAGCATCTAATGAAGCATGAAGCAGATAAGAAATCTAAAATTCGGATGTTTGCCCATGGGGATAAAGTATTGGTGCTCTTACCAGTGGTAGGAGATCCCTTCATAGCAAGGTTTAGTGGTCCTTATCAGATTGAGAAGAAGTTGAGTCGGGTGAATTATCTGGTAAAGATGCCAGATAGGAAAGACTTTATTGGGTATGTCATGTCAATATGCTGAAACCGTACTATGACAGGGACAGGGAACCAGAGAAACAGGTATTATTTACTGACCCTCAGAGTGAGGAATCAAATTCAGATGATTTGGATTTTGATATACCTCAAAATAAGTTAAATAATGAGGAAGTCCTTGGAGAATGAGATAGGATAGTGAGCTGTCTTTCTCAGGAAGAGAGAGCTGAATTGAAAGGATTGTTGCAGCAATAGGAGGACATATGTGGGAGTAGAATGGGGAGGACTAATATTTATAGTACGTGAGGTTGAAGTAGAGAATACTGTTCTATTAAAACAACACCCCTACAGGCTTAATCCTCTTAAAGCTGCACGGGTACAGAAGGAAGTAGAAACGATGCTCCAAGAAGACACATCGAGCTCAGTCAAAATGAGTGGAATTCGCCGATCGTGTTGATTCCCAAACCTGATGGTACTCGACGATTCTGTGTAGATTATCAGAAGGTTAACACCATAACTAAATTGGACTCGTATCCAATTCCAAGGCTGGCGGACTGTGAGGAAAAAGTTGGACAAGCCAATTATATCTGAAAGTTGGACTTACTTTGTGGTTACTGATAAGTATCTTTGTCGGAGAGAGCGAAAGAAGTTTCTCCATTTGTCACCCCAAATGGGCTGTATCAATTTAAGTAATGCTGTTTGGAATGAAGAACACACCAGCTACATTTCAAAGACTAATGAACAGAGTTGTGTTGGGATTGACTAATTGTGCTGTCTATGTAGATGGCATAGGTGATCATTAGCCATTTGTGGAAAGATCACATGGTGCATTTGGCAGAGCTCTTTGAAAGACTACAGGAGGCAAAACTGATTATAAATTTAGCAAAAACTGAATTCATGAAGGCAGAAGTGACATTGTTGGGACACATCGGATATGGAAGGATGATCCCGAGGAACGTGAAGACTAAGGCCATCGAGGAATTTCCAAGACCATCCTCTAAGAAAGAGGTGCTTCTATTTTTGGGATTGAGCAGATTCTACTGGAAGTTTGTATCAAACTTTAGTAGCATAGTGGCACTACTGACGGATTTGCTAAAGAAGAACACGAATTTTCGGTGGACAGAACAATGCCAGGAGGCATATGAGAACTTAAAAGCAGTGTTAACTACTGCACCAGTTTTAGGCACACCAAATTTCTTGAAACCCTTTAAAGTCGCTATCGACGCCAGCAATGTAAGGGTTGGAGCTGTGTTGTTACAGGAGGATGATGGCGGAATTGAAAGGCCAATTGGTTATTATTTAAACAACTCCATATCCACCAGAGAAAATACTCGACCACTGAAAAAGTATTATTGAGTTTGGTACTGGCTTTAAAACATTGTTTATAACCGAAACATTAAAATGTTTCAGAGACAGTTGTGTATACAGACCACAACCCTCTCACCTTTATTAAATGATTTAAGGACATGGGTACGAGACTATTTCAGTGGAGTGTTATGTTCCAGGCTTTTAATTTACAGGTTATACATGCTGTGGGTCATAAAAAGGTTATTGTAGATGCATTATCACGGGTTTAAAAGAAAATATGTAGATAAGATAGAACTGGTATGGTTCTATGTTATATATGTATGCAGAATTAATATGAATATTGTAACTTTAGATTACTGACATATATTTCATAATTTTTAAAAATGAAGCCATTTTTTCATGATTAACTTTTTTCTTAAGGGGGGATTTGTTATGAAGTTGTGTAGAGTGTGTGGTTCCTTTAAGAGAGAAAGTGCTTTTCTAAACTTAGAGATTTATACAGGAAGTAAAATGTCTGCATGTAGCTGAAGATGTATAACCAGTTCTAAAATTGACAAGTATCAATTTGCTGCGTATTTAGAAACCTTAGGCTTGTTTTGATGTTTTGGCAACTAGCTGGAATCAGCCAAGTAATTTAAACCAGGCACTTAGTGATTGAAAGCCAATTGAATTTAAATCTGATGGTTTTGACAACCTTAGACCAATGCTACTGTAAGAAAATTGATATGTCATCCAAGGTATATAAGGAGAGGGTTTTTGACAATTGGTGTGAGAGTGAACCGCCATCTGGGAAATAAGTGCCTAGCTCTTACAAGAAATCGCTAAGCTCTCTAAGAAAGCATCATCTTATTCATAAAACATACCATGGCACTTCTAACTAAGAGTCTTCACAGAGAAAACATCCCTAACAGTAGGATCAGCAGAAGAAAGACATTTATGACTGGAGAGACAGTGGAGAAGGCAGTGCATTCTGGAAGACACCTTCTGTGTGGACTTTTGAGAGACCAAGTTTTAGTTTCTTTTTACTACTTGGGTTGTATAAGTGGGACTTGTGTTTATTGGAATAGCATAAAATTTTGTTCAGGTAGGGTATTGTTAGGAGTTGTGGGGAATTGTTTGAGGTGTTAATAATTCTGTTAATTTGTTCACTGTTAGGGTTAAATAAATAAATTGTTACTTGTTACTTATAAAATGAATATCAGGGAGTTTCTTTCATTTAACCTCCCCTTCTCCATAACAATTGCTAGGTTAGGTTTTCTAATTAAGACAGAGTAAAAGCCAAGTAATGATACCTTTTGTGAAATGCGTTATTAAAAAGGGTATTAAAGCAATTCTATAGCGTAAGGTTTAGATTCATCTCTATGATGTTAGAGATGAGAAACAGTATTTCAAGATGCTTGCTTTTAGGATATTTAGTTGAGTTTTTTGACGACATGAAGGTGTTTGATATCGAATAGTTGAAGGCTAGTGGGAGTTGTCAGTGATAAGTAGTACAGCAAACATTTTATTAACTGGCACCTATGGGACCAGGAGTTTGCCAGCTGATTAAATATTCTGGATAATCAAGAGGTCCACATAATCAATGCACTGAATAATAGAAACATAATGCAGGGAATATACACATCACATCACTGTTATAGTTACTTACAGCATAGATCACTTAAATAATAATGCAACTTTGCCTGAAATAAAACTTAGTGGCAGAGAGCCTTATCACTTGCATCCTCAACTGAATACTCGGACATTGCGGTAGATAGTGGTAGTATTTGAGGAAAAATTGAATCAACTGTTGATATTTCATATGCCTATTTTATTGAACAGCAAGTATACTTTCATTGAGATAAATACATTAAAAACTATAAAATTTGAACAGAAAAATACAGGGCAGCCATGGTATCACTGAATGGTAGAATATGCTCAAGGAGCTGAATGACCTACTACTGTTGCTATGTTACTTCAAGTTGGATCAATGCCATGAACTTTGTGTTTTGACTATATTTCATGCTATTCTTTTATAACTAATTATCAATTAGGCAAAGAATTGTGAACCATTTCAGTTCCTGCACTTCAATACAAACCTTAAGACTTTGACAGCAAACAATTTTCTCACTTTTAATTTAAACGTGTTATAATGGACCTCAAGGTACAACCAACGGTCGATGGTTTAATTTGAAAAGTCAAAACTCACCGACAGCGTTGAATGTTCACTGAAGCCATCAAAAAAGCAAAAGCAGATTCCCAAGTGCAGCTGTTTTTCTTTATTTGACTTACCTGTTCATGAAGTATTAATCTGTTATCAGAAATGCTGAGGATAACAAATTTTATGCAACCATATTCCTTGCACAAAATGTTGCATTACATAAAATGAAATTATTTTAGTATCAACGGGAATGGTTATTATGATCTAAAACTCACTTATTATAAAATAATTGATAGAAAATGTCCTTCATTAAAGCTTAGACCTCCATAAAATCTACATATTCGTAAAAAGCTATTTAGCTAACTGGTCTATGCTGGTTATTATATATTATATGAACCTTCTTAAATTACCTCTCCCCAACCTGCCTTCGTCGATAGTATCTTCTAGTCCTAGAGGAGGTGGAAAAGGCATTTAATTAGCTAGAGAGGAGGCATATCCAATTACTACAATCTCTACCTCCATTGGTGTTAGGTTTTGGCAGACAGCTCCATAGTCAATTAATTTGCCCTGCTGGTAATTGAGGTCCTTATGTGACCACTTCAGTCCTTGGTCTGGAGTTACTAAGATTAATGGGCTACTAGTCAGCTTGGGTGCAGCAGGGCTCAAACAAACATATGCATTGTCTGATAAAGTCCATGTGTGCAGGGTAGGCGTTTGGCCGCTGAGAGCCATTGCCCCTCTCCTGCTTTTGACTGTCCTAGTACCTCCCCACCCCCATCTCAAAGTAGTCAAGACTTTGCCAATATGTCATTCTCTCCCTCTTGCCAGACCACTGTTGATTTGAGTTGACAGCATCAGGAGACTGTATGTCATTCTCTATTGGATAGCTGGCTCAAAGGCAGCCAGTTATGAGGCAACCTGTGGTCAATTTAGTGAGTATGTTTCACTGCCAGCAAGTGGAGGCTCAGCACCCATTTTTTTGGGCTGGTTCATGCTCCTGAAGCTTTTGTAATGCATTTGTCTCAGTGTAAAACTAACTCACTTCAAAGGATTCTTCTTAATTCTATGGAGTCGATGTTAGAGTAATAAATCAGCTCCTGATTTGAAATGTTTTAATAATATATGTTTTACAGGTAATATACTATGGGAAAATCATTTGCCTCCTTGATATAAAAGTTTCTTAGACTTAATACTAAAGTTTAGGGAGAAATTTTCACTTGAATTCAGTACTTGTTTATAATGTGGATTGTGGTGTGTGCATCTCATGTTTGATTTAGTAGTAGAATTGGTTAATAAACACTTTTTTAAAAAAAAATTAAATGGAAGAGTAGCATGTGCGTGCTTTGCTTCTAGACAATAGGTGTGACTTCATAAAGCAGTTGCGTTATCAGATTTGTACATAGAATGTAAACAGTTGGTAAACTGTTGGACAGTTGCTAAACACACAAATAGTCAAATCTAGACTGTTGGTGACAATCTTTACACCAATCAGAAGTTGGTGAATTTGTTATGGATTTTTCATATGCTATTTGTAATTAAAATATATATTTAAATTCATTTTTAGTATAGGGTGTGCTGGAAAGTCCAGCATTTATGGCCCGTCTCTGGGTGCCCTGGAGAAAGTAGTGATGAGCTTTCTTCTAAATTCATTGCAGTGGTGTCAGTCTTCCATTCTGCTGTTAGGTAGGGACTTTCAGGATTTTGATGCAGTGATGATCAAAGGATATATATCTATTTTCTAAAATCATAAGATATAGGAGCAGAATTAGGACATTCGGCCCATCAAATCCGCTCTGCGATTCAGCCATGGCTGACATATTTCTCAATCCTGTTTACTGCCTTCTCCCTATGACCCTTGATCCCCTTACTAATCAAATCAGGATAATGTGAGGCTAGGAGATGGGAAATGCTATTGAAGTTTTTGCTGAGTTGCTACAATGTAGCCTAGTAGATATTACAGCTGTGACGCGTATTGGATAGGCCAATGAAACTGGTGACTTTGTTTTGGATAGTGCTGAGCTTCCTGTGTTCTTGTTGCTACTGCAAGTGGAGAGTATTCCATAATATAATCTCTTTTTACGTTGTGGATAGTAAGTAGAGAGGATTGGGAGGTTGGGAAGCGAACCAGTTGTAATTGACACAGTCTCTGATCTTCTAATAAAGGAGGTTAAGGGTGCTGAAGTTGATAGTTTCCCCTTATTGTTTGACTTATCTGGTTAAAAACACAGTTAACTCTTAAATTTATTAACATCTTATGTTTTTATGTCTCTTTCTTCCTTTTTCGCAATTTCTGTGCTGTGCCACATACCAATCTGCAGCTAAACGTGTGATTAATAATATCCTATTATTTTTGCCAGCATGACTCTATTGGAAGGACAAGCCAAGGGTATTTCACCCTTTGGCTTTTGTCTGCTTTATCTGCTGATTTTTATAGATGTAGATGATGTTAAATCACCATACAGGCACTCAAACTACCATATCTTGGCATCAAGGTTGAGACGGCCAGTCTACACTTGTATATTGTTAGAAGAATTGGTTACACTTTTCTCATTAATATAAGTAACATTCATACTCTATTAGCATTTGTTTAGATGGGATTGAAATTATTACAACAGGGATTAAACTGAATTTAAATGAATACAGATGATATCAACAGATTGGTGTCTGTTCCTGGTCACGTGTTACATATGCATCTTTGTATGATCATGTGCAAAATGAGCAAATGCCTTATGGGAGAGCTCAGCCTCTAATCATCTTGGAATGCCCTTGTCATTGGACCAACACGCTGCTCTGCCAAGGCTGTGCGATAATCAGTTTTCAACAATTATGCCATGTTCTTTTAAAACAAAAATCATGCACAGGTATTTTCCATTCACTGAAATGAAGTTTGGAACTTGGAATGTCAAGACTTATATGGATAATCTCAGAAATCCAGTAGTGATAAAAGCCTTTCATTGCCTCAGTGGCTGCCCCTATGGGATAAGTGAGTGACTTGAAACATTGGCTTTCTCTGTACAGATGCTGCCTGACCCGCTGTGATCTTCAGCATTTTTTGTTTTCAGTGCCTCATGACTACCTGGTTCACATTAACAAGGAATCAACATGCCACTGTTCTGAGGGCACAGTTCAAATAAAGGAACAAAGTGATGAAAGATGTCATTGATAGTGCTATCAAGTGGTACTTACTCAGCAATAACTTTACGATTGCTCAGTTTAGTTTCCGTCACGCCCATTCAATTCTCATTCTACCCTTTATTTAAATGAAGACAAAAGGGCTGGCCTCGAGGGGAGGTGTGGATTACTGCCCTTGACATGATGGCAGTGTTCAACCAAGTGTGCTATCAGGAACCTTTGCAAATCTAGAGTCAAAGGAAATTAGGGTGCAGGGGTGGAGATCATTTACAAGGAGGATGTTCTGTTAAATGTTTACAGGGCATTGTCAGCCTTTGATAGATTTTTAAAATGTCTGGTCAATCCATAGAGGAAGATATCATTGACTTTAACAGACTGAATTTCTGCAACCTTTTATACAATCTGGAAATTCCTTCGTTTGCTTGCATTTAAGTTGTTGAATTGTGACAAAATGTCACATATGACTTAGCTCCTGCTCTAAACTGGCATTTAATTCTCAGAAAAAGACACCCTTTTGGATCCAGTGTCTGCTGTTTTAAAAATAGAAAATCCTGGGAAAGCAGTCATTTCTAGTAGCTTTGACAGTGCAAGTAGGGCATTTTCCAGTGTCAGAGAACATGGAGCACTTGATGAATGAGCCTTTCAGGACTGTTCTATTATGGGACACAGGTATCATTAATGAACTGCAGAGATGCTCAAAAAACTGGTACGAATAGGTATTTCAGATATGACTCTCACTATTATAGTTATGCAATGAACTGTCCAAAACTGAACTGTAACATTTTGAACCAATGTGTTACACAGATAATTTAGAAGTTGATGATGATGATGATGATGATGATCATTATCAACCTGAAGAACTTGCATTAGTCCCAAGAAGCCTTCGTCCAGTAGTGAGTGTAGCTGCTGTGGATTCATTTAGTTGTGCTCTGTTAGATAGTGGCTGCAGCTTAAGAGTGTGGCACAGATTGGTCAAAATGTTTTTTGTGGATTCACTGTCTCATATTTGCTCAGGTACATGAATAGGAAAAGTTTAAACGGATGCAGGCCAAACACAGGCAAATGAAACTAGTTCAGTTTAAGGTACCTGGTTGGCCTGGACTATGACTCTGTAAAGATCAAAGTAAGTTTGAGTATGAAAGTCTACTTGTTTTGGGTTTGGTCCCTAAAAAAGTGGTGATTCTACACAAACTAGGTAGAATAAGTCACTTTTATTGATACGTAGCACCTAATGAGATACCTAGCTGCTGAGCAAACCTTCCATGGAAAAGCCATGAATGTAACTGGATACGGAACACAATAAAGCAGTTGTTTTTGGCAAGTCTGTCAAATTAGTTTACCAAATTGGTACATTATTGCATCCACTAAACATTAATATGAAATGCCAGGTTTTGTTAAACTAGTTAATGACAGCAGATGATAAGAATATGAGAGGAGGAAAAGCAAGTTGTCTATCTCCACTTTGTGACTCGTGCTTAAGATGACTTTGGAAGGAAGTAATAACTGATGTGCAAAGAATGGCTGTGGCCATTTCCATGTCCAACCCATCAGATAAACAAATTGTGCGGACTGCATCCTCAAAGACCAAGCGATTAAGAAGTTTGTCATCTGCAACATCATGGTGGCTGCTGCAGTTAGTGATATTTCAGAGACTAGTCTTTGCTGTATGTGCTGCCCAAGCTGTATGTAAAATTGCATTATGGTGTCAGCTGTGCCATCCACAGCATTCAGTCTGTCTGCAGTAATGTATGGTGAGGGCAATAGTTTGATATTGGATAAAATCATGATAAAGTAGATAGGGACCAGATTCTGGGCACTGGCTTGATTCCTAGCCAACAGTAGTGATGGCTGGGGAAATTTGCCAAAGGTGAATTTAGAGACGTGCAAAAATATGAATGTTGTGGTCATGAACAATGCAGCTGGAAGTCCTTTCACAATGAATATTATGGAAAAAAATTCACACGATTGAAGATGGTCTATAAGGTCTTAGGCTACAGTTTAGCTGATTGCTTAAAGACTGGTTTGGCATGTGTAGTCCATGCAAAGAAATTGGAAGATAAATAAGTAAGAGAAACAAAACAAAAAGAGTTGGATGGTTATTATCTTCTTTGAAGTGCCAGGTAGAGGACATGGTTGGTCCATGCAGAAGAGTCTTCCTTTGTGAGACATATAAACCTAAAGCCAGAGTAAGGTTCTAGGTTTTGAGGAGGCTTGGTGTAGAATATAGAGTGGACTGTTCCCATTCTGTGAAAATCAATCTTGGAAATGTAAGTTGATTGCATCTTTGCAGGGTGAAAAATTTCAAAGAAGTGCTTTTGAAACCACCTAAAGAAGCAAGCAGTGTAGAAGGGAAGCTCTGCAAATTAAGCAAAGGTTTTTATAGATTGAATGCTATATTGAGAGTAATTTTCTCAATTAGTTAAAATTGAGAAAATTAGTTAAAATCATGTTAAAATTGGTTGTACTCATCCAGAAATAGATCCAGCAGTGTTGTACTAATATCTCAAAGGGAAGCTCTTGGACATCTTTATGATGCATATGAACAATTTCCTATGGTGAGGTTCTGTGGAATTTGACCAATTTATTAAATATATATGAAAGTGGAATTTAGGATTTAGTAATTAGTATGCAGGGGACTTGAAATGAATAAGCTTAGACATTAAGCAGAATAGTTGGTGAGTAACCCTGAGTCAATAGTTGTATCTAAAGTGTTAAGCATATTCTGATAAATTGTGTTAGGTTGTCAGACAAAGAAGATTTAGCATCTGAGGAAGAAACAGCTTGTTTGAACAGCTAAGTTGGCCTGATAAAACCCAATGTCAGTTTTCGTATATTGAAGAAAGAGCAAAATGAAATGCACTATAGTTGAGGATGTTGTAAAAGTAGATGAAAAGTTAAAGGAGTTATATACAGAGAAGTGCACGCTGAAGTTTCCAGCCTGGGTACATTTCACAATGTGTGACTGAATAAAGTTTAGTGATTGATCTTGCATATGTAAAAAAAAAATGTCAGGAAGAAAAGCAGTTTCAGATAAAATGGATTCATGCAAGTCATCAATTGTTGGATTGCTATTCAAAAAGAATGCTTGAGCATAGGGATTATTCCCTCCTAGAAGAGGGAAGTCTTGAAATATGATGCATACAAAATGTGCAGAGTTTTTATTTCTTTTTCATTCTTTCATATTTGGAATATTGTTTATGAAGTTTTTTAAAATAAAGAATGGTTGGGAATCTGTTAATATTTTAATTGCATTACTAAATTTAAAGATATACAGGTGGAGGACATTAACTTAAAAATCTTGGGAATATGTAAAGAGAACCTCTGGAACACTTGTTGTTAATTATGTGGAGGCAGATATTGGTAAATTTTGTATTCCCTAAACAAATATAGTATGAAGTAAAAGATTGATACCCAATTTCCTACTTCACATTGGCTGGAAACTTCTTCATGATTTGAGAAAAGTGACAGTTCTACATGTGGCTGAAGGGAGCAACACAGCATATAATGTGTGACATAAAGAACAAACGGAGGGTAGAAAGATCATGGGCAATCTAACCATCCAACTGCCAATGACATGTATGTTTCTTTAATGTTAAGCTGATCTGTGGCTGAAGGTCATTACCCTGCTGAGAGCCAAACATGAAAGGGAGCTAATTAAGCACAAGAAAGCAGCCAGCACTCACTGGAGAAAACATTCTGAAGAACTTCTCAACCAATACTTTGTTTCCTACTGAAATATTATTAATTCCATTTCTCAATACTCCATCTGGCTCAGTCTCAGCAGGGCCTGCTTCAAAACCAATTTGAAAATCCTAGCCAACAACTAAAAAACACCAAAGTCTTGACTGAATGGAATTACTGTTGAAATTCTGAAACATGTGGAGATGCACTCATTGCTAGGCTGCATTTTCATCTGGGAAGAAGGATGCATGATTACATTTGAGAAGGAAGACACATCTGATTATAGTAACTACAGAGGAGTTTTCCTTCTGTCTGTCACAGAGATCATTCTTGCATCCCGCTCCATTGCATCCCTTCAGTGGCTGAGGTACTGTTTCCACATTTGCAGTACAGTTTCCTTTATCACTCGGCATCTTGAACATGATCTTCGATGCAGGTCGAATTGAAAAGTGCAAGGAACAGCACCAATTGTTATGCTTGGCTTTTTCGATCTCATGAAAATTCTTAACTCTGTCAATTGTGCAAACTTGTGGTGTATCCTCCTAAATTTGACCGGCCTCAAATTTATCACCATTCTTTGTCTATTCCACAACACTTGCCGATCCTCACCAGTAAGACCGCCATGAACCCTCCATCAGGGAAAATCGGGGTCAATCGAGACTGTATCATTGCACCAATTCTGTTCTCAATTTTCTTGCTACAGTACTGAACCTATCCTGCTGCAAATTATCCACAAGAATAGACAGAAACTGTGCAGCTTGTACCACCCACAGTCTGAAACCTCTTGAACCTAAAGTCCGAGTTTCGATATACAGCTGACACTGTGTATGCTCACTCAGAGCTTAAGTTCCAGTCATTGTTGACCCATTCTTCAAAGCGTGAGAGAAAATAGATCTTTCAATAAACCACCCAAAGATTAACGTTCTGTTAAGGTCATCTCCCACAGCAAAACATCCATGACCAGATCCTGGAAAGTGTGGACTATCTTCCATATCTTTAGAGGCTCCTCTCAGTGAAGGCTGACGTGGGTGAATGAATTTACCATCATCTCTGGTTAGCCTTCAGATCAGCCTTTGGCAAATTGAAGGAAAAAGTATTTGAGGACTAAGATATAAAACCTGAGACTAATGTCAGTCAATGAGATCCACCTGGCCCTCATTCTGATCACTACATGGCAGTTCTTCAATGCTTTGGAGATGCCTGCTGTGGGTCATCAAAACCTCCAAAGCATATAGATGTGTAAGAATTATTGCTGTCTGGTAAAACCTAGGATCCATATGCCTTAATGGCCACTTTCTCAACCTACCTTGCCATCTTGTTCAAATGTAGCTCCAGAATTTTCTATTTCTGTAATCCCTATGAAATGTTATCCTTTATTATATATTGCCTTTCCTTGACCTTCCTACCAATATGTATCATTTCAGTGTTCTCCATATTAAATTTCATCTGCCTCACCTCCAATCCACCAACCATGCAGTGTCCTTTAGAAGTTTCTTCTAAAGAAACTGTTCTTCTAACTGTTAACATTATAACATTACAACAGTTCTTCTAAATGTTCACAGTACTTCTAGGTTTTTTCATCTGCATATATTGGGAATTGTGCTCTGCAGATCCAAGTAGATACACCTTCGTTATTACCTTCTGTCTGTAGAACATTGTTGACTGCCACTGTTCTTGCAGTCAAATTTGTAACCTTTCTTCTATGTCCCTTCTACTCGATGGCCTTTGGTTTTGATGATAAACCTGTTTATGTTGCACTTTATCAATGTCATTTAGATATCCATTACTCAACTGCATTATCCTAATTATTACCACCTTAAATAATTTTGAAAATCCACTTTCAGTACGACCACTGGCTTGCCTTTATCCACATCATATTACTTCTTCAAAGAACTCTTAATTCTTTGGTTAAACATGATTTTCCTCTTAGAAAACCACATTGACTCTGCATGTTTGCCTTGCCCTGCTGTAATGTCATTAATAATATCTAACATCTTCCTTATGACAGATGTTAACTGGCTTGTAATTTGCTTTCTGCCTCTTTCCCTTATTGAATTACGTCTGTTATTTTTCAATTTGAAGGAACCTCCCTTAAATCTAGGGAATTTTGGAAATTAAAAACCGATGTGTCAACGATCTCATTAGTCACTTACTTTAAGATTAAGGACTAGGATTAAGGCCATCATGACCTGGGGACTTGCCAGCCTGCCAATCTAACAACTTGATCAGTATGACTTCCTTGATGATTGTAATATTCTTGAGTTCCTCCCTCCATTTCTTGATGTACGTGGTGAGAAAAGGTGACTGTGTGGCTAGAGAGAGAGAGAGCGAGAGAGAGCAGGAAGAAGGGTTTTGGATTCCTGGGACATTTGGACCTATTCAAAGGAATATGGGATTTGTAGAGGCTGTAAGACTTGCATCTCTAGCATGCCAAGGCCCTTATTTTTAATTAATTCTTGGGATGTGGGCATCAATGGCTGGACTAGGACTTATTGCCCATTCCTAGGGCAAAAGGTCGTAGTGAACTGTTTCTTGAACCACTTCAGTCCATTTGGTGTAGATCCCCACAAAATGCTGCTGGAAGAGGATGTTCTAGAATTTTGACTCAACAACACTAAAGGAATGGCAATATATTTCCAGGCTAGGATGGTGAGTGGCATGGAGGGGAACTTGCAGGTAGTGATGTTCCCATCTATCTGCTGTCCTTGTCCTTAAAGATCGTTGTGGTTATGTGTTTGAAAGGTGTTGCTTATGGAGCCTTGGTGAATTTCTGCGGTGCATCTTATAGATGGTACGTACAGTTGCTACTGTGTATCGAGGGAGGGAGTGAATACTTGTGGATGTAGTGCCAATCAAGTGGCTCCTTGTCCTGGATTGTGTCAAGCTTGACTGTTGTTGGGTCTACACCTGTCCAGGCAAGTCAGAAATGCCTTATTGACAGTGGACAGATTTTGGGAAGTCAGGAGATGAGTTACTCACTGCAGGATTCCTAGACTCTGACCTGATCTTCTAGCCACAGTATTTATAATGACTAGACCAGATAAGTTCCCGGTCAGTTGAAAAAATATCAAGGGGAGATGATTAAATTATCTGTTGTCAGAGGTGATCATTGCCTAGTGTTTGTCTGGCATGGATGTTACTTGCTACTTGTTCATTCAAATATAATATTGTCCATACACTGAGCATAGATGCTCCACAAAGCGGTCCCCAAATGTCTTTTCCGTCCCCACCCTTATCTGCTTTCCAGAGGGACCACTCTCTCCGTGACTCCCTTGTCCGCTCCACACTCCCCACCAGCCCTACCACCCCCGGCACTTTTCGCTGCAACTGCAGGAAGTGCTACACCTGCCCCTACACCTCCCCCCTCACCTCCATCTCAGGCCCCAAGAAGACCTTCCACATCAAACAGATGTTTACCTGCACATCTGCAAATGTGGTATACTGTGTCCGCTGTTCCCGACGTGGCCTCCTCTACATCGGGGAAACCAAGCGGAGGCTTGGGGACTGCTTTGTGGAACACCTGTGCTTGGTTCGCGACAAATGACTGCACCTCCCAGTCGCGAACCATTTCACCTCCCCCTCCCACTCCTTGGATGACATGTCCATCCTGGGCCTCCTGTAGTGCCACAACAATGCCACCCGAAGGCTGCAGGAACAGCACCTCATATTTCGCTTGGGAACCCTGCAGCCCAATGGTATCAATGTGGACTTCACAAGCTTCAAAATCTCCCCTCCCCCTACCGCATCCCAATACCAGCCCAGCTCATCCCCGCCTCCCTAACCTGTCCTTCCTCCCACCTATCCCCTCCTCCCACCTCAAGCCCCACCCCCATCTCCTACCTACTAACCTCATCCCGTCCCCTTGACCTGTCCGTCCTCCCTGGACTGACCTATCCCCTCCCTAACTCCCCACCTACACTCACCTTTACTGGCTCCATCCCCGCCTCTTTGACCTGTCTGTCTCCTCTCCACCTATCTTCACCTTTATCCATCTTCTATCTGCCTCCCGCTCTCTCCCTATTTATTTCAGAACCCCCTTCCCCTCCCCCATTTCTGAAGAAGGGTCCAGACCCGAAACATCAGCTTTCCTGCTCCTCTGATGCTGCTTGGCCTGCTATGTTCATCCAGCTCTACACCTTGTTATTCCAAACAGCAGAGAGTTTTTACCCTGATTCCCATTGACAGTAGTTTTGCTAGGGTTCCTTGATTCTGTACTCTGTCAAAGGCAATGTAACATTGCAATAATGGAGAAAACCTAGTTCAAAAACAGGCAGGACTCATTAAAGACCGTCTTTCACAGCAACAGGTCAGCTAGCTGCTTGCAACCAGTGATGAGGCATGGCAACTCTGTGACAGCCTGAGCAGTTGACCTGCTAATTCACCAACCCCATGCTCCTGTTGTGCCTACCACTTATCACTTATTAAGACTAATATTTTCCTCGCATTATCTTTAATTCAAACTTCCTACCCTCATAAAAGTTAATTTTTCCACATTCTACTAGACTAAATTAATGCTTGGAAGAGAACTGTGCAATTTATGCCATCTCTTTCCAGACTGAATCGTATAATGAATAGGAAAGAAGCTCGCCCTGCACCTTCTGTTCCCTTCCGTTATATTCAATGTAACAAATGGAAGAAGTGCCTCCTTCTCAGGCTCCATTTTTTCCCCAATTAATTGATTTACTAATCCACTTTCCTATCTCTGTGCACATCAGGTTCTAAAAGGGCCATGGACTAGGATCTCCCCTGTTAGTGAATCCGCTGCATGCGATAATTTAAAACGGTCTTGGGAAGATGAGAAACAACCCTGGGATCAGGCCATCAGATCTGCAATTTTATTCCAGAAAAAGGTTCAATGGGAGAAGGATGAAGTGGATGGAGAGAAAATCAATGCATGCCAAATTTGTTCATAATGTTTGCCTCAGGTGGCACCTTTTTGACTGAGAAAGAATGACTGAGCAATAAGCGGAGCAAAGGCAGGACTGGTTGTTGCGTGGACTTTGCTTGCTGGTATTGTCATTCTTTGAGGAGGGGAGAGCATGTGACTCCTTAAGAAATCTACTGACCAAACAGTATTGGTCCAGAATTCTCAGAACTCGTTACATTAAATGAAATTGGCAACTGGTCTTTTTCATTGATTTTTCTAACATATTATACTGTATTGATCTGGAACTGGGAGAAGTGAACAAAAGAGTACAGAAAACTCTTAATTCTCAGTATTAAGAGGCTTCTGAATATCAAACTGAGAATCATAATTGAAACAAAACTCCAGTGTCGACACAGAAAAATGCCAATGTTGATGTCTGTCAAACTGTAATAGAGTCGTAGAGATATACTGCACAGAAACAGACCCTTTGGTCCAACTCTCCCATGCTGATCAGATACCCTATAGAAATCTAGTTCCATTTGCCAGCATTTGGCCCATATCCCTCAAATACCTTCCTATTCATATACCCGTCTGGCTCCCACAACTTTCTTTGGCAGCTCATTCCATACACACACTGCATGAAGAAGTTGCCCCTTAGGTCCCCATTAAATCTTTCCCCTCTTCCCTTAAACCTCTGCTGTCTAGTTTTGGACTCCACCACCCTGGGGAAAAGACCTTGTTTATTTACTCTATCCATGCCCCTCATGATTTTATAAACCTCTAAGGTCACGCCTTAGAGTCTGATGCTCCAGACAAAATAGCCACAGACTATTCAGCCTCTCCCAATAGCTCAAACCCTCTAACCGTGGCAACATCCTCAAATCTTTTCTGAACCCTTTCAAGTTTCACAACATCCTTCCTATAGAAGGGAGACCAGAATTGCACACGATACTCCAAAAGTGGCCGAACCAATGTCCTGCACAGCTGCAACATGACCTTCCAACTCTTAAACTCAATGCACTGACCAATAAAGGAAAGCATACCAAACACCACCTCCACTTTCAAGGAACTATGAACCTGCACTCCAAGGTCTCTTTGTTCAGCAGCACTCCCCAGGACCTTTAACATTAAGTGTATAAGTCCTGCCCTGATTTGCCTTTCCAAAATGCAGCACCTCGCATATCTAAATTAAACTCCATCTGCCACTCGGCCCATTGGCCCATCTGATCAAGACCCCATTGTACTCTGAGGTAACCTTCTTTGCTGTCCACTACCAGTCTGATTTTGGTGTCATCTGCAAACTTACCCCCATACCTCCTATGTTCACATCCAAATCGATGACAAATAGCAGTGGACCCAGCACCGAAGCTTGCGGCACATTGCTGGTCACAAGCTTCCAGTCTGAAAAGCAACCCTCCACCGCTAACCTCTGTCAGAGACATTTGAGTCATAGCACAAATACAGACCCTTTGGTCCAACCAGTCCATGCCGAACATAATCCCAAATTGAACTAGTCCTACCTGCCTGCTCCTGGCCCATATACCTTCAAACCTTTCCTATCTATCCATCCAAATGTCTTTTAAACATTGCAATTGTACCCACATCCACCACTTCTTCAGGAAGTTCATTCCACACATGAACCACCCTCTGTGTAAAACATTTGCCTGTTGTGTCTTTTTTGAATCTCTCTCTCTCATCCTAAAAATGTGTCCCCGAGTCTTGAAATTCCTCATCTTAAGGAAAAGGCAACTACTACTCAACTCTATCTATACCTGTCATTATTTTATCAACTTCTATTAGGTCATCTCTCAACCTCCTATGTTTCAGTGGAAAAAGTCCCAGCCTATCCAGCTGTTCCTCATAACTCAACTCAAACCTTCCATACCTGGCAACATCCTGATAAATCTCTTCTGAACCCTCTCCAGCTTCATGATAATCTTCCTATAACTAGGTGACCAGAACTGGACACTGTATTCCAGAAGAGGCCTCGCCAATGTCCTGCAAAACCTCCAGATGGCTAGTCGTTCCTGTATTCTGTGTGACCTAATCTTGCTAACCAGTCTACCATGAGGAACCTTGTTTAATGCCTTACTGACGTCCATATAGATCACATTCATCGCTCTGTCCTCATCAATCCTCTTTTACTTCTTCAAAATACTCAAGCAAATCAGTGATACACTATTTCCTGCGCACAAAGTCATGTTGACTATCCCTAATTGGTCCTTGCCTTTCTAAATACATGGGAATCCTGATGGACAGGATTCCCTCCGACAACTTGCCCACTGCAGATGTCAGGCTCACTGGTCTATAGTTCCCTGGCGTTTCCTTATCACTTTTTTTAAATGGTGGCACCATGTTTGCCAACCTCCAGTCTTGGACCTCACCCGTGACTATCGATGATACAAATATCTCAGCAAGGGGCCCACCAATCACTTCTCTAGCTTCCCACAGAGTTCTAGGGTACACCTGATCAGGTCCCGGGGATTTATCCACCTTTATGCGTTTTAAGACGTTGAGCACCACCACCTCTATAATATGGGCATTTTTCAAGATATCGCCATTTGTTTCCCCACGTTCTCTATCTTCCATATTCTTTTCCACAGTAAACACTGATGTAAAATACTCATTTAGGATCTCGTCCAACTCCTGCAGTTCCACATATGGGTGGCCTTGCTGATCTTTAAGGGGCCCTTATGCTCTCCCTAGTTCCCTTTTGTCCTTAATGTATTTGCATATCCCTTTGGATTCTCCTTAACTCTATTTGCCAAAGCTATTTCATACTCTCTTTTTGCCCTCTTGATTTCCCTCTTAATTAAACTCCTACTGCTTTTATACTGTTCTAGGGATTCACTTGATCCCTCCTGTTTATACCTGACATATGCTTCTTCCTTTTTCTTGACCAAAACCTCAATTTCTTTAGTCATCCACCATTCCCTACACATGCCAGCATTGCCCTTCACCTTAACAGGAACATACTGTCTCTGGACTCTCGTTATCTCATTTTTGAATGCTTCTCATTTTCCAGCCGTTGCTTTACATATGAACATCTGCCCCCAATCAACTTTTGGACATTCTTGCCTAATACTGTCATAATCAGCCTTCTGCCAACTTAAAACTTTAACTTTTAAATCCGGTCTATCCTTTTCCATCACTGTTTTAAAACTAATAGAATTATGTGCTCCCACGCTGACACCTCAGTCACCTGCCTTATTTCCCAAAAGTGTGTCACGTTTTGCACCTTCTCCAGTAGGTACATGCACATAGTGAATCAGAAAATTTTCTTGCGCACACTTAACTTCCTCTCCGTCCAAGCCCTAACACTCTGGCAGTCCCAATCTGTTTGGAAAATTAAAATCTTCCCCACCATAGCCACCCTATTAGTCTCCCAGATAACTGAGATCTCTTTACAAATTTGTTTCTGAATTTCCCGCTGACTGTTGGGCGGGGGGTTGTATAGCACAATTCCATGTGATCATCCCTTTCTTATTTCTCAGTTCCACCCAAATGACTTTCCCCGATGTATCCCCAGGAATATCCTCCCTAAGT
Organism: Rhincodon typus; assembly: GCF_021869965.1. Taxonomy (NCBI): domain Eukaryota; kingdom Metazoa; phylum Chordata; class Chondrichthyes; order Orectolobiformes; family Rhincodontidae; genus Rhincodon; species Rhincodon typus. The sequence continues at coordinate 23,511,114 of NC_063359.1, read as the reverse complement.
ACAGCAGTAATATTACCCTTACTTTGGTGATAGTGACCACAATTCGGTTACGTTTACTTTAGCGATGGAAAGGGATCGGTATATAACGCAAGGCAAGAGTTGTAGCTGGGGGAAAGGCAATTATGAGGCGATGAGGCAAGATTTAGGATGCATAGGATGGAGAAGGAAACTGCAGGGGCTGGGCACAATTGAAATGTGGAGCTTGTTCAAGGAACAGCTACTGCGTGTCCTTGAGAAGTATGTACCTGTCAGGCAGGGAGGAAGTGGTCAAGCGAGGGAACCGTGGTTTACTAAAGAAGTTGAATCTCTTGTCAAGAGGAAGAAGGAGGCTTATGTAGAGATGAGGCGTGAAGGCTCAGTTAGGGCGCTTGAGAGTTACAAGTTAGCCAGGAAGGACCTAAAGAGAGAGCTAAGAAGAGCCAGGAGGGGACAGGAGAAGTCTTTAGCAGGTAGGATCAAGGAAAACCCGAAAGCTTTCTATAGGTATGTCAGGAATAAAAGAATGACGAGAGTAAGATTGGGGCCGGTCAAGGACAGTAGTGGGAAGTTGTGCGTGGAGTCCGAAGAGATAGGAGAGGTGCTAAATGAATATTTTTCGTCAGTATTCACACAGGAAAAAGACAATGTAGTTGAGGAGAATACTGAGATACAGTCTATTAGACTAGACGGGATTGAGGTTCATAAGGAGGAGGTGTTAGCAATTCTGGAAGGTGTGAAAATAGATAAGTCCCCTGGGCCGGATGGGATTTATCCTAGGATTCTCTGGGAAGCTAGAGAGGACATTGCAGAGCCTTTGGCTTTGATCTTTATGTCGTCATTGTCTTCAGGAATAGTGCCAGAAGACTGGAGACTAGCAAATGTTGTCCCCTTGTTCAAGAAGGGGAGTAGAGACAACCCTGGTAATTATAGACCAGTGAGCCTTACTTCGGTTGTGGGTAAAGTGTTGGAAAGGATTATAAGAGATAGGATTTATAATCATCTAGAAAGGAATAATTTGATTAGGGATAGTCAACACTGTTTTGTGAAGGGTAGGTCGTGCCTCACAAACCTTATTGAGTTCTTCGAGAAGGTGACCAAACAGGTGGATGAGGGTAAACCGGTTGATGTGGTGTATTTGGATTTCAGTAAAGCGTTTGATAAGGTTCCCCATGGTAGGCTATTGCAGAAAATATGGAGGCATGGGATTGAGGGTGATTTAGCGGTTTGGATCAGAAATTGGCTAGCTGTAAGAAGACAGAGGGTGGTGGTTGATGGGAAATGTTCATCCTGGAGTTCAGTTACTAGTGGTGTACCTCAAGGATCTGTTTTGGGGCCACTGCTGTTTGTCATTTTTATAAATGACCTGGATGAGGGCGTAGAAGGATGGGTTAGTAAATTTGCGGATGACACCAAAGTTGGTGGAGTTGTGGATAGTGCGGAAGGATGTTGCAGGTTACAGAGGGACATAGATAAGCTGCAGAGCTGGGCTGAGAGGTGGCAAATGGAGTTTAATGCGGAAAAGTGTGAGGTGATTCACTTGGGAAGGAATAACAGGAATACAGAGTACTGGGCTAATGGTAAGATTCTTGGTAGTGTGGATGAGCAGAAAGATCTCGGTGTCCATGTGCATAGATCACTGAAAGTTGCCACCCAGGTTGATAGCGTTGTTAAGAAGGCGTACAGTATGTTAGGTTTTATTGGTAGAGGGATTGAGTTTCAGAGCCATGAGGTCATGTTGCAACTGTACAAAACTCTGGTGCGGCCGCACTTGGAGTATTGCGTACAGTTCTGGTCACCGCATTGTAGGAAGGATGTGGAAACATTGGAAAGGGTGCAGAGGAGATTTACCAGGATGTTGCCTGGTATGGAGGGAAGGTCTTATGAGGAAAGGCTGAGGGTCTTGAGGCTGTTTTCGTTAGAGAGAAGAAGGTTAAGAGGTGACTTGATAGAGACATACAAGATGATTAGAGGATTAGATAGTGTGGACAGTGGGAGCCTTTTTCCTCGGATGGTGATGGCTAGCACGAGGGGACATAGCTTTAAATTGAGGGGTGATAGATATAGGACAGATGTCAGAGGTAGGTTCTTTACTCAGAGAGTAGTAAGGGCGTGGAATGCCCTGCCTGCAAAAATAGTAGACTCGCCCGCTTTAAGGGCATTTAAATGGTCATTGGATAAACATATGGATGATAATGGAATAGTTTCGGTTAGATGGGCTTCAGATTGGTTTCACAGGTCGGCGCAACATCGAGGGCCGAAGGGCCTGTACTGCGCTGTAATGTTCTATGTTCTATGTTCTATGTTCTATGTTCTTAATCAAAAACGCCACTTGCCCTTCTCTCTTGTTCACCTCTCTATCCTTCCTGTAGCATTTATACCCTGGAACGTTAAGCTGCCAGTCCTGTCCATCCCTGAGCCATGTCTCTCTAATTGCTATGATATCCCAGTCCCATGTTCCCAACTATGTCCTCAGTTCATCTCCCTTACCTGTTAGGCCTTTTGCATTGAAACAAATGCAGTTTAATTTATCAGTCCTAACTTGTTTTCTGCTTTGTTTCTGCCTCCCCTGATTGTTTGACTTACAGTACTCCTGTTCCCAACTGTATCAGTTTCAGAGTGCTCTCTTTCCTCACTATCTCTCTCGGATTCCCCCCCCCCCCCGCCCCCCACCTTATGAGTTTAAATCTTCCTGCCAATATATTAGTCCTCTTCTAGTTCAGGTCCTTCTTGTACAGGACACTTATATCCCAGAAGAGATTCCAGTGATCCAAGAATGTGAATCCTTCTCCCCTGCACCAGCCCCTCAGCCACACATTCATTTTTTCTATCCTCTCATTCCAACCCTCACTAGCTTGTGGCAACGGGAGTGATCCCAGTATTACTACCCTAGAGGACCTTCTTTTTAAATTCCTGACTAACTTCCTGTATTCTTTCCTCAGAATCTCATCCTTATCTCTTCCTAAGTCGTTAGTTCCAATGTGTACAAAAACCTCCTGCTAGTCTCACTCACGTTTGAGAATATTCTGCATCATCTCAGAGATATCCTAGATCCCGCCACCAGGGAGGCAGCACACCATTCTGATGACTCACTGTTGGCTGCAGAAACGTTTGTCTGTGCCTCTGAGTAGAGAGTCCCCTATAACAATCAATAAGTGGAACCTGACGTACCCCTCGTTACATTAGAGCCAGTTTTGGTACCAGAAACCTGGCTTTTCAGTGCTACATTCCCTTGACAGTCAATCACCCCTGACATTATCTAAAACAGCATACTTGTTTGAGATGGGGATAGCCACAGGAGACTCCTGCACTACCTGCCTCCCTCTCCTACCTTTCCTGGAGGTTACCCATCTACCTGACTGTATCTTCAGTTTGTCTTCCTTCCTGCAACTGCCATCCATCACTCCCATTAGCTCCTGTAAATTTCTCATTGCGTCTAACTGCCGCTCCAAACGATCCATGCAATCTGATACGATTCACAACCAAGTACACTTCCTGCAGACACAGTCATCAGTAACATGGAAATTCTCCTTAATCTCCCACATCCGACAGGAAGAGAACATCACTCTACTAAAGGCCATCTTTGCAATTACTGATCAGACCCAGAAAATAGTACTGTTGTACTGCTCTAAAAGCACTGCTCCAGGCTAACTTAGTACCTATGCTTTATATTTTTAAAGTTTACTCAAGAGACAGATCTCAATAAAAACATATAATCAAAAAGAACCCGCCCTACTCACTATTGTAGATTTACAAAAACAACTGGCCACTTCGTTGCTCCCCTGTTGTGATCTCCCCACACAGGTTTCTCCAAGGTCAGCTGTGAATTTCGCTGAACTCCGATGTCCAGAGGTACTTGAAATCAGACAGCAGAGGTAGTAGTTGTGAAGGTTCACTGCTAAGTCCGACAGCAGTGTAGGTCTCTCTCTCTGTTGATTCACTTACCACCATGTGTGCACTACCTTTGTCTCCCTTCCTCCTTTTTAAAGTGCTGTTGTTTTGATGCTTTTTTCCAAAGTCCCAAAACATACAACAGCTTATAAAACAGTAATTACTGTTCCTAGAATTAGAGGAAATCAGCTCCAATGCTGAAAATACCTCCAAAAAGGAGCAGCTCCCACAGCCACAATTTGTCCCGTCCTCTTGATTGACTGAGCAGTTAATAAGTCTGTGCTATTTTCCTAAGTGTTCTAGTGGTTCCTCGCAAGACTGACAGTCGGAGACAAGTGGAATTATTTTTATGTGCATTATTTCTTAATCCTATAGTTTTCTACATCTATAGGTTAAACTTTTCAAACTTTATTAAAATGTTGTATTGTTAACATTTTGTGAATTTTGCTGCACAAATTTCATTTTGCAGTGTTTGAAATTAGCACTGCATATATTTAAATATGTATGATCCATGTAGACAATGACAACCCATAATGTCATCCAAACCCCCCTCAGAATTTATGCCTCCTGAAAATAACTCAACATTACAAAACATATAATACACACACACACTATATATAATATATATATAGAAATACACCAAAATTCTCACTTTTTCAGAGGGTATTTTAGCCCACAGAATGGTTAAAGGAATAGGGACAGTTAGGAGGTTGATGTTAAATTGAATTCAGGAGATTAACTGTACAGTACACTAATTTGACTACATCCTTAAATAGGGAACTTTTAAAGATTTGCATCATAATCTTAACCCACCATCTTCAAGTTTTAATGAAGGTTGGGGACGGCAGTAAAAGTTAAGAACTGCACTGCAGGTCTCAGACTTTCTGTAAGCCATGTGATGAGAAATCAACTAATCTTAAAAAAAAAAATTATGCATTAAAACTCTGTGAATATTTGCTTCATTAATATTTTAAGACAGTGAAGACCAGACTAATGGAAATCATAATTTGCTTTAAAAGGTATTAATTTCTTCTGTTTTCACTATGAATGTGAAGAATGCCAAATGACAAGTGACAGTGATATTGCATCAACATTCTTGATTTCTTTCTTTTCTTCTTTCATCATTTCAAAGAGAAAACCAGTCTCTATTCAGCACCCCCTACAATAGGCAGATAGGTTGTGGATAAACTTCCTTCCTTCTGTAGAGTTTGATCCACACTGCACAACATATTACATCATCATATTAAACTGCGATTTTGAATTACTTGAGCCTTTTACTTCTGTGAAATATTCTTGAACTTTTCAAACTGCTTTAAAAGGCCATTTTCTTTGAGTTGCTTTCTGTTTCCTGGTTAAATTACAGCAGAATCCCTGTGGTAGTTTCAGCCTTCAAGGATCATATATTCTATATTGAATAATTCATTGCAATCTCAAATGTCCTGACAAAATTCTGATTTTTTTTTCAAATACTGGAAACTTATTGATTTCTCATCCTTAACCTATTCCTTGTTTTTGGTCAGAACTCAAATTAGTATTTTTATGTACTATTTCCCTCCTCCCAGATGCTGCCAGATCTGTTGATTGTTTCTGATTTTATTTCAGCTTTCCAGGAACCACTGTTTGGCTTTTGAATGAATATTTTACATATTATTTATCCTGGAGAAAAAGTCATGCTTGTTAAAGCATTGTACAACCATTGAGGCAGTAGGCATGTCAAGACAGATGTTAGAAAATTGGTATCATCAGTATACATGTGTAGATATTTTAATTGAACTGTTTGGCCACATGACATAGATCCGGGGCAGGTGGGACTTGAACTTGAATCTTTTGCTCAAGAAGTAGGGACATTACGACTGTGCCACAAGATCCCCAAGCATTCATCTAAAGATATTTTCTAATTACCCTTTTCAGAAATGTTACGACATTTCTGGTTGCGGGTGGGACTTGAACCGGAATCTTCTGTCCCAGAGGTAGAGATGGAACCAGTGCAGCACAAGGCCCCAAGCATATATGTATAACCTATCCTGAATGCAATTTGCAGTAGCTCTGCTTAAAATGATCCAATGAACTCAGTCTGTTGCTTAGAATTCAGATGCCGTTACCACCAATAATGGCATTTAATTCTAAATTTATACCAACATTTTGATACCAAATTTGTAAAGTAACACAATCAAACCTAAATTTCATGCAATAAGATCAACTGAGGCAGGTGTCATATTGGAAACGTGATGTTGGCAACAGTTGAAGGCAATGGACACAAAAAAGATTGAGCCCTAACACCATTCTGGGATTGATACAAGAGATTTGGGCTACAGAACTAACTGCGTCCATTGTCAACCTGCTCCAGTGGAGCTATAGCATTAACGTCATCTTCCTGACAATGTGGAAAATTGTCCAATTCTAACCTATCAAAGGCATCAGTGACAGCTCTATAACCTGGTAGGAATGCAACATTAACTTGCTCACTAATGTAGGGCCACTCTTCTCTAGACTGCATGACAGCCTTGGCGTAAACATGGATGGAAGAACTGAATTCAAGAAGTGATATGAGCGCCATTGTCTTGACATCAATGCAGCATTTGAAAATATGTAGCATCAAGCCTTTGTAAAATTTGAAGTCAATTAGAACCAAAAGAAAAATGTTGACTGGTTGGAATTGTATCAATGTAAACATTGAACATTATTATTATCGGAGAAGATGGTCAGTGTAATAGTTTTCTTACTTTGTCTGACAATATAACATCATTTAAGTTTTTACTGCACTGGCTAGTCATGTATGGATAATTGAATTGTCACTCTGCCCATTTCGCTATTCCATTTATTCCTGGTGGTTTGCAGCATGTAACATTCCATGCTAAAATGTTTGCTCTTCTACGTAACATTCTGCAACAACCTTTCTGTTACTCCATTTGAAATCTTGAGTTCTTGTTAATCTCCATTCAAACTGCAAGACACAAGACCATAACATTTAGGAGCAGAAGTAGGCCATGCTCCACCATTCAATGAGTTCCTGGTTGATGTGATAATCTACAATTTCACTTTCCTGCCTTTTCCACATAACATGATTCCCTTACCGATTTAAAAATCTCTCTATCTCAGCCTTGAATATACTTAATGAACTACCTTTAACTGTGTTCTGTGATAAAGAATTCCACAGATTCAAAATCTTTTCAGAGAAGAAATTCCTGCATTTCTCTGTCTTAAATGTGTGACCCCTTGTTCTGAGATAATCCCTCTTGTCTAAACTCTTCCACAAGGAAAAGCAGCCTTTCTGCATCTACCCTGCCAAGTCCTCTAAGAATCTCGTATGTTTCAATAAGGTTGCCTGTCATTCTTCTAAATTCCAATAAATACATTTCAATCTATTTGAACTTTCCTCATAAGACAGCTCCTCCATACCTGGTGTCAGCCTAGTGAACCTTCTCTGGACTGGTTCCAATGCCAGTATATCTTTCCTTGGATAAGGGGCCTAAAATTGTTACAGCTGTGGTCTGACTAGTATCTTGTATTGTTTTAGCAAAAACTCCCTGTCTTTGTACTCCATTTCCTTTGAAATAAAGGCCAACATTCCATTTACCTTCACATTACCTGCTAAACTTGGATGCTAGCTTTTTCTAAGATTCATGGATGAGGACTTCCAAATCCCTCTGTTCTGTAGTTTTCTACAGTCTTTCTCTGTTTAAAAGATACTCAGCCCCTCTTCTTCCTGCCAAACCTCTCATTTTCCCACATTACATTCCACCTGTCAAGTTTGTTCCCCACTTGCTCAACCTGTTAATATCCCTCTGGAGACTGTTATCATCATAAGACCAGAAGAAATTACGGATAGAGGTAGCCCATTCAACAGGATCATTGCTGATCTTGTGTTCCTCATGTCCATTTTCTTACTTTTTCATCATAACACTTGACTCTCCTATTGATCAAGAATCTATCTCAGCCATAGAAGTACACAAGGACTCTGCCCAATAGCTGTAGGTGACAAGGAGTTCCAAAGGCATTCAACCCCCTGAGAGAAGAAATTCCTCTCATCTCAGTCTTAAATTGGTGCTCCTTTGTTCTGAGACTATGCCCTCTGGTCCTAGACTCTCCCATGACGGGCATCATCCTCTCAGTATTTATCCTACAAACCTCTTCGGAATCCTGTATGTTTGAATGAGATTACCTCTCTTCTAACCTCCAGTGAGTAGAGTCCCAACCTGTTTAACCTTTGCTCATAAGACAATCCCTCCATACCAGGGATTATACGACTGAACTAGGACTAGTGACAAGGACCTAGTGGATTACTTGCTTTCCCACCTACTTTTGTGTCATCTGTAAACTTGGCTATACTACATTAATACAAAAATCTGGAATTAAGAGTCTAATGTTGACCATGAATGCATTGTCGATTGTGGGGAAAACACCCATTTGCTTCACTAATGTCCTTTAGGGAAGAAAACTGCCATTCTTCTCTGGTCTGGCCTACATGTGACTCAAGACCCACAGCAATGTGGTTGACTCTTAACAGCCCGCTGGGCAATTAGGGATGGGCGCTAAATTCTGGCCTAGCCAGTGACAGTGACATTCTCATCCCATGAATGAATTAAAAAACACTTCCCTTATTCAAGTTATGAATATGCATTGTAAATAATTGTAGTACTAGCTCTTATCAATCTGGCACCTCAGTAGTTACAGGTTGCCATTCTTAAACTACCCTATTTTTGTCAGCTTTCTACCTTCTATTAGTTAGCCAGTTCTCTACACAAGCTAATATACTATCTCCCAGACCATAGGCTTTTATCTTACTAAGTAGTCTAATATGTGATACCTTATCAAACACCTTCTGAAAATCCAAATATATTACATCCACCGCTTCCTTTTTATCTATCCTACTTGTTAGCTCCTCAAAGAATTCTAGTAAATTTGTCAGGCATGATATCTCCTTCATGAAGCCTTGCTGCCTTTGCTTGATCATATTAACCATTTCTAAATGCTCTGCTATTACATACTTTATGGACTCTAACGTTTTACTAATAACAGATACTAAGCTAACTGGCCTATAGTTACCTTTTTTTGTCTCCTTTACTTTTTTAAATAAAAGTGTTACATTGGCAGTTTTCCAGTCCTCTCGGACTTTTCCAGAATCTAAGGATTCTTGGAAGATTACTATCGGTGCATCCAGTATCATTGCAGCTACTTCCTTTAATAATGGAGAATGTATCCCATCAGGCCCAAGAGAATTATCGATCTGTAGTCCCATTAGTTTCCCTAGCACTTCTTCGCAAATGATAGTTATTGTATTAATTTCCCCTTCTCCTTCTGCCCCTTGAATAATTAGTAATTTTGGAATGTTATCAGTGTCTTCTACTGTGAAAACTGATGCAAAGTATTTATCCACACTCATCTGCCATTTCCTGGTTCTCCTTTATTATTATTTCTCCAGCCTCACACTCAATGGCCACATGGTTCACTTTGGTTTCTCTGTTCCTTTTTATTTATTTAGAAAAGCTCTTGCTGTCTGTCTGGATGTTACTTGGAAGCCTACCCTCAAAGCTTATTTTCTGCTTCATTATTGTGGTCTACTATGTTTTGCCCTGCTTTTAAAAATACTGCAGCAATATTGTACTATCAATTATTGTATCTCCTTACAATCTTATGCAAAATTGCTTTGCATTATTATATTTTTGAAAATATGGAAAACTTTGACAATAGTGTGAATTTTAAAAATGCAAAGTTCAGTAAGTCAAAGGAATTAGATACTGTTCAGAATATGTGCTATCTCGGTAGGTTAGAGTACAATTTCAAAATAATTGCTCTTTTTTACATTTGACTAGTAAAATGGATTTCCTACAATATACCCTCAATTTCTTAAGTAATGATTTTAACAGTTTTCTTTTATAATGACTCAAATTGTTTTAAAAAAAATAAGCTGCTTTCAAATCTTGGAAGCAATATGCAGTCGTTATGTATCACTTGTATCAATATAAAATACTGCAGATGATGAAAATTTGAAACAAAGAAAACTGCTGGATAAAATTCTGATGGCATCTGTGGTGCAAGAAGCAGAGGGCCAGATATCACTTTTCTCAGCAGGTGTGATTTCAGCATGGGGCAAGTAAAGTAGGATTGGTGGATACTCCACCTTGCCCTGAGCTCACCCCATAACATGGAGGGTGGGCTGGCACTGAAATTGGCAGTCTGTCCACCATGTGTAAATAATTAATGGTAATTGGAACTTTTATGTTTGAGCCAATACCTGTTAGCTTGTGCAGCTAGATTCCAGCAGACAAGCCGCTTCTAAAAGCCTACATGAACAAAGGCAGAATGAGAGGGGGTACCTTATTCGATGAGGAAGGAGGGTGGAATGCCCTGTGTGTATCATGGCACTCCCAAGATGCCATCTGAAACTTCCTTTCATGTCACCTGCCCAACAAAAGCTGGTGCGTAAAGAGTCTTGATGAATTTCTGCACTGCATGTTGTCGATGCTACTGAACGTCCATGGTAGAGGGAGTGAATGTTTGTGGATGTGGTGCTAATCTTGCAGGCTGCTTTATCCTAGATGGTGTTAACATTCTTGAGTGATGTTAGAGCTGCACTCATCCAGGCAATTGGAGCATATTTCATCACATTTCAGACTTGTGATCTTATAAATGGTGGATAGGCTTTGGGAAGTCAGAAGGCGAGTTACTCATTGCAGGATTCCTTGTCTCTGACCTGCTGTTGTAGCCACAATATTTATATGGCCAGCCCGGTCCAGTTCCTGGTCAATAGTAAACTCCAGCATGTTTATAGTAGGGGATCCAATGATCGTTCTTCCATAGGATGTCAAGGGACATTTGTTACATTTTCTTTTTATTGGCGGCGTCTTCCCCTAGTATTTTAGCGGTGTGGATTTGTTGCCACTTGTCACCCCAAATCTAGATGTTATTCACGTCCTGCTGCATTTGGATATGAGCAGCTTCAGTGCCTGATGAGTCACAAATAGTGCTGAACATTGCACAATCATTACATCTGACCTCATTATGGAGGGAATGTCATTGATGAAGTCCCTGAAGCTAGTTGGATAAGACACTACCCAGAGGAATTCCTGCAGCGATGTCCTGGGGAGCTTCCAATTGATCTCCAACAACCACAACCATCTTCTTTTGTGCCAGGCATGATTCTAACTAGCAGAGAGTTTTTCCAATTCCCATTCATTCCAGTTTAGTTAGGGCTCCTTGATGCTGCACTCCAATCAAGTGCAGCATTGACGGTGAGGGCAGTCACTCTTGCCTAACCTCTGAACAAGGCTGTACTTGGGTCAGGAGGTGAGTGGCTCCGGCAGAATCCAAACTGGGCATTAGTGATCAGGTTGTTGCTAAACAGGTGCTGCTTGATAGCACTGTTGATGACACCTTCCATCACTTTACTGATGATTGAGAGTAGACTGAGGCATATGTAAGATGTATTGCAGTAACTTGCCAAAACTCCACCATGGATAGCACCTTCCAAAGCTGCAACCCTAACCTAGAAGGATAGGGGCAGGACATATGTGGGAACATTACCTACTACAAATTCTTCTCCACGCCGCACACGATCCTAACCTGGAACTATATCTCCATTCCTTCACTGTCACTGGGTCATATTCCTGGAAATCCCTTCCTCATAGCTCCATGGTTGTTTACACACCTCAAAAACTCCAGCAATTCAAGAGGAAACTGATGAATGCCTTATCCAGGGCAATTGGGGGTAGGCAACAAATGCTAGCCTAGCCTGGTGACGCCCGCACCCCATAATCAATTTTTAAGCAATCATGGAACAGAATGTGAAGGGCTTGGTTATGGTTGTCTATGGAGTAAAAGCATTTGTCTACTGTGAAAATAGCAGAAAAATGAATATCTCTTAACAAAAGCTAAAGGGAGCTGACCAGCAAGGCCTCAGTGGTGAAGTCTTACTTTGTCAGGAGGTGCTGGCCCATCAGAGGCCTGCAGCTTCTGGGCCCTCAGTATCATTGGTTGAGGCCTAATCTTCAGGGAATCCAAGGACAAGAAGGCATGTCTTTTTTGTTTGTTTCTCATGGGGTGGAGATCATGAGGATAGGGGACATCAGGGTAATTTAAATGCAACGGCAGGAATGGCTTTCAGTGGCCAACTGCTTTACCCCATCCCTGACCCTAATTTCCATCAAATAGAGCCCCACCACCGGGTAGGCAAGTTGCCGAGGGTTCCCAGTCAGGAAACCAGCCTTTCTTCTTGCCTGTTGGGAAGTTAGGTAATCAGGTTGGTAGCGAGTTGAAGCTCTTAATTGACCCTTAATTGGCCACTTAAAGACCTTTAATTTCTGGCAAGTCATAAGTCCTCAGTGGATGTTCTTGCCCAACACCTTATTGCTGAGGTGGTGAGCAGTGGCAGATGTCTGTCTAGGGTTATCTCACCAATTTAGTTTCCCTTCTCACCACCTCCAGGAAGGGGAACATTGTGCCCATTTGACCACTAATGAAGTTGAAATTACGATATGGAGGTGCCGGTGTTGGACTGGGGTGGACAAGGTTAAAAATCACATGGCAACAGGTTTATTTGAAGATGCAAGCTTTCGGTAAGAAGGAGCGAGACTCCGAAAGCTTGTGTCTTCAAATAAACCTGTTAGACTATAACCTGATATCGTGTGATTTTTGAAGTTGAAATTACAATGCACAAATAAAGTCACAAAACAACTGATAAAAGTAGGTTAAGAAACATGACTTTGAAGATCAATCTGCAGTTCTTCAAAGAATCAGAAAGAGATTGTTTTCAATATGGAAGAGGGTATTAGTTAAATGTTCATATTTATTGGTAAATCGTTGCCATTTAATTGCAATAATCAAGTCATACTCCAGTGTTATTTTACACTTAATTTACATTATTGTTAAAGATCTTAAGTGACATCTTGATTCACATAGTAAATTATAATAGAACTTTAATATGGTCATATGTTTAGTGACTAGTAAAAACATTACTACATTAAAATTTTAATGTTTGCGTTTTATTTAATTGGTTGACCTGGTATAATGTCTACTAGCCGCTGATGTGCAACATCTGATCTGACTGATATTGACACATTTACTTGCAAATAGTGTTCTTTTTAGCTGGTACCTTTACATTTCATAAAGAATTCATTGATCTTTATTGGCTGCAGTCTGTAAAATGAAAATTCATGCTTGTCAGTATAACTACTGAATCGTGTAAACTATATTCCATTTTATGTGACTTGAGGTGGTTTTTAATTTGACATTGAAAGTATTTTTTAAAATACCCATGGGATGTGAGCATTGCTGGCTGGGTTGGCATTTTCGGCAATTACCAGTTGCCTTTAAGAAGGTGATGGTGAATTACCTTCTTAAATTGCTGTAGCCCATGTGCTGCAGGTTGACCCACAATAGCATGAGGGAAGGAATTTCAGCATCTTGACCCAGCAACACTGAAAAAAACAGCAATATATTTCCAAGTTAGGATGCTGAGTGGCTTGCAGGAGGACTTACAGGTGGTGGCGTTTACATGTATCTGCTGTTTTTGTCCTTCTAGATATGGGTCATGGGATTGAAAGTTGCTTTCTGAGAAACCTTGATGAATATCTACGGTGCATGATGATGTCCATTACGATTACTGAGTGGGAGTGGATATTTGTGGATGCGGTCCCAATTAAGCAGGCTGCTTTGTCCTGAATGTTTTCAGGATTCTTGAGTGTTGTTGGAGCTGTATTCATCCAGATTCAGTCATCCATTTCCTGGCCCGTAGCTTGTAAATGGACAGACTTTGGAGAGTTGGGAAGTAAATTACTTGTGGCATGATTCCTAGCCTCTGACCTGCTTTTGTAGCCACTGTATTTCTGCTTAATTTCTGGTCAGTGGTGACTCCCAGCATATTGGTAATGGAGTGATGGTGATACCATTGTATTGTTGAGGGACAATGGTTAAATTTGATCTTGTTGGAGATGGTCTTTTTGGTATTTTTGTGGTACAAATGTTACTTGCTAATTTTTAGCCGAAGCCTGGATATTAGCCCGGTCTTACTGCATTTAGATAGGACATATTTAAGAATCTAAGAAGTTGCAAATATTGCAAATGTTGTACAATCATTGGTGAATATCCCCACTTCTGACCTTATGAAGGGAAGGTCATTGATGAAGCAGCTGAAAATGGCTGGCCCCAGGGTGTTATCCTGAAGAACTTCAGGAATTGAGATGACTGATCTCCAGTAACCACAACCATCTTCCTTTGTGCCAGGTGTTCTCATTGATTCCAGTTTTCCTAAGGCTTCTTGATGCCACTGAATTGAATAGCTCATAGGAGTCCATTTGACCCATCATATTTTCCCCTGTTCTCTGAAACAGCTATTCAATTAGTCTAACTCCCCTGCAAACCTTTACATCCAGTTCCTTTTCTCAAGTTACTATTTGCTTCCACCACCCCTTCTAGCATTGCATTCCAGACCATGGCAACTGAAATCTGTAAGGAAAATTGTCCTCCAGTTGCCTTTAGTTCTTTTTCCATTTACTTTAAATCATGTGTCTTCTTGCATCTCTAGCCTGTGGCAGCAATTTTTTTTCCGGTTATCTATATTGAACGCCTTCATAATCTTGAACATTGCTGTTAGATATCCTCTAAACAATCTCTTCAGGAAGGACATTAGATCCAGCTTCTCTTGTTTCTCTTCGTAATCCTGTAACCAAGGCTCCATGACCAGCAGCTTCCAAACCCAATACCTCTACCACCTCTAAGAATAAGGACAACAGATACATGAGAACACCACCACCTTCAAGTTCCCCTCCAAGCAACATACTGCAGTAACTTGGAATTATACCACTTTGCTGTTCCTTCGCTGTTGCTGAGTCAAAAATCTGGAATCCTCTTTCTAACAACATTGTTCATTTGTCCAACCACGTGGACTGGAGCAGTTCAAGAAAGTGGCTTACCGCACCTTTCACAAGATCAGCTAGAATGCTGGCCTAGCCACTACCTTCCCATGAGGGAACAAATAAAACAAAATGTAAGTTCCACAATCATAAGTAAACTTGTCTAAATGTTGGATTAGGGTACCCATTGGCTCAAAGTGTGATGCCCCACCCTGACATCACTATTGATGACCATACATGAAAAATGGCTACTTTTCTGCTGAAAAGCTGCTACAACTGTTGAAACTGTATATTGTATGGGTCAATACTTTAGGATGGGAAGAAGGAATTAAATTGCAGCTTTATTTTTTGTTTTCTAACTTGGAGTATTAAAAAACATTCAGCAGAGTTAGAAGCTTGATGTAGGAATAGCAGTATTCTGTTTTTCGGTCTAATCAGTTTTCCTTTAAAATATTTAATGGCTGTGCCTTTAAGCAGTAGGGTAAATGACCATATGGGCTCCCTAATTTTATGTACATTTTCTTAAAATGTCATCTAAGTTACCTTTCTTATATTTAAAAACAGTAACAGCTCCTGGGTTTCCCAGACACATTAGTGGGATAGTCGATTTTCTGTGACAGAGCTGATACTAATGCATCAAAGGCTATCATTTCCTGTTCATTGCAGGCCCCTCTGCATGTGCTTAGTAACCTGTTTCAACCTTTGTGTTCCTGTGCTTGTAATTGTGTGCTAACAAACCGCCTTTGTCCACCAAATCAAATGGTGGCTGGGTCTGGCGAATTGCTGTCTGGTTTGTATTCAAATCCAGGTAAGGAGTCAGAGAAGTAGAAAGATATGGGGCAGTGCAGCAAATCCGATTATTTTTATGGAACCTTGACTCAATGTCCTTAACTCTTTAGAACTGGTCAGTTCAACATTTTTAACTGGAACATATTTAGAGCATCAATATGTACTGTATTCACAATCATAATAAATGTCTTTCAAAGTAGACAGTAATAAATATCTACCATATTTTAAAAACATCCAAGTCATATAAAATCACTAATTATTTTTAATTTACACTACCAAAGGCAGTATTGATCAAAAATCAAATCTAATCACTTTGTTACATATTTCAGTTTTTAATTTTTAATGATGACTGAGTTTCTAAATATGTTAGTACTCAAGAATATCAATTTCCAAAGTTTGTTTAGAATGCCATTATTGATGTGATTGAAGACATGCAGCAGATTTTCCAGGACAGTTCAGTAAGTAAAACAGCTGTCAAAAAGATGTAAAAATTGGTACAATCTATAAAATTACTTTGCATTTTTTTTTACTTTTAAATGATAAAAATAACAATTTTACATTTATTTTGTCTATCTTGATTGAACAATTGCCATGTAAGGAATTTCTAATTGAGAATCAAGAGTTTAATATTTAAAGATTCTACTTCAATTTTTTTTTGTTCATATGTACTGTATTTTTGGATAAAGCTTCAGTTGTTGAGTTCGTAATTTTAATACGAATGATTGTAATGTAGGTTCCTTTAAATCATTATAAATCTTAGTCACGGATCAAATTTCTATAAATTAACTCTTTTTGAAACTAAATGTTAATTCCTTAGAAGTTTTAAGTATGGACGCCATGACCATTTCTGCTCTGAGGTTTATACTTAACATATTGTCTCAAAATAAGACCATAAATGTCTACACATACAAGAATGCTTCTCAATATGTTCCTCGGTAAGTACACGTTAACTTAATTGTGTATTTACCAAGCAACAAATTGAGAAGTATCAGTTTATCCTTGGTTAACTTTCAGAAAATTTTAACTCTATCAGAAGAGTGTGCTGATGTTTTATAAAGCATATATCATTACTTAATTCAATTTGGGAAATTTTAACATTTATGAATTTTTAAAAGTCTCAATTTCTGAATTCTTGTTTGTGTATACAGTATATGCATAGCGTTTTTGTACTTGCACTGAATAATAAAAATGTAGCAGCATAGCAATCTTGAACTTTGCAATTTTCTTAATACTTTACAATCTATACTTAAACAGCAGCTTGACGCAGCTTTTATGTTCTCTTTTTGTTTCAAACTCAGACAGCTTTTGTGAGTGGCAGTGTGTGGATTAAAAGCTTTTAGACAAAAGCAGGCGCGACTTAGAGGGGAAAAATGCATGGAGTATTTCCTGTCTCCCAACACATTCCATTTAACTCATCATAAAAAAAATTAACTCCATATCCTACGTTACAACAATTTTATTTATATGTTCAATTTCTGATAATTTTAATTTAAAGTTTTTTTAAAAAGGAACAGCAGAATGAAACTGGCAATCTTTTACAAGGCAAGTCAAGCTCACGCATGAGCACCTCACACATCCATTTTTTCTGCACCGCAGCTGGCTGACCTGTCTCGTCCACTGATGGCCTATTGAGCGACCTGGACTGTCTGGTTTTGGCTCATGCCTTTGTCCATGTCTGGCTGAGTTCCTCTCTGTCTATATTTGTTTCACTACGCCTTAGGCAATAGAAGTGTTTAGTTACTTTAACATGAGAGTTAGAAACAATACTTGGTTGGTGCAATAAATTGAGTATCTACAACAAACTCTGTAAAAGTTATAATTTGGTAGCACAAAACTCAAAAAATTTACAGAGTAAGAAA
The DNA here is from genome assembly GCF_021869965.1 of Rhincodon typus. NCBI lineage: Eukaryota > Metazoa > Chordata > Chondrichthyes > Orectolobiformes > Rhincodontidae > Rhincodon > Rhincodon typus. The sequence goes on along the minus strand of NC_063359.1, from coordinate 23,493,749 downwards.
TCATGATTCTTAATCTCTTCCATATGAATTTTTTTTCAAAAAGTCGTATGAAGAATTTTTCAGTTCAGAACAAAAGAGCACGTGCTGAAACAGGAATTCTGATCCAGCAACAATATCCAACCACAATGATTTTAAAACCCACTTTCTTAGTATAATCGTTAACATCTTTTTGCTGGTTATTAAGAATAGAACAGAATTAAAATCTTACCCAACAATAAAAAGGGAGATCTCTCCTGGAATAGCTTGTGTTACATGAGGCACAAGGTTGGATCTTTGTCAAAAAATGTTGCAGCTAGCGTAGGAAGGAAGACGACTTCCCATAATTGAAACTGTAAGTTTTTTTTACAAAATAGAATTATTGTTGTCAGCCAGCCTGCTCTGTGGCTTGAGGTGGGAGTTGAGCCATGAGTTTTGATAGCATATATCAGCAGCTTGAGCCACCCAGACAAGGCATTGATCAGCTCCAGATTTCCTTACAGACCCTGTCTGCTTCACTGAATTGAACTATATATGACCCAAATGATGGACAGGAGCAAATTTAGTCATGTGCAATGCTGGGACACAGACTATTTGCTGAGCTCTGCCAGTTTGGAGGTTGGCTTCTGATTGGGCCTGAACTTAACCATTCAAACCCTGTTATGTAGGAGTGGCTCTTTGGATGTCTGGCTGCCAGCAATTATCATAGAAAGCTCTTAAGAAATTATTTTCTCTCTCTTGATGGAATAGTACTACTTTAGTAAGAAGAAACTTCACTTTGCTGCCATCCTTTCAACCACGTACTGTATGGATTTAATAAAATACATATTTCCATGAAAAAAGACAAAGAAATCACTCTTCAAAGATTACGAATTATACTGTCTTTTGAATGTATTTTGTTTAAAAGATACTAGCTGCACTTTTCATAAAGTGTTGTTTACTGCAGTATCTTTTAAGTTTGTGCAAGATCAAGCTTGTCTCAGTATAAAAAATTGCTGCCTTTGTTTCTGAAGACAAAGTCCACTTTGTGGGAATTTTAACAGTTTTGGTAATTAAACTGTCTTTAAAAGTGTTTTACAGACAGGTTTTAACTTTAATACTATAGCAAGTTTTTCTTTTTTTGAGATGTTTTATTTGTTCAGTTTCCCCTGGATGTAACTAATTTCATGGTAAGAAACATTGCATCATTAAACTACTTTTTAAAAAAATATCCAACCGTTTTGCAAATTTTTACCACATGAAACAAACTTAAAAATACGCTGGGTTGGATTTTATGCCTCCCACTGGGTGAGTTTGAAGACAAAGAGGCTTGTAAAATCCAGTGCATGGGCTTTCCATGTCTGACCTGAACTGTGAAATTTTACCTGCATGAAATTAATGACCACTTAGGGCCTGCATACTTACCCCTTCCTCTATTCTGTCTCCAGCAAGAGGAGGTCCAAGCCAAGTGGATGTTAGGCAAGGAGGGTAGTCTTTTACAGGAGACCATCAAGCACAATCCCTGCCACACTCCCCCTTTTACATTGACAGACCAGACTCAGGTGGTGCAAACTTGGCTGCTAACAACCCCTCATCCCAATTACCAAGCCAACCAGTTTGACCCAAGTGAAATTTTCCCTACTTGCCTTCGTGCCAAGTTCCAGCAGTGACCTAATTTGGAATACCCTGTAGTCCCAGCAAGCCGCAGCTGTCTCATGGTGCTGGTGGGACTACAGATCTGACCATCCATTTGAGTGGCAATTTAAAGGTGGGACTTTTTGTCCTTGAGTGACTGAAATCCCACCACCAGCATATTACTGGCCCGTATTACTCCCGTGGATGGGCTGTCCACATTTTTTGAGTTGGAGAGAAATCAGGACTGAAAATCTAGCCCTGCTTATTTTGAATAAAAAGTTTAATGTTTTTTTTGTTCCCTCTCGTCTAACACGTGGACTAGATTGAATTCACAGCAATTAATATTAGTATTAATTGCAAAACATGTTCCTAAAAATATGACAGAATCTGTTCTAAAAGCCCAGTTTTTTGGGGGGTGTGGAGTACTTAATAAATTAATAAGAGCAATACACAGTATTCCTTATTCTTCAAATACTTTTATATTTTCCAGAATTGTGCAAAATTCATTGAAAATTTCACCTTACCTCTTAAGTACAAGCCAAAATGAAGTAGATTTACAGAAATACTGGTGTCCAAAATGCATGCTTCAAACTTTGCAGTAGTTTCAAAAGCCATCTTTGAAAATAAACTAATCTGGTAGTTGGGGTAATCTGTGACAGGCAGTTTAGAATGTAATCTTTGTTCGTTTAAAATTTAACAGTAAGACTCCTTTTCAACTTTTGACATAATCTCTTGAGCTGATAAATCATGTAGTTTTGTTTTCCTTGGTAAAGCAAGTAAAGTCGGAAGTCACAGGACATCAGGTTATAGTCCAACAGGTTCATTTGAAATCACAAGCTTTCGGAGCACGACCTTCACCTGACGAAGGAGCAGCTCTTTGAAAGCTTGTGATTTCAAATAAACCCGTTGGACCGTAACCTGGTGTCGTGTGACTTCCGACTTTGTCCACCCCAATCCAATGCCGGCAGGTCCACATCATGGCTACTAAAGTAAGCAAAGTCACAATAGTCTTATTAGACCATAGGGCTGCGCTCTCATTAGAGAGAGATGACTGATTATGGTTTAACCGAAGGGTCACCACGAGTTAGGTGAGAGGAGGGATTGAGAAGGAGAGTCCTTCATGCTAACTTCAATCAGTGTGGGAATTGAACTTACACTGTTGGTGTCACACTAGCCAACTGAGTTACTCGGCTCCTGTTTACCTTGGTGCGTTTAAACCTAGGACTGAAAGCTAGCTATGTGCACATAGCTGGATCCAAGATAAGTTAGAGTAGTTTCTGAACTTCAATAACTCATTTTTTAAAAAAAAATCACTTCATGTAGGCATTCTCAGTGTCATGACCGTGTCTTGTCACGTGGTAACATGAAAAGCCTAGTCTCTAATGAAATGTAACCAAGTCTTTCATCATGCAAGGCAGTTGAGTACTGCTGTCATGCCTTGTCTGAAATACTGGACTTAGAGGTTTACTTCTAGTCTTTATAGGACACTGGGAAAATAGAAAGAAAGAAACACTTGCATTTATATTGTGGTTTCAGAGCCTCTGCTCCTCCAAAAGTGCATTGCAGCCAATGAAGTACATTTTTAGTGTATACTCATTGCTTTATTGTAAGAAATACAACATATGATTTGCATTAAACAGGATTTTTTAATTCACTGATGGGACGTGGGTATCACTGACTGGGCTATTATTTATTGTCCATCCCTAATTCCTGTTGAGAATGTGGTAGCCTATCTGAACTACTGCAGTCCGTGATAGGTAGGTGCACCAACAATGAGATGAGGATGGGAGTTCCAGGATTTTGCCCAAGTAACATGAAGGAATGGCGGGATGGTGTGTAACTTGAAGGAAAGTTTGCAAGTGGTGAAGCACCCATACATTTGCTGTCCTTGTGCTAGAGTTTGCTGGTTTGGTAGGTGTTGTCAAAGGAGCCTTGGTTAGTTGATGTGGCGCATTTGTACATACTACTACAAATCTCTCACTGTATGTCAACGGTGAGGGAATGACTGTTGAAGATAGTGAGTGGAGTGCCAATCAAGTGCATTGCTTTGCCCAGGCTGGTGTTGTTGGTGCTGCACTAATTGAGGCAATTGAAGAGTAGTTTGCCATACCCCTGAAATATACCTTGTAGATGGTGGACAGAATGAGAGAGTTAGAAGATGAGTCACTTGCTTTTGAGTGCCTGACTTTGTCAAGTAGCCATAGTATTTATAGAACTGATCCAATTCTGTTTCTGGTCAATAGAAACACTAAAGATTTTGACAGTTGGGGATTCAGTAATGGTGATGCCATTGAATGGACACATCTTTTGTACATATTTGGATCACGGCTGTATTGGGGTCAGGAATGGAGTGGCCTTGATGGGACCCAAACTTGAAAATCAGTGAACAGTTTTCTCAATGATACTGTCAGTAACCCCCTCCATCACTTTAATGATTAAGATTAGGTTGATGGAGCAGTAATTGTCTTGGTTGGATTTGTCCTGTATATTGTGCACATGACATGCCTAGGCAATTTTCCATTTGCTGACTAGGTCCCAGAATTATCGCTGAAGCAACTTAAGGAGGAGTGCAGCTAACTCTGAGGTGCAGAAGGTTGTTGTCAGAAGGTTGCTAGGACCCATTGCCTTTTTAATACCTTATGATGTCAGCTGTTTATTAGTAACATATGAAGCAAATTGAGTTATAAGGAGAGGCTAGATAGGCTGGAACTTTTTTCCCTTGAGTGTAGGAGGCTGAGGGGTGACCTTATAAAGATTTCTAAAATCATGAGGGACATAGGTAAGGTGAATAGCCAAGGTCTTTTCCCCACAGGTAGGGGAGTCCAAAACTAGAGGGCATATTTTAAGGTGAGTGGGGAAAGATTTCAAAGGCTCCTAAGGCTAAAATTTTCATACAAAGTGTGGTAGGTAAGTGGAACAAGCTGCCAGAGGAAGTGGTAGAGGCAGGTATAATTATAACATTTCAAAGACATTTGACAGGTACATGGATAGGAAGGGTTTAGAGGGCTATGGGCCAAACGCAGGCAAATGAGCTGGTTTAGTTTAGGAAACCCGATCAGCATGGATGCGTTGGGCCTATAGGCCTGTTTCCGTGCTGTGTAACTCTGACTCTCAAAATCATTTTGGCTGAATAATGGCATCTGTGATACTGTGGATCTCCAGAGGAGGCCAGAATAGATCACCTACTTTACACTTCTGAGTAAATGTATTTGCAAATGCTTCAGCTTTTTCTTTTGCATTTTTGTGTTGAGCTTCCCCATCATTGTGGACAGGGTGATGGTATGTGCCTTTTAAGAGGGTGTTGTTTTGTCCTGTTCCTCTTGAAGAGGGGTGTCGTAAACCTGGTGCCTAGGTGTCTGCTCTATGGAAAGCTGAGCAAATCAGTTTGTGGTTTTTAAAATTAGACAAATGATGCATGAGTGGGTGAAGTCAGGCTCAGGAAGACCCAGGGTTTTAGTTTTGTTTTCAGTTATTGAAGTTGAGGTTTTGGGGTTGAAGCTGCTAGATACAGCTCTCTCTCTCTGCTGTTGCAAAAGTCTGAGTTCTCTCTCAGCTGATGGATTTATTCTGCCGATGGCCCTTTTCCTGGTCTAGAGGAGTTAGCAAGTGAGGGAAGTCTGTTTTGCTGAATTTGCCTTTGCCTAGGATGTATTTATCAGATGCTGCTATATTGGTTCAGTTGATAATAATATATTACTTAACTACCACTTTTGTTAAATCTTTCAATAGAGTTAAAAGTTATGCCTTTTTTGTTTATATTTTAACTGTAGTGTAAGAGTAAAGTGTGTTTTCCCTAAAGTCTAATTGTTTGACCAATCAAATCACATCTGGAATGCAGTGCCTTACACTTGCCTTTAAGATAAAAGTTACAGTATACGCTATCTCCTTGATATGTTTTGAGGGGGTTTGGTCTGGTCCGGTCCATAACAATGGGAATATTTGTGGAGCCATCTCCTCCTCCTCCTGTCAATCTATCTAATTGTCCATTACCAATCAAGGTTGGATGTGGCAAGAATGCAGAACTTTGATCTGATCTATTGGTTGTGAAATTGTTTGGCTCTATCATACGCTACTTACCCTTTTGGCATGCAAGTAGGCCTGTGTTGTTTCTTTACTAGGTTGACATCTGATCTTTCAGTATACTTAATGCTGCTCCAGGAATGCTATCCTGCGTTTTTTATTTAGTACCAGGGTTGATCTCCCAGCTTGACAGTAATGGTAGAGTGGGATATACTGGGTCACAAGACTCCAAGTTGTGGCTGAATACAATGCTGCTGCTGATGGCCCACAGCACCTTGGAGATGCTCAGAAATAAAAGGAAGAACTGTGGATATTGGAGATCTGAAACAAAACAGAAATTTCTTGTGAAATTCAGCAGTCTGGCAGCATCTGTGGGATGAAAGCAGAGTTAACATTTAGAATCTGGTGACTTCTGATCAGAACTGTTAGCAATTAGGAAAAAGTAGTATTTATGCTGAAAACGAGGTTGTGGGGAGGGGAGTGGTGAGCGATAGGTGAAGGTGGAGCCCAGGAAGAGAGATAAATGGAAGGAGTAGGTAAACAAGCAGATTATGGATGGCAGACCAGGACAGAAGTAAAGCAGAATAAGTGATAGTTTGAGCTAAGAGCAGGTGAGAATGGGTGACTCTGCTGAAAGCAACCCATATCATAACAGGACCAGGTGTGGAGTGGGTAAAAAAAACACATGAAGGAATGAAATCAGGCTCTGAAGTTATTGGATCAGAGATAGTAGGAACTGCAGATGCTGGAGAATCTGAGACAACAAGGTGCAGGGCTGGATGAACACAGCAGGCCAAGCAGCA
>NC_063359.1:23350145-23486936 GCF_021869965.1 Rhincodon typus | reverse complement strand
CTGGTCGGCATGGACAAGTTGGGCCGAAGGGTCTGTTTCCGTGCTGTTCAACTCTATGACTCATGATGTTTCGACTTAAGAGCTTGTGGTTCTTAGCGATCAGCTTCAAATTTGGATGACCCACGTCATAAGTGTTCATCAGAAAAGGAAACTCACCTTGTAATCTTATCTGATCCTTATCAAGTGTTCGCTATTAAGTCTGTGTTCTCATTCACTGTGTAAGTGTTGGCAGCTAGGAACGAGCTAATCTAATTCGCTTCCAACAGATGAGAGTTCTGATTTGGTCGTTTGGTGTGAACATAAGGGCTCCTTGCTTGTAGCCTCTTGTTAAATTACACCCTTTACCATCTCTTTCTCTTTCAAGCAGGCAGTCTTGTTGGTGCTAATGCCTTCACACTGATCAGTGACAACAGAAAGTTGTGACCAGTGTGGATATTTTTCTGACCAACTTATTCAGAAATGTTACAACACAACTTTGGGGCAGGTGGGACTTGAACCCAGGGCCCTGAGGTCGGGAGTTCTAAGGTGAACAAGTGTCTTTCCTGGCAGACGGCATGGATGGACTGACTTGTGTGAAGCAGCTGCATAAAAGGATGAGTCAAACACTCACCCATCCCTACTAGGATTCAGAATGTCCTCTATCACCCTTCAAGACTACAATTCGATTGTGGATCAGACCATAATGTCAGATGGTGTTGAATTTCACACTTTTCTCGGATTACTGAAACCAAGCTGTGATCCGTTATGATGTGACCCTTCTGATGAAGGGTCTAGGCCCGAAACGTCAGCCTTTCTGCTCCTATGATGCTGCTTGGCCGGCTGTGTTCATCCAGCTCTGCACCTTGTTGTCTCTGAAGTTATTGGAATTGGTGCGGAGTCCTAGAGGCTGCAAGGTCACCAGTTGGAAACTGAGATGAGATGAGACTCTGTTTTCTGTCTTTTAAACCAGTTTTTACTCCATGTTTTCATTTATCTTCCAACTGCTTGAGGCTTAATTTTGGAAACCATTCCTTTATTGGTACATCAAACATTTTATTAAAATTCATCTCGATAGCTTGCATTAAATTCCCTTCAAAAGCTTTGTTTTATTTCATCAAAAAAAGCAATTAGCTTACTCAATCATGATCTGTTGTTTTAAGCTCACCATTTTTAAGCAATATGTCTGTTATTTGGTTTGCCACAACATCCTGTTTCCACATGACTAGTTGTGCTTGCAGCTCACAAATTTTATTTATAACACATATTTGTGTGTTTACAAAGACACAGGTTAAAAATATCTTGTGTTCCTTGTTGGCCTTAGCCTACTACTTCCTTCCTATTCTAGTGCAATCCATAATTTTCACTCCTTTATACATCCTTTCTATTTCTATATGCTGGAACCCATCCCCTGCAAATTTAGAGTAAATCTTTCTCAGCCATGCTGTGAACTTCTCTGCAAAGGCATTGGTCTCAGTGCTGTTGACATACAAAAGTTTAAATAACTACCTATCTCCTGTCCTGGAAATGATTCTAACATCCAACAACTCTGAACTTCAATCTATGCTTTGATCCTTTCTATCTTCTTCTGATTTCTGTACACACTAGTACATGGCAGTAGGGATAATCCAGAGATTACTATATTCAAGACCCTGTTGCTTAACGTCCTGTCTGGCTCCTGAAGATCTAACTGTCGGACTCCTTGCCCTCTGTTATTGACCTGATCTGGATGCCAGGAAAATTTGCCACAGTGTTTTCTCATGCTTGCTTTTCATTCAGACTGTTAAGAGTCTGTGACGACTATCTTATGCTTATTTTAATTTTCCTAATTATGAGTTATAAGAATTTAATATTTTGTATATTTTATTAGTTTTATTTCTTTAATGCACTTATCCACAGCAATTTGAAATTGATGTGAACATCATCCAATGAGACAACATTTTCTGTAATGGCTTCTCTTCAGACTTGTTGCTTTTGGAACACCCACATGCTTCTACACTTAACCCTCTCCTAATTCCCACCTAGATGTTACCTCTTGAAAACATCATCCAAAAGCACTGCGTTATGTTACAAGTTTAAACTGCTAATATCCACTCGACCTCTCACCACTTTTCCACTGCCTTAGATTTGTCATGTTGCTTGTCCGTAATCCTATATTGGATGGGTGGAAATGTTGTCCAATTAAATATAGGGCAGATTAAAGACATTATCATTGGGTCCTGCCACAAGATCTCTTCCCTAGTCAATAACTTTTTCTTTCTTCTTAATCCATGTCTGAGGCTGAACCAAAAGCAACCTTGCTTTTAGATGTATGAGATCTACTGCAAGCACTGAGTTGATTTGACAGAACATTAGTCTGCAGATGAAAATCTCGAACTTGATTCTTCTAAACACAAAAGAACTTGTTCATCCAATTAATTTAACCTCAGCTTCAGGCCAAATAAAAACTAAAATTAAGCAGCTGAAACATTTGAGGATATAGCTGAAAAGATTGAATAATATTTTATTCTCAGAGTCTCCTACAGTCTCACATCTTCTGTCTGTCCAATTCCAGGCCTGCTGTCAATGGCATCAACGTAATGATTATAACGGGTGACCTGATAGAAATCTTTAAGGTGACAAGAGAATTTGATAGAGTATGTGCGGAGAAGGTGTTTCCACTTGTGGGGGTGATCCACAACTGTTGGCTACTGAATTAAGTATGTGCAGCATGCTTTTTTTTAGATCAATATGTTGAGAAACCAACTAGAAAACAGTACATCCTAGACTGAGTATTGTGTAATCAGAAAGAAATAATTTACAATCCAGCTGTGTGAGGCTCTTTGTTGGTGAATGACAACAATGTAATAGAATTCTTCATTTTGACGGACAGTGACATTGTTGGTTCTGAATCTAGGGTCCTGAATCAAAATATAAGATATTACAATGATATGATGCATGAGCTGGCTATAACAAATTGGGGAACATTACTTAAAGAGATGATGGTGGGTAGGCAGTGGCAGTTATTGAACAAGCACATGGAGGAATTGTACCGAATTAATTCCTGTCTGATACAAAAATGAAGTGAGAAAGGTGCCCTGACTATGGCTAACAAGGGAAATTAGGGATAGTATTAGATCCAAGGAAGGGGCATACAGATTGGCCAAAAAAGCAGCAGATTGGAGGGTTGGGAGTGTCAGAATTGTAACAAGTCAGCCAGCTGGACCTCATAGGATATGAGTTCCCTGATTGGGTCAGATTAACAGCCCCAGTCAGGGAGACCTGACTGACATAAATGGATGACTGTTAGGGATATTGGGATCCTGAATGCCTGACTCAGTGAGAGGTAGTGCTGTTGTCAATGGCTATGCATTTGTGAATAAAGAGTGATTGGTGGTGGGATGTCAGCCTCCAATGAGTTATTTTAGGGAGCTGTTTCAATTTCAGCAAAGGGGAACTGAGAGATTGATTGAGAGGGAATGTAGAATGTGAATAAACTCCTGGGAAACATATACACTGAATGTAAAATCTTCTGTAGGTTTGTAAAGACAGAAAAGATCAGTTAAAGTCCCTTGCATTCCAAAACAGGGAAAATTGTAATGGTGAATAAAGATGGCAGACCAATTAAATACATATTTTGTATTGTTAAAAACAAGGACACAAGTAATGTCACAAAAATGTTAGGGAATGCGGCGTCTAGTGAGAGGGAAGTACTGAAGGATATCAGTGTCAGTAGGGAATTGGTGTTGGGGAGATTGGGATTAAAGGCGAATAAATTCCTGGTGCCTAATAATCTAGATCCCAGAGTACTTAAGGCAGTGGCCGTAGAAGTAGTGGATACATTTGTCATCTTTCAAGATTCTATAGACTCTGGAATAGTTCCTATGGATCGGAAAATCGGTAATCTAACACCACTATTGGTACTTTTTATCTTTCATTTTTATTTTTACTTAACAGGAAGGTTGAGTATTATCGGAATGGCAATTAACTGGGAAACAGGAGATGCAGTGAGACCCTGTTGTCCTTGTGCACTATTCATTGAAAGTCAGCATGCAGGTGCAGCAGGCAATAAAAAAGGCAACGTTGGAATTCATAGCAAGAGAATTTGAGCACAGGAGCAGGGATGTCTAGCTGTAAGTTGGCCTTAGTGAGATCAAATCTATGTGCAGTTTTGGTCACCTAATCTGAGGGAGGATATCCTGGCAATGAAGGAAGTGCAACAAAAGTTTACCAGACTGATTCCTGGGATGGCAGACTGATGTCTGAAGTAAGACTGGATTGCTTAGGACTATATTCACTCGAGTTGAGAAGAATGTGGGGAGATTTCGTAGAAAAGTATTAAATTCTAACAGGGCTAGATAGGGGAAATGCAGGATGTTCCTGATGACTGGGGAGTCCAGATCTAGGAATCACAGTTTTAGGATATAGGGTGGGCCATTTTAGGACTGAGAATGAGAAATTTCTTCACCCAGTGAGTGATGAGCCTGTAGAGTTCTCTACCACCAAAAGCAGTCAAATTCAAAACATTTGAATGTTTTCAAGAAGGCTTTAGATATAGCTATATAAATGAAACAAAGAATTGCAGATGCTGGAAATCTGAAACAAAAACAAATTGTCGGACAAACTCAGCAGTTCTGACAGCCTCCAGAGAGAAAACAAAGTTAACGTTTCAAGTCAGTTACGCTTCTTCAGAAGTTCAGTTGCTGTCATGCTTGCTGACTTTTTTCTGTAATTTCTGTTTTTATTGTGATATATTCTTGGGGCTAACAGGGTGAAAGGGTATGGGAAGAAAGTAGGAACAGGGTGCTAAGTTGGATGATCAACCATGATCGTATTAAATGTTAGAACATGCTTGAAGGGTTGAATGATCTACTCTTGCACCTGTTTTCAAGGTTTCTATATTTCATTGATAAAGTAGTCATTAAAAATCCAGTAGGATATTTGCCTCGAGCGCTTAGCATATGGAATTCACTGTCACATGGAGTAATTTAGATGAATGACATAGATGCATTTAAGGGAAGTTAGATAAACACATGAGAGGAATAGATAGGGAGTTGTGCTGCTTAGTAAATAGATGAAATTGGTGTGGAATACAAGTACCTCACATTCTTTTCCCCTCTCCCCCCATTATTTTACAAAGAAATTCTGTTGACCTGTCTCCCAATCCACAAATACTGTACCGAACTTCGCAACACCTCCCAACTTAAGAAAAAAATGAACCATTATTATGAAATAATTTGTTTCACTTTTTTTTCTCTAAATCTTAACGCTATTATTACTAGATACATAGGTCATTAATCTAAAGTTACACATTTCATACTAATTCTATATACATATATAACATTGAACACTACCGTTTCTATCTTAGATACACATTTTCTTTTAAACCCGTGATACCATATCCACAATAACAGTTTCACAACCCGCAACATGCACAGTCTGTAAATTAAATGCTTGTAACATAAGACTCCAATGAAATAGTCTGGTGTTCTTGGCTTTAAATCTTTCCAAAAATTTCAAAGGGTTGTGAACAGTGTACGCAACTGTCTCTGATACATTGTTTGCAACATAAACATTAAAATGTAAGGCCAGTACCAAACTCCTAACTCTTTTTCAATGGCTGAATATTTTCTCTGGTAGATATTGATTTTCTTTGAAAAATAACTGGCCTTTCAATGCCACATTCATCCTCCTGTAACAACACAGCTCCAACCCCTACATCGCTTACATTGCTTGCATTGATAGTGACTTTAAAGGGTTTCAGGAAATTTGGCATGGCTAAAACTGGTGCAGTGGTTAACTCAGCTTTTAAATTCTCAAATGCCTCCTGGCATTGGTCTGTCCACCGGAATTTCGTGTTCTTCTTTAACAAATTCGTCGGCAGTGCCACCAGGCTACTAAAGTTTGGCTTACTACCCTATCACATTCGTTAAGGATTTGCCTTAATTTCCTGTAGAATCTGGTCAGTCCGAAAAATCGTAGCACCTCCTTCTTTGAGGATGGTCTTGGAAATTTCTCAATGGCCTTCGTCTTCACGTTCCTCGGTGTTATCCTTCTGTGTCCAATGTTGTATCCTAAGAACATCATTTCTGCCTTTGCAAATTCTGTCTTTGCCAAATTTATGACCAACTTTGCCTTCTGTAATCTTTCAAACAGCTCTGCCAAATGCACCATGTGATCTTTCCACAGATGGCTGAAGATTACCTAAGTCATCTACGTAGACGGCACAATTAGTCAATCCCGCCACAACTCCGTTCAAGACAACAAGGTGCATAGCTGGATGAACACAGCAGGCCAAGCAGCATCATAGGAGCAAAAAGGCTGACGTTTCGGGCCTCTAGCCCCGAAACGTCAGCCTTTTTGCTCCTATGATGCTACTTGGCCTGCTGTGTTCATCCAGCTCTGCACCTTGATGTCTCAGATTCTCCAGCATCTGCAGTTCCTACTATCTCTGATACAACTCCGTTCATATGTCTTTGAAATGTGGCTGGTGCGTTCTTCGTTCCAAAGAGCATTACTTTAAATTGATACAGCCCATTTGGGGTTACAAATGCAGAAACTTATTTCACTCTCTCCAACAAAGGTACTTGCGATAGGGTTAGGGTTAGGTAAGTAAGTCCAACTTTCAGATATAAGTGGTTTGTCCAACTTTTTCCACACAGTCCCCCAGCCTTGGAATTGGGTATGAGTCTGATTTAGTCACGGTGTTGACCTTCCAATAGTCCATGTAGAATCATTGAGTACCATAAGATTTGGGAACCAATATGATTGGTGAACTCCACACACTTTGATTTGGCTCAATGATGTCTTCTTGGAGCATCACTTCTACCTCCTTCTGTACCTGTACTGCTTTGAGAAGATTAAGCCTGTTTATTGTCACAGCATTCCCTGTGTCAGTATTAGTATTAGTCCTCCCTATTCTACTTTTGCATACGTACTGCAACAAGCCTTTCAATTCAGTTCTCTGTTCCTGAGACAGCCTATCACATTCATTAAGGACTTGCTCATTATTCAATATATTCTGAGACACATCAAAATCCACGTCACCTGGATGTTATTTCTCATTCTGAGGGGCTGTAACTCATACCTGTTTCTCTGGTTCCCTGTCCCAGTCATAGAAAAGTTTCAGCATATTGACATGATATACCCAATAAAGTCTTTCCTATCTGGCATCTTTACCAGATAATTCACCTGACTCAACTTCTTCTCAATCTGATAAGGACCACTAAACCTTGCTATGAAGGGATCTCCTACCAGTAGTAAGAGCACCAATACTTTATCCCCATGGGCAAACATCCAAGTTTTAGATTTCTTATCTGCTTCTTGCTTCATTAGATGCTGTGCCACCTTCAAATATTGTCTAGCTAGTTCACCTACTCTGCTTAATCTTTCTCTTGCCTCTGATACATAATCCAACTGTGAGATCTCTGACTTTGGACCTATCAACTTTTCCTTAATTAATTTTAAAGGCCGTCTTACTTTGTGTCTGAATATCGATTTGAATGGAGTAAATTGAGTCGATTCATTTGGAGCCACTGTAATAGCAAATCAGTATAAATGTGATACCTTTATCCCAGTCATTTGGGTAATCCTGGCAATAGGCCCTCAGCATGGTCTTTAGGGTCAGATGCCAACTTTCGAATGCCCTGTGGGATTCATGATGGTACACACTTGATTTAAAGTGTTGGATGCTTCAACTATCCATGACCTCCTTAAATAGTTTGGCAGTAAAATTGGACCCTTGGCCTGAATGAATCTCCCTGGGTAGTCCATAATGGGTAAAGAAAGCAAGCAACTCCTTCACAACCTTGTTTGCATTGACACTCCGTAATGGAATTACCTCCAGAAGTCTGGTAGACACATGATTATGGTTAACAAATACTGGTTCCCACTTTTGGTTTTAGGGAGGGGACCTACACAATCAACCATAACCTGCGTGAAATGTTCTTCAAATGCGGGAATTGTTATCAAAGGCACTGATTTTGTTACTGCCTGTGGCTTTCCTACCATTTGACATGTAAGACAGATACAGCAAAATTCAACCACATCCTTATGTAATCCAGGCCTATAGAAATGCTTCTATATCTTAGCCTGAATCTTTCTCACTCCTAGATGACCCCCTCCAGGTAAATTGTGTGCTACCCGCAATACTTCCTGTCCGTATGCTACTGGCAACACAATCTGGTGAACTTCCACCCATTTCTCCTCTGCACTACCCTGCCAAGATCTCTATATCCACCTTAAGATTTTATCCTTAATGTAATAACATTCGGGAATACATTCTGATTCCTTTTTCCGAGTAGGATTTATGATATAAATCTTTTATTGTCTCATCTTTTCGTTGTAACTCCATTAGTCTTTCAGAACTAAACACCTCTGCCTGATCCTCTACCTGTTCAGGTTCCTCCTTTTACCATTTCATCAAACAGGATGTCAGCTAACTGGACCTCAAATCCTTCATCTCTCTAATTGGTTTTCCCTTCTTGCTTTAATTTATGACTGTGGGATCTTGTCACCACATAGTCTGGAAAAATTCCAGGTTGTTTTTCTTTTACCTCCTCAGTTCCCTGGTTTTCTTTCGGCTTCTCTACAACAATGGGCATCGTTGCTTCTGCTAGGTCATTTCCAAAAGCAAACTGTATTCCTGTAATAGACATAGTTTCAATCACTCCCACTGTCACTTCCAGAGTCTTGATCGGACTTTCTAGCTTCACTTTACACAGGGGAACGCTAAATTTCTCTTCATTTCATAGAATCATAGAATCCCTACAGTGTGGAAACAGGCCCTTCGGCCCAACAAGTCCACACTGACCCTTGGAGCATCCCACGCAGACCCACCCCACTATAACCCACCTGAGCCACATATCCCTGAACACTATGGACAATTTAGCATGGCCAATCCACCTAACCTGCACATCTTTGGACTGTGAGAGGAAACCGGAGTACCCGGAGGAAACCCACGCAGACACAGGGAGAATGTGCAAACTCCATACAGACAGTCGCCTGAGGGTGGAATCAAACCTGGGTCCCTGGCGCTGTGAGAGAGCAGTGCTAACCACTGAGCCACCGTGCTGCCCCAAAATATATATCCCAGTGAAACATTACTTCTGTCATAACTTTTTAACTTCTTACTCAACTGACAATGTTAGGAGCATTTACTTTAAGACTTGCCTCACATTCACCTGATGTAATTCTCTCAGTAATCATCACTCCCTGAGATTGTCATTGTTGCCATTGTCTGATCAGTCTCATACATTAGAGAGGGATGACTGATGATTTTAACCTGAGGGCTACCATACCTCAGGCGAGGGGAGAGGTTGAGAAGGAGAGTCCTTCATGGTAACCTCAGCCTTAGGTGATGGGAATTGAACCCATGCTGTTGGCATCACACTGCTTTGCAAACCAACTTTCCAGCCAACTGAGCTAAATCAACTCTCACTATTTGTTCCATAGATTATCACTCTCTCGGGTAACGTTTCAGAAGGAGTGCTAATACTTTCACCTCTTACTAATAGAGACTGACCATCTCCCATATTACTCAATATTTTAACTTCTGTAGCTTTTCCCCCTGTTCTTCCTGATTAAACCTTACCACAGAGGTGATGTCTTTTTAGAGATTGGGCACTATCTTACTATTTGAGCCCGTGACTGGGTCGTGCACTCTCCTGCAGCTCTTAGATTGTTCTTGGGATTTTGTTCACCATTTCAACTAATCTGGTTTAGCCTCTTTTACCACATGCATTACCCCAGTGCCTCACTTAATCCACCAGCACTGTGATTTTGTGTGTTCCCCATCTATTATAGTAGAAACACTGTCTCTTTCGTCCTCTTGGGTTTTTTTTTTCACATGTGGTAAACTGTTCCTAGTGTAATCTACTTTGTGCTTTCATTAAAGGATCGCCCTTTTTCCCAACTTCCATTCCTCATGGAATGGAATTGCTATTGGAAGCTAGATTTTGATTTATGCAATCATGCATGTTCACCTGTCACCTCTGCAGCTGTTTTCGCTGTTTGAATTTACTGTTCCTCAACATGAGTTCTTATCATTTCTGGAAGTGAGTTTTTAAGCTCCTCCAGCAGAATAATCTCTCTAAGATCCTCATGTCTTTTCTATCTTTAATGCTCTCATCCATCAAATTTGATATATTAAATTCTTTCAAATTCCACATGAGTCTGACCTGGTTCCTTTCTTATTTCTGAACCATTGCTTATATGCCTCTGGTACCAATTCGTAGGCACTCAGAATAGCCTGTTTTACTCCTTCATGTTCCCTTGACATCTCATCTGACAGCACTGCAAACACCTCACCACCCCTATCTACCACCTTGGTCAGAATTAACATTACTCACATAGTCTCCCGCCAGTTCATCTGCCTAACCAATTTCTCAAAGGAAATGCAAAAAGCTTCTACACCTTTTTCATCAAATTTTGGTAATGTTTTCACATATTTGTATATATCCCTAACAGGTCTTTGACTACGGTCGGTCTGCTCATCATCACTCTCCTCCGCACTAAGCTTACCTTCTACCTTCATTTCCATCATTTTAAGTCAGCTACCCGTTTGAACTTCTGAGGTTCAAATGCTCTCTCTCTTTTTCTTTCCTCTGCTTGTAACTGTAATTCAAATAATTCCCTTTCTTGTTTAAGCTGCTTCAACTGCAATTGAATTCTAGCCATTTCCAAAGAATCTGATGGCCTTTTTAGCAAATTTAAATGTTGAGCTATTCTGTAATTACCTCTTCTTTTCTCACAGACAAAGGCAGCCCCAACTCCATCTTGTCTGCCAATTCCAGCAGCTTTTCCTTGCTCACCTTTTGCAAAACCTCCAAAGTCACTTAGTGACTGAAAGAGCCATTACCTCACTTTTGACTTAACCAACCACAAGTAACCAAAATTCAGCAGATTTTCCACTTCTCACCTAAGTTATATTTAAAGATCTTGGACACTAATCCTTAAGTCTATTAAATTTGCTGGAACCTTTCATACCCCCAATCTGTTCAGATCCAGGACTTGAACTCCCAGTCTGTTACAAAGGAGAGGTTGACACCTCTCTGATAATTAAAACCGAAACACCCAGAGAGGCACACCTCGTCATCTGTTAAGGAAATGTGAATAGTGGTATAATCTGCCTCTCGCCCTCAATCTGTTATAGAGGAGTGGCTAAATGAAAGAAATCCCTGATACTTCACTTTATAAACAACAAGTAACAATTTATTTATTCAACTCTAACAGTGAACAAATGGACAGAACAAACCAATTTCCCCCCTAACTGTTAACTATTCCTGAATAAAACCAAATTCTAAGGGTATGCTGTTCCAATAAATATAAGTCCTATTTGTCCTAACCAAAGTAATAAGAAAAATGAATTAAAACTTAGTCTCTCAAAAATTACAGCCAGCATAAGTCTTCCGGAATGTTCTTTGCCTTCCCTGCCGTTTTCCAGTCAGGAACACCATCCTATGTCAAATTCTTGTATCAGGAATGTTAGCTAATAGTGCCATAGTACTTTTATTTAGGTTAGAGATTTCTGTGAGAGCCAGTGACTTTCTCTTTCTTTAGAGCTGACGTCTTTTGAGAGCTGTTCTCTTAATCAGTAGCGCTCACACAGATTTTCAAATAACTTCTTCTTTTATACCCTTGATGACATGTTAATTTATTAGAATAGGATTGGTTCTAGGTTGTCAAAACTGTCAGATTTAAATTTAATTGGGTTTTGGTATCTAGGGCCTGGTTCGAATTGACTAAATTCAAAAAAGTTGTCTTGGTAAAAATATTGCTTTGCCTGCTAACAATATAGCCTTTTGATACAATGTTTCAGTTTCAAGAATTCCCTACGCATCTGCTGCTGCCTGCAAGGATTTAAAAAAACATGTTTTGTAGGAACCTTGCACTCTTTCCCCCTTCTATCTTTTTACAAACAAATTCTATCGTCCTGTCTTCTGAATTTTTCCAAGTCTTCAACACTATTCGTGACTTAAACCTCCTTAAGCTCTTTCTTTCAACTTTATTTTCTACTTAACCTCTTCAGTTAGACATGGCTTTGTTTATCCCTCTCTTAGAATCTTTCTTCCTCATTTGCAGAGAATGACGTTAAAGGCCAGGGGCCCAATACTGGAAAGTGGGACTGCTGTAGATTTAGAGTAGTTTTTGTCAATGCAGACTTGATGGTCTGAATGGCCTCTTCTGTTCTGTATGATTCAATGATTCCCCACAACTCTGAAGAATCTGTGCTCATCTAATTCTGGCTTTTTGAATATTTGTAATTTTAATTGCTCCAACCATGATGGTTGTGCTGTATTGTGCTTGAACTCCTAAGGCTGGAATTCCCTCCAAAGCCTCTCTGAAATTCCATTTTTCATATTAAGTCTGTCTTAAAAACTACATTATTGGTCAAGCGTTTTGGCCATCTATCTATGTCTGATGCAACTTGGTATCTAATTTTACTTCATAACACCTTGGGGTGTTTTGTTACATGAAAGATGTTTTCTAAATACAATGAACATTCTCCAACACAACCAAATGATCTACCTCCTGTCATTGTAGCTGAAAGGAAAGTTCCTCTTAGTGACAAACATATAACTATTGCCAAGATAACAAGCTGTGTAAAAATACAGCCCTTCAGGAGCTACTACTTTCAGAATTCCCTGTCTCCTACTCATTGAATTCTTTATTCTTGTGGGAAATGCTCAAGACGTCACATGAGCCATTATAATGAGCTGGTCTTACTGAATGCAGAGTGGTCAGCTCCCCTCTGGTTACTGAAAAGATTGTGGGAGCGACAGCTTTTATTTTCTTAGGATCATTAATTGGACCCCTTGAATTTAGGGGTCATCATTTTATAAATGGCTTAATATTGCTTTCAAAATTTTATGGTGATATGTAGCCTTGTTTTCTTTTTTATCCTTGTACCTAAGAGGGCCAATTCAATGCTCCCAGAATAAAATAGCATTCATGGAAAGCAAACTGGGAGAAATTGAGTGTGTGACTCATGAGTTTTAAATCTCAATCTGGAGTTGTAGAACTGGCACACATTTTGTTAGTGTTGCTTTATAGGGACAAAACCTAGATAGAAACTCATGCTAAGACAGCTCTTACAGCGAGCACTGTGGCCTGTATTTTATGTTTTTATGCATACTGAAAACATGATCCTGCATCACTCATTAGAACAGCTTTGCAGTTTGTGGGGAAAATTACTATTTGATAATTGTTGTAGCATAAAAGATACAATTTTCCACATTATCCTCCAATGCTGACTTTCATGTTGAGAAGCTATTTATATATGATAGGAGACAAAAACAAATTCATTATGCATTAATTTATATTTAAGTCTGATTTCAGTAGCTGCACCACCAATTTTCATCTCCCAGTAATACCTGCTTCTTATTCCATTAGGAAAGCAGTCCACAGTAAGGCAGAAAGAGTGAAGACGGGTAGTGTGCTACCTGCCGTTCAGCTCCTCACTCACTCCTTACGAGTAGAGGATCCTGTCTCTAACTGCTCTGAGTAGAACCTGGACTGATATATAAGGCTGCTGTTGACTTAATGAGCTAGGACCCCCTGAGCAAAGGCTATTCCCCTTGACTAACTTTTCTGAGCCCCACTGATACCTATGAAAAGCTTCCTGGCTTTGGGTCTGCACTAAACGGCAATGCAAGACAGCAGTAAAATGAACTTGCTATCTCTGGCTGAGAGGGAAATGCGTTAAAAGACAAAGCATGAATGCTATGAGCATCCAGGCTGGCTCAGAGTGAGTAAGCACTATGACAGCATACAAAGAGCCCAGAGATGCAGTCTTGTCCAGTCCATGAGCAGCATCACAATGATAGTTGCTGGTGCAGTCAAAGATGTGGCATTGACATGCAAAAGCAACCTATAAGTGAATCAGATGCCATGAGGATTCTTAGAGGGTGGTACATGTCAGATGCCAAATTCTGTGGATATGGGATGTGTGTGGTTGGTGCTCATGGAGTGTGCCCTGAGATGTTGGTTCCCTGTTTCCAACATGGAAGTCATTCAGAGCAAGCGGGAAGTTGAATCTGCCACATGCTGTTCTGGTTTCTATGTTGAATTTTTCCTGATGTTTAGCTTGTTAGGCAAATTTGTTTTTGTTTCCTTTATTCATTAACTGAATGAGGGTATCATTGGCTAGGCAGCATTTATTGCCCATCCCTAATTGCCCAGGTGGCAGTTAAGAGTCAACCACATTGCTGTGCGTCTGGAGTCACATGTAGGCCAGACCAGGTAAGGATAGCAGTTTCCTTCCCAAAGGACATTAGTAACCACATGGGTTTTTCCGGCAATCGGCAATGGATTCATGGGCATCATTAGATTCTTAATTTCAGATACTCTGTTGAATTCAAATTCCACCATCTGCCGTGGCAGGATTCGAACCAGGGTCTCCAGTGTTTTATCTAGGTCTCTGGATTAACAGTCCAGCGATAATACCATAAGACCATCGTCTCCCCATTTGGTAAAATAGGAACAAAACCAAATTGCTGGTGAAACTGAGCAGGTCTGGCAACATCTGTGGGAAGAAAGCAGAGTTATTGTTTCGAGTCTGGTGACTCTTCATCAGAACTTCATCAGAATTTGAATCTTAACTCTGCTTTTTTACCCCACAGACGCCGACAAACCTGCTTAGTTTTGCTAGTAATTTCAGTTTTTGTTTCAGATCTCCAACATGTGCCCTTCTTTGTTTTATTTTTGGTAAAATATGAGTCTGAGTATTAATGAGGTGAGTTGTGGCATTAATAGGGTGCTAAACAAGCAATATGACCATCAGTTAAAATCTCACCACAGCTTCATGGGAATCTTGCCATGTTGTTTGTGATATCCACAAACAATGGATTGAGATGATCTTAACCTCAAGTTGGGTCTTGTTGTACTTGTTGCCCAATTCTGCCAAACATCACACCTACTTCATTCAGACTCCCATAAGATTCTGTTCAGTCCCTCTTTTTGTTACCTGACACCAGTTGCTACTTTTATGGTGGAAAGTTAGCAATATAATTGTCTTTTACGAGCTAACACCTACTGGTATTCAGATTTTACTTCAAGATTTCCATCTGTATTAACATTATCTCAAAACAGAGTTGTTATGAAGAACAATTACCTTTAAACAGGGAGAATTTATTACAAGGAATTGATTTGCCATATCATAAGCTAACAAAAGTTCAGTTACTTAGCTTCAACTTACATTAATTTCTTTACATTGCATTTACCAATCTACAAAGTAAATTTATCAAGTTTTGGGGAAGCAAAACTGTCAGTCTTTTTTTATAACCATCTGCCCTCGACTGAAATATGAAGAACTACCAAAAGTGGGAAAGAACTGAATGTTAATGTAGAAATATATTATGTAAGTGAATAGTCTATAAATTAAAAACATGTTATCTATGTTTTGCTTAGTGATTTAATTAACTAGGATCCAATGTGTGGTGTAATTTATTTTTGTAGGTTCAATTTTCCAAATGCAAAGTTGATTCATCAGATATTTAGAAATACTCAGATCATTAAAAAATCAAAATCTAAGTACCTCAGTTCAGTGTCGATCAACAGTTTACACCTTAAGACGGTTAAGAAAGGGACTTGTAACATCTAAGTATGTTGTAACCATTATTGTCTATTCTACAGCTCCATCTATGGGCAAAGGACATGGATGTGTTCTAGAACTATTATTGAAGAAAGTACAGTATTGCAGTTGTATAGGTATTTGGATCTCTGACCTGTATAAATGATTCCATTATTAATTGATTCAAATTTTTACTATGTGAGCTTTACTTACAACTCTGTGGAAGTTCAATTATTTCACCTTGATGTTGAAATCATCTTGTTTCTTTTCTTGAAGTCAAACACTTGAGTTTTATTTTTGTTTGTCTGATTTTGTTATATGGATTTGGTTGCCATATTTGTTTATTAACTGGAACTATACTGTAAAAAATATAATTAATTTGTTATGGAATATGTGGGGCATCTGGAGGACATGAGAGAGCACATTATAGATGTGCTTTCTTTTTAGATGTTTTCTTTACTTTGGCATGTTGCTACCTGTCAAACACAGTTCTGCCGCCTCCAATGATATTTGGAAATAATTGACCTTTATGTAAAACTAACATCAGTGCGTATATTTTCAGGAGTTTGCAATTTGTGCCTAGATAAATTACCTCCTTTTCTGCCCAAGTGAGGGTGGTAGACTAATCCAGTGCATTAACATGTTCATACCATGATGCAACATAGTACATAAAAGCAACTATAGGAGCATTTGGAAATGGCTCAACTTAATTCCTGAGGCCTCGAGTGATGTTTCCAGGTCTGCAAAATCTATTTGTCAAAACTGGGTTTGTGAAATGTAGGAGGCAAATGAGGTTCATTTTCAGAGATAACAAGGTGTAGAGCTGGATGAACACAGCAGGCCAAGCAGCATCAGAGGAGCAGGAAGGCTGATGTTTCGGGCCTAGACCCTTCTTCTGAAGAGGTTCCGAGGTTCATTTTTAGTTCAATGCATAAATGTGGTATTCGGATTCAGGAGCACATTACAGAATTGGTTTGATTATTCCTTTCATAGTACTTGTTCCCAGCATGTATCAGGAGAAGAAAGATGAAAAGTTTATTATTTTATGCATCATTCTGCATTTGCCAGCTTGTAACATTTTTAACTAACATATTTCTATGAGCAAATACCTTACGAAATATTTAGAAATTTATTAGCATAATTTTCGAGCTATTAACTAAGAGCTAAGAAAATCATGAATTTTAAAACTGGTGAAAAAGAAAAACTTTTTGAACTCTGGACAGAAAGAAATTACTAAACAAAAATACAGAAAAGTTTGAGTGATGGATCAACAGTGGCAATGAAATATTTCTGCACGTTTTCCCATTATTATGATATTGTGTTCCATTCTTTAATATAATAGTAGACATAGTCTCTCTATTGTAAGCATTGACCCAAAAAGCATGTTGTAGGAACTAATGTTTATAGATGACCAGTGTTGCTCTAGCAAAATTATTAATACATTCTGCATACCCATGATGGTGCTCACAGCAAATCAGATGAGGTTTTATAAGGATAAAGATATATTAGCTTGCAACATATATTGTTCCTAATGCATTGCTCCGATTTGGCTCAGATTTTCGCGGAGGCGTGGAGGCACCCTGCCCTTCCAAAATTATGTAGGATACCAATTCGGAAGTGCCGCTCGCTCATTTCCAACCAAATTTCATCATGGGTCAGCGTGTGACTCCCACATAAGGGAAGCACAAACATAATGCTTACGGGCTATCACTATGTCATTATTAATGTCTGGCTGCTTCTCACAACCTATAATTTTCTCAGCAGAGCTTCCAGTTTCAGTTTGATTGTCAACTCAAAGAGGTTATTAAAGGATTACGATATTTGATACAAGTTAGAATACAGGTCTGTTTATCTTCTAAAAGAAACTTAAGTACGTGAGGGTATTTAAATATTTTAAATTGGCATTCATGAGTGAAAGTGCTTTTTGGTACAGTGAAAGCTGTAATAATATTGATATTACGGTTTATTTCAACTCAACATGACTTCTGAGGTCTGCCTATGATGGATACTTGGAGAGTTAGCATAGAAGAGCAAAGGGTTGTGGATGGATTAGCCTGATTAGCATGAAGTTGGCACGGTGGCTATAGAGGACCATAAGATAGGCATAGAAAGTATAAGGAGTTATTAGGGTACATCAGGCACTTGTCAGAAAGTTGCTTTACGTTGTGGATGCCGTACTAACTCTCCAAACCAGGGAAAACATTCAACAGAAATTGAACATACTCTCTCATACCTGTAAGCACTTAATGTTGCCATGAACATCAGGGAAACCAATGCCATCATGGTCCAAAATGTTGCCACACTACCTCTATCAGCATAGACAATGTAAAGCTTGGGTTGCTGATAGCTTAATATATGTAAACTTCATAATCACCAGCAATTTGTCACTTGATGCTATAGTAAATACAATCTTCAAAAAAGCTGCATCTATTATGTCCAAGCTCTTGTATGCTTAGACAGATTTTCGATAAAAGGGGCAGTTGAGGGTTGCAAGGGCCAGGCAGGAAAGTTGAATTAAGGCCTCAAGCAGATCAACCACGATCTTATTGAATAGTGGAGCAGGTTCAAAGAGTGATATGGCCCACTCCTGCACCAGTTTCTTGGGTCTTTTTTCAGTGTTACTGTCTGTATATGTATATGTACAAGTTTCAGATGTTTGTAGTCCATTGGTTGCCAATCATTTTAGGAAATCCTAGCCTCTCTTACAACTTGCCTGAGGAAATTGCATTCTTGGTCCCTGCTTGGACCAAGCTAAAATTTCTGTGCTTTTTCAAAAAAAAAACTTTTTGATTTTAATGATGAAAGCATTGAAAGACCTTTTAAGAGGAATTTCCTGCTAATGTCTGGGCACACAGCTTCATCTCTATTCAGGACTGGATGCAGTAGTGATGGGGGCTGGATGGTATTTGGTGGGGCTGGACAACTTGCTTGAGAGGTAGGGGATTGATGGTCAGTATGGAGTTGACAGTGGGGAGGATTTGGTTAATATGCAGGGAGGTTTTTCAAACCTCAAGGCAATCGATCGATCTCACTGTAATGCCACCTACCTTGACTACAAAGCTTTGATTTTATGCAACATTAGCACGTTGGTAGATTCCATCAGAAATAAGTAAAATGGATAGACAGGTATAGTCGTAATGGTAATTGGGAATAGTGGCATTGTATATAATGTTCCTGGATGAGCAATACAGAGCATGGCCTAATGCTCTGGAGTTTCAAAATAGTTTCAAAACTATGAAGGAATCAGTAAAGTGATGGAAGGTGTCATCAAAAGTGCTACCAAGCAGCACCTGCTCAGCAATAACCTGCTTAGTGATGCCCAGTTTGGGTTCTGCCAGCGTCACTCAGCTCCTGATGTTGTTACAGCCTCGGTTCAAATAATGACAAAAGAGCTGAATTTCAGAGGTGAGGTGAGAGTTACAGTCCTTGTCATTGAGGCTGCATTTGATCAAGTGTGGCATCAAGGACTTCTATCAAAACTGGAATCACTGATTTTTAAACGGTGACCCCTTGGTTCTTGATCCTCTTATAAAAGGAAAACATCCTCTCTACATCTACCTTGTCAAGACTCCTCAGGATCTTGTGTTTCAATTGAGTCTTCTCTTACACTTCTGAACTCCAGCAGATACAAGCTTAGTCGCATAACATACTCAACTCATGCCAGGTATTAATCTAGTAAGCCCCTGAACTGCTTCCAATTAATTTAGGTCCTCCCTTAAGTAAGGTGATCAATACTGTGCACAGTAATTCATATATAGTCTTATTTATACTTTGTATAACTGAAGCATAACTTCACTGTTTTTGTGTTCAATGCCCCTCGCAAAAAATAACATTCTATTAGCTTTTGTAATTACTTGCTACACCTACATACTAAACTTTAAACATGTTTGCTTGAAGAATTCAGCCTCCTTCAAAGATTTGAATTTGGGCTAGGATTTAGATTAAATATCTTTGTCCAGATCTATTTAATACAAGTTATGCAGAGGGTTTATATGCCAAGTACTTAATTTCCCAGAATTTGTCAGTATTGTTCGGTTTTCCTTCAGCTTCTAACTCTTGCTGTTTAGTAGCTTTTCAAATAATTTAGAAGCAGGAGGAAAAGTTTCCAAAATCTTTTGGTTAAAAAAAGATTTCTATGTATGTGATAGAGATAGCAAATACTTCTAGTAGCACTCTATTGTGGCTATTTAATGTTTTTAAAAACTTTGGCAAGTATTGTGATGAGAAAAATGAAACAAAGAGAGATGTAAAGTGTATTGCATTCTTAACCTCGGTTAATTTGGAAACAAACAAAACAAGATGAATAACCAATGGAACTAATTATGTTGAATGTTAGATATTTTCAATCAACCTCTTCAGAGATGTTATGAAACAGCTCTGGAGCAGGTGGGACTTGAACCTAGGCCCACTTGCTCAGAGATAAGGATATTACCACTGTGGTGTTGACTGTTGGAAAGGATAATTACCAAACAATTTTATTACAGCTTGGTGGCGGGGGGGGGGATGTGGAGAAAAAGGCAAGTGAAATTTATACAAATAGACATTTATTTTAATCGATATTTTAAAAGTTTGGAAGAAGGAATAGAAGGGGAGGCAGACTGCTTGAGAAGCAAAAGTTGTTTGGAAAAAATGTAGAATTAAAGGTAAAGTAAGAGACAGTGGATGAGGAAGAGGTGAGGAAACGGCTTGATAGTGAATTCTGTGGTAGTTTTCAGAATAAGAAAATTTTTAGGAAATCTAAAGGAAGGATGAAAAAGATTAGGGGAGAGGATGCAAGGCCACATTTGCCCCATCCTTAAATGAAGCCTACTTCTATATGAGGCATGCTTATCTTTAATGCTAAACCGCCTGTCACCTCCTTCCGTTGCAAAAGGCAAAGGAGAAAAGAAATAAAGTATTAAAAGGTGTGAAACAGAAGTTTGAAGAAAAGCAGAGGGGACAGAAAGCAGCATGCACAATGGTCATAACAAATATTTAAACAGTGTTTAAAATGGAATAAAATGTACAATATCACTTCATGGAAGCATTATGAAACTATTGAGTGCCATAAGCAAGTAAGTAAATAACCATCTCAGAGATCATGAGAACTGCAGATGCTGGAGTCAGAGATAACACAGTGTGGAGCTGGAGGAACACAGCATGCCAGGCAGCATCAGAGGAGCAGGAAAGTTGACATTTCTGGTCAGAACCCTTCTTAACCATATTGTCTCTAAAGCTATTCAATATTAGATACCTTGTGGAGAGTACACAGTCCATGGAGACCCGTTATCTTAAATGTTTATACAGGTAGTTCTGGTATAGCGTGACAGTTGTATTCCTGTGTGACCTCACGTTATAGAGAATCATGCTATAGAAAATCCACTTTGAAGATCTCTGTAGAAAATTGCTATACCTGTACAGCAGAAGGCTTATGTTATCCAAACAGCGTTCAATGAGTAACCTTCTTTGTTCTAGGAGATTAATTATTTCAGAGGGTTGTCAGCAGCATTTATTCCTTAATTTCATGTCAAAGCCCTCCAGATGAGAATAATAATACCTGGGATGACCATATTCATCACAAAGCATATTTTTCTTCAGCAAATCCTGCGCCATTTAATCTCTAAACTTCAGCCATATGTTTGTTCTAAGTACAAAGATATTTTCTTTGGCGAGATTATCTTAACAATTAGAAACCTTCCGTGTCACAATTACTATTCTAAAGGGGTCGCAGGAGCAGATGGGCCTTGGGTGTACTTGTGCATTAACTGAATAAGTGATTCTATACTGTGATGATACTATGACTTTGAGAAGTGTATTTTGTCTTTTTTTTGAAGAGAGGTTTTGAGCCATAGATGCCCAGCTGTCTCTTCCAAGCCAATAAAGCAAACCGCTTGTGAGGCATTGGGGTTTATTTTTAAAAGTTAGAACAAAAGAAGCATGAGTGAAGTTAGGCTCCCACAGAACTATGATTTTAGTGTGACTTTCAGTAATTCTTGTGGTTTTGACATTGGTTGTGGAAGTTGCCATACCTCTCTGTCAGAGGTTTCACTTGGTGTTCTTTTCTCCTGGCTGGAGAAACATTACATGTGAGATAGTCTATTCTACTGAATTTGCCTTTGCTAAGTGTGTGTTTATGGAATGTTACTATTATTGGAACAGTTGCTGTTTAGTAATTAAATAATCTATTATGCTGTTAAGTTTTCCAATGAAGTTAAAGTTATACCAATTCTTCTCCCTTTTGTTTGTATTTTAACTGTGGAGTAAGAGTAAAGTTTTGCTTAAAGCCGAGTAGTGTAACAAATCGAATTACATCCGGAACATAGCACCTCGCACTTGCCTTTAAATAAGATAAAAGTTATGGTCTGGGCTGCCCCCTTGATATATTTGAAGGGGGTTTGGTCTGATCCATAACAAAACTATTTTTGCTTTTGCCACTGAAAAGATTTTGCAAGTGAAGTTAAAGTTGCCACAAACTTATCATTTAATCCTCAAAGCTTCTCTTTCAGATGAGTAATAATATTTATTTAATGTTATTAATATTTTACTCTTCTAAATCCCGAACAAACAACATGAAGTTCAGCAATTTAAATTTTTGATTAGATGGAAAACCAATTATTTGTTCAGAATTAATTACTCTTTAGTGTTTTAAGATCAGTTTCAAAAATCTCGTGAGCCAATTTTTTTGATGTAAATAATTTTTAAAATATGCAGGTCATCAACTTTGCTGTATTTTATGCTGCATTTTTTTGTTTATGTAAATTAATGATTAATAAATGGTATAGTTGGCAAATTATAATAGAACAGTATTTCTGCTTCAGCACTTCTGACACATGCTGAAATATGCATCAGAAAATTGTACACCTTCAAGTTATGATTTTCCATTAAGAGATAGCAAATGCTCTAAGGTGTGATCAAGTGTATCCCAGGACATTATAGGAAGTTAGCGAAGAAATTGTGGGGCCCCAGTAGAGATATTTGTATCATCTACAGCCATGGGTGAGGTGCCGAAAGACTGGAGGTGGCTAATGTTGTGACTTTATTTTAAAAAGGCTGTAAGCAGAATCCTGGGAACTATAGACTAAGAGTTTGACATTAGTTGGGGGTAAGTTATTGGAGGGGTTCTGAGAAATAGGATTTACATGCATTTGGAGGCAAGAATTGATGAAGGGTGGTCAGCATGATTTTGTGCATGGGAAAACATGTCTCACAGAAAGATAGATGAGTGCAGAGCAGTAGACGTTGTCTACACTGACTTTAGTAAAGCCTTTGACAAGGTTTTGCATGGCAGACTAATTAGTAAGGTGAGATTCAGGAGGAGCTTGTGAATTAGATACAAAATTGGCTCGATGGTAGAAACAGAGGTTGGTGGTAGAGGGTTGGTTTTCAGAATTGAGGCCAGTGACCAGCAAGTATTCCACAGGGATCAGTGCTGGGTCCACTATTGTTTATCATTTATAAAATGATTTAGCTGAGAATGTAGAAAGCATGGTAAGTTTGTGGATGACACCAAGGTTGGTGACACAGTGGATAGTGAACAAGGATAGCTAAGATTACACAGCGGACTTGATCATTTGAGCCAATAGGCTGAGGAATGCCAGATGGAGTTTAATTTGGATAAATGTGAGGTATTGCATTTTGGTAAAACAAGCAAGGGAGGACTTATACAGTTAATGGTAGGGCCCCTGGGTTGTATTATCAAACGGAGACCCAGGGGTTCAGGTACATAGTTGTTTGAAAGTTGCGTCACAGGCAGACAGGATGGTTAAGAAGGTATTTAGCATGCTTGCTTTCATTGCTGAAACCTATGAGCATAGGAGTTATGACGTCCTGTTGAGGTTGTGCAGTACGTTGGTGAGGCCACTTTTGGAGTACTGTATACAGTTTAGCTTGTCCTTCTATAGGAAGAATGCTATTAAATTGGAAGGGTTCAGAAAAGATTTACCAAGATGTTGCCAGGATGAGAGAGCTTGAGTTATAAGGATATGCTGGATAGGCTGGGACTTTATTCACTGGAATGTAGGAGGTTGGGGTGGGCGAGCGGGGTGGTGATCCTACAGAGGTTTATAAAATCATGAGGGGCATGGATAAGGTGAATAGTACAGGTCTTTATTTTTAAGGTGAAAGGAGAAAGACTTAAAAGGGACTTGAGGGACAACTTCTTCACTGAGAGAGTGTCTCATGTCATAGATTCATACAGCATGGAAACAGACCCTTCAATCCAACCATTCCATGCCAAACACAATCCCAAGCTAAACTAGTCCCACCTGCTTGCTCCTGGCCCATATCCCTCCAAACCTTTCCTATTAATATATCCATCTAAATGTCGTTTATACATTGTAATTGTACCCACATCCACCACTTCATCAGGAAGTTCATTCCACATGCAAACCACCCTCTGCATAAAAAATTTGGTGCTTATGTCTTTCTTAAATCTCTCTCCTCTCACCTTAAAAATGTGCCCCCTAGTCTTGAAATTCCCCATTTTAGGGAAAAGATAACTACCACCAACTCTATCTATACCTCTCCTTATTGTATAAACTTCTATCAGGTCACTTTTCAACCTCCTACGCTCCAGTAAAAAGAGTTCCAGCCTATCCAGCCCTTCCTTAACTCAAACCTTCCATACCTGGCAATGTTCTGGTAAATCTCTTCTGAACCCTCTCCAGCTTGATAATATCCTTCCTGTAACTGGGTGACCAGAACTGGACACTGTATTCCAGAAGAGGCCTCACCAATGTCCTGTACAACCTCAACGTGCCTTCCCAACTCCTATACTCAAAGGACTGAGCAATGAAGGCTAGCATGCCAAAACCTTTTTAACCAACTTGACTATATGTGACTCAAATTTTAAAGAATTATGTAACTGCACCCCTTAGTCCCTCTGTTCTACGAGACTACCCAAGGTCCTACCATTAATTGTACAAGCCGTACCCTTGTTTGTTGTCCAAACTGCTTTGCATTTTCTCCAGGTTGAACTCCATCTGCCATTTTTCAGCCCATTGACCCATTTTATCAAGATCCCTTTGTAATCTTAGAAGACCTTCTTCACTGTCTACAATGCCACTAATTTTGGTGTCATCAGCAAACTTACTAACCATGGCATCTATAATCTCATCCAAATCATTTATATAAATGACAAAAAAAGACCCAGAACCAATCCCTGTGAAATACTGCTGGTCACAGGCCTCCAGTCTGAAAAGCAAACTTCCACCATCACTCTCTATCTCCTGCCATTAAGCCAATTGTGTATCCAATTGGCAAGTTCACCCCGAATCGCATGTGAAGATGCAGGTACGGTTACAATATTTAAAAGACATTTGGATAGATATATGAATAAGAAACGTTTGGGGGGATATGGGCCAAATGCAGGCAAGGGGGACTAGTTTGGTTTGGGAAACTTGGAATGAATGAGTTGGACCAAGGAGTGTGTTTCTGTGCTGTATGACTCTGTGTCTCTATGAGTAGCATCTGACTAATGATGGTGAGAGTGGTGTCTGGTATCTGTCAAGGGTATTGTGAATGATACAGGTGAATGGTCCAATGAGTGAACACAAAATGGGACTGGGGACTAGTTTTCAGGAGTGACTACTGAATGTTTGACTTCATTTTCCAGGATCTCCTCCTATCCTGTTTCAATTGTGCCAGATCCCAGTAACCTTCAATGTCACCAGATTCGGACCCGTCAAGCCCCCCAAGTTTTGAAACAATTTTCTCCAGTCCTACTACACTGCAGGATCACCATCCTTAAGAACATAAGAAAGAGGAGCAGGAGTAGACCAAATGGTCTGATGAGTCTGTAGCCCAAATCATTACAGGTTTATATCTTGAACTCTACTTTCCCATTCCTTCCTCATCATTGTGATGCTCCAGGAAACTAAAAATCTCTCTTGACTTTGAATATTTTCAACAATGGAGCACTCACAACTTTCTGGAATTGAAAATTTCAAACATGCACAACCTTTTGAGTGAGGGAATTTCTACATTTCTCAATCCAATCATATCTTGATGTATGTTACCTAAACTGGGAAAACAACCTCTCCTTATTGAGCCCCTTCAGAATCTTGCCTTTTTCAGTGAGATCTCCTCCTGTTCTATTGAATTCCAGAAAACATGCTCCAAAGACTTCTTACCCTTTATTCCAAGACCCTTACACATTTTCTAGACCACAGTCCTAAATTCCCTGTTTCCCCAATCACGAAGATATTTTTCTGTAGTGTTTTGTGATCCCAGGATCACTCTCCCAGTGATTGTAGAAACTACTGTAGTATTTATAGTACCCATTCACATTACTGCTCCATGCATAAATCTAATATTAGTACTGTTGAGATCCATTCCAGTATTTTTGGATCCCAAGCATAATATTACCTCCACTGCTTCTTTATGTAAAACACATGTTCTTATTTATCTTTCCGATTCAGCATAAGCAATGTCATGCGAGATCTGCTGTAATATCCATCTTTCTGGGGAACTTTGCCAATTTAGCCTATAGTGACTTCTTTATATTAACTTATTTTTGAATGCCCAAATTTTGACCATAAATTTAAAGCTGTTTTACACATGACATGAACTTTAATGCCAAGATTAACAAAGCTCATTTGTGCATAATTGATTGTGTACCACCCACTCTGAAGACCTATTTATATTTACCAGCCTTACAATCTGGTGATGCGTTCTGCTGTGGCAAGTACTTGAAACATTGAAAATCATCTTTCAATCACCCACCTTTCAGTTGTGTATCCATCAAACACATTTAATTAAGGCTTACTTGAAGTTCCACTAATTAGAATAGCAACAACAGCTTTCATGTACATGACTTGTAATGTAATAAAATGTCCCAAATGTCACAGAAGCATTATGGAACAAAATTTGATCTTGGCGAATAATGTGACACAAGGACAGGTTTGAGATAACTCTAAAGAGTGTAAGAAATAGGAGCAGAAGCAGGCTGTGTGGTTTTAAGAGTATGCTGTGCCATTCAGTATGATCATAGCATTGGTCCACATATTCCTCTCTCCAATCCTATCCTCTTATCTCACAATTCCTTTAATGTCTAAAAATCTGATTTCAGTCTTGAATGTATTCATTCATTAGGCATTCACAACTCTCTCAGATTAAGAATTAAAGATTTACAACTGAGTGAATAAATTTTCCCTCCGCTTTGTTTTAAATAGTTGATCCCAAGATGATGTTCCTTATTTTGAGACTTTACATCAGGAGTAACAGCCTCAATTCAGCTACCTGTCATATCCTCCCAGAATTTTATACGCTCCAATGGGAGTTTTTCATTCTTTCATCTCCAGAGAATATGTCCTTTCCATTTAAATTTTCATCTAGGACAGTCCTCACATTCCCAGAAATCAATCTATTGAACATTTATTGCCCTCCTTTTTAAGAAAAGTATATCCATCCTTGGGTAAGGGCACTAAACCTGTACTTCCGAATCGTTCCTGGCAAAGCCTTGTATGACTGCAGCAAGACTTCTTTACCTTGTATTGCAGTTCTTGCCCCAAGCACAATATATACTATTTGCCCACTGACTACTTGCTGTGACAAGTTGATAGTTTTCTGTGATTTGTGTACAAGGTAGCCCAAATCTACTACATTTCCTGGCTATCATTTTTAAAGTATATTCAACCTCTCTATTCTTACTAAAGTGATTGATATTCCACTTCTTCACATTATACCCATCTATCACCAGCTTTCCCACTGTTATGATAGTGGTAGATATGGACTATCGAATTTCAGTGTCCAACATCTGATTCTACCTAATACCTTTAATGGATTAATGTTTTTTAAGAAAGGACAATAATTGACCTGAAATGGCTGCTGTGCTCACCTAACCACTGATTGATTTCTTGGACTTGCCTTAATGTGGAATACATAAAGCATCTGCACTGAAAGTGCCTACTTTTAGGACATTGAAATCAGGCAACAGAGTCATGCATCAACTCCAATCAATTTCTCTTGTTTTAATTCATACTTATGATAATTTCACATATTGGGACATGAAAAGCTTGCCTGCCAGTTAGTTAGCTTGGAAAGAAATTGAAGCCAAGCTCAGGGATACACACTGAGTTATATTTCACAGCTGCTTTCAAGCAACAGAGGCATTAAAAAGAAAATGGATTGATAGCAGCAAGGACTGGAATATTTTCTCTCTTTCATCAATCTCATCCAGAATGACAGCATCAGGAGAAAAAACAAACTGGGGAGACAGCCATTCAACGAGAACTCGAAGATGTCCACGGACTTTGTTATTGGTGTGGATACCAGTCAACCATTAAATAACTGTGGCCTTGGGTTAAAAAATCTAACCTAATCTAAAAATCCAAGGCAGGCAGTGGCATAGTCGTAATATGACTGAATAAGTAATCAAAACCCCCAGTCGAATATTCTATGTACATGTATTTGAATCTCACCATGTCAGATGGTGAAATTTGAAATCAGTATAGATCTAGAATTAATTCTAAAGCTTAGAAATAAAAGCTAGCTTAATGGTATTCACTGTTGATTAATGAATCAGATGGGCTTTTACATCAATGTACTTTACGGAAGGAAATCTGCCATCCTTGCCTAGTCTGACCTGCATATGACTCCATACCTACAGCAATGTGGCTGATGTTTAACTGCCCTCTGGGCAATTTTAGACGGGCAATAAACGTTAATCGAGCTAGTGATGCCCACATGCCTAAAAGCTAATTTAAGATATCTCAAAAACTTCAAGAACTTCTAATTGCATAGCCTTTATTCTCCCTTTCTGTACCAGACACTCTCCCTTTTATATTTATTGCCTATGCTTGTGTGTATTTGTCGCATAATTATTACTTTTTTTCTCCTGGTCCTAACACGCACATTTATGTCAGTGTTATGATAGGCCGTGGAAGATTACAGAGCATAACAGATGGTCATCCAAGCTACTTGCATCAAATCTATTTCTAACCTGAACATAAACTGAATGCAAGCACCTTTATGTTCACAGTTTATGTAACATCTTAACTATGATATGAAAATGCAAGTATAATTGTCTGATTATCTAAGGAAGACCCATATACCTTCATTATTCAGCAATATATGGTATCCATTTCATTGGAAGGCTTGAATTGACAATGGATTACTGCTGAAAGGTCAAGATTATGCGGTAGAGCCATAGTTTTGCACTTTATCTGCTGTATTATTGATAATATTTTCTCTGTCATGGAATCTGGTTTGGAAGCTTGTATTTTTTGAGACAGACCCTAATTGGAAAGGGCAAATGTGAAAGAAAACTGACCCTTCCAGTTTCCAAAGAAATTAATACTGTGAAATTAGATTGATATCAAAACTTATGAGAAACTGGTTAAAATTTTTTTCATGGGATGGAGAATCACTATAGCACAGATGATGCCAGTTATGCGCCATGGGCAAACTGAAGAAAACAGAAGCAAGATCCAGAAGCTGAGAATAGGCAAATATACAGCTGCTGCAATATTTTCTATTACTTGGTAACGCTGGTGGATCTGTGCCATCCAGACCATTGTAAGCAGAACTGAGGACGTTGTGCCGACATGTGATATTTTTGGTGAAGACCATACCCATGGAAGTCAGGTTGATTTGAGTGCTCCTGTTCAATGGGGATCAGGGTGAATCTTAGCCGAGCTGAAAACCTTTGTAAGGAAGACAGAATGTTGAAAGACTTTGTGACTGGAGTTGAATGAATACATGCCAGGTGGACTGATAGGTCAATTAATTATGTCTGTTTAATATAAAATTTATAGTAGACAATGAACTGTAATTTGCAAATTAATTCATGTTTACCTTCACTTGATTCTGGTTTTGAGAATATAGGTAGTTAGTCAAAATAGTATTTAATATTTAAAAAAGTTGCTTTCAACGATCGAGTTTATGGATTCATTCTGTTAGTAAATAAGAGGATTTTCAGATTTCATATTTTAAAATAATGGATCCTGGTGTCAACAGAGATCATATGTCAAGCTTCTTACATGATGAATGAAAGAACCCCTTGTGGATGTTAATAACGCTGTTCCTGGAACAGACAACTCAGAGAGCTGGATAAGAAGAGAGTGTTTTCTGGATAACAACCCTAACAAGTTGAGTGGCACAAGAATCAATGCTGGATAACAGTTATTTACCATTTATATTAATAACTTGGATGAGAGAAGTGAATGTGAAAGTGAATTGCCAAGTTTACGGATGACAGAAAGGTAGGTGGGAAGGCAGTATTGAAGATGACGGAGTTCACAAGGGGAGATGGACGAATTAAGTGAGAGTTCAAAATCATGGCACATGGAACATAATATGGGAAAATGTGAGGTTATGCTTTTTGGCAGGACGGATAATGAACCTGCGTATTATTTAAATGGAGAAAGATTGCAGAAAGCTGTAGCAAAGAGGGATTCAGACATCCTCATGCATGAATCACAAAAATCTAGCATCCAGTTTCAGCTGGTAATGGGAAAGGCAAATGGAATGATGGCCTTTATTTCAAAGGGGTATAATAATAGGGACGCCATGCTAAAACTATACAAAGCATTAGTTAGATCGCACCTAGAGTACTGTGGACAGTTTTGATTCTTTTCTAACTTGAGAGATATTCTGGCATTGGAGGCAATTCAGAGAAAGTTCTCCAGATTGATCTGGGTATGGAGGGATTTTTTTAAATTGAGAAGTTGAGTAAGTTAGGCCTGTACTGAGTGACATTTAGAAGAATGAGAATCAACTTTGTTTAAACATACAAAATTCTTGGGGGACTAAACAGGGTAGATGTGGAGAGGTTGTTTCCAAAGGTGGGAAAATCTAAGGCCAGTGAGCATGATCTTAGAGAAAGGGGTCATTCACTTAAGAGAGAGATGAAGAGAAATTTTTCCTTTGAATGTAGTGAATCTATGCAATTCTTTATCACAGTGAGCTGTTAGGGCCGGGTTGTAAGAATGTTCAAATCTGAGATGGATAAATTTTAATCAGTAAGGGGATGGAGGGATATTGGGAAAAGGCAGGAAGATCAAGTTGAGGATTATCAAATCAGTCATGATCTCAATGTTGGAGAAGACTTAATTGGCTGAATGGCTGACTTCTGTTCCTATGTCTTAAATGTTCCATTAAAATAATATTTTTACATTTCTAGGAAGGTTTCCCCAACATGTGATGTCCATGAGCACAATACTACAGTTAATTATGAATTTTTTTTCTTTTAAAAAAAAGTTTAGGATAAACTCTTTAATTTTTTATACTTTGCAGAGGCTGGATTTTTAACTCTCAAAAACCGGTAGCTTTGGGTTAGGTGAAAAGTGACCTTAAAAATTTCAAATCTGAACCAAAATTGCCTCAAACCTGCTTATTTCCAGTTTCAACAAAGCAGGCAAGGTTGAGTGACTATCCTGTCCTCAGAAGATGGCGACCCGGGTTTGAATCCCACCACGGCAGATGGTGAAAATTGAATTCAATAAAAATCTGCAGTTAAGAGTCTAATATGACCATGAAACCATAGTCAATTGTCAGAAAAACCTATCTGGTTTGCTAATGCCCTTTAGGGAAGGAAACTGCCATCCCTATGTGGTCTGGCCTACATGTTACTCCGGACCCACAGCAATGTGGTTGACTCTTAATTGCCCTCTGGGCAATAAGTGCTGGCCTAGCCAGTGACGCTCTCATCCTGTCAATGAATTTTTAAGGAGACCCCATACTTCGACTCTAACAGTATTTCTATTTTTAAACTGCTGTTCATTAGTTGAATTTCCCAGTATAAATCAAAAAGGGCTGATCCATCAAGTCAGTACCTTTACAGCACTGCTTATGGGTCAGCTTATCCAAATCCCAAAGATATTTTTCAGATATTCAAAAATCTGTCTGAATGGCCAATTTGACCTCCAATGATAGACTTTGTTTAATTATTGTTTGGGACACTATACATAAAGGAAATATGCTGTAACCTATTCTTGTGACTGCTCTGTTTCCTTGACCTCACTTGGCTTTCTGTGACTTTTATTTATTCATTCAAGGAATGTGGATGATGCTGGCTAGGCCAGCATTTATTGCCCATTCTTAATGGACCATGAGAAGGTGGTGGTGAGCTGCCTTCTTGAACCACTGCAGCCTATTTGGTAGAGGGAGGGAGATCCATGATCTTTATCCTAGCGACAGTGAAGGAAAAACAAATTCAGGTCATGATGGTGAGTGGCTTGGAGAGGAACTTGCAGGTGATAGTGTACCCATAGGACGTAGAACATAGAACAGTACAGCACAGGAAAAGTACCTTCAGCCCACCATCTTGTGCTGAACATGATGCCAAATTAAACTAATCCCTTCTGCCTTCTCTTGGTCCATATCTCTCTATACCTGGCATGTTCATGCGGTCATCTAAAAGTCCCTTAAACACCCCTATCATATCTGCCTCCACCACTACCCCTGGCAGCACGTTCCAGACTCTTACCACTCCATGTAAAAAAACTTAAACCCCACATCTCCTTTGAACTACCCCCTCTCACCTTAAATGTATGCCACTAGTATTAGACATTTCAACTCTGGGAAAAAGATTCTGATCATCAACCCTAATAATGCATCCCTTATTTTGATAGACTTCTATCAAGTATTCCCTCAGACTCTGCGGTTACAGAGAAAAGAACCCGAATTTTTGTTGCCTCTCCTTATAGCTCACACCCTTTAATACAGGCAGAATTCTGGTGTGATACATATGAGAGTGGGGGGGGAGGGGCGGGCAGGAGAGAGAAGAGGGGAAGAGAGCCGGGGGGTGGGGGGCACGAGAAAGGGGGGTGTGGAGGTGGTGAGCGGGGAGAGAAGGGGGTGAATGGGGGGGAGGAGAGAGGGGGAGAAAAGGGGGAGAGACCCAGGGGGAGAGGTGTTGAGTAGGGAGAAGAGAGGGGAAGATGGGGAGAGGGGAGGGAAGAGATGTGTTGAGCAGGGTGGAGAGAGGGAGAGGTGACAGGATGAGAGATGTTGAATGGGGGGAGGGTTGGGGGAGGTGGAGAGATAGCTGGGGGGAGAGGGGGAAGGGGAGGAGGGCGGAGACTTTACTGCGGTCCATGTAGACTACATCAACCGCTTTTCTCTCATCTATCAATCATCTTTGTCACTATCTCAAAAAGCTCAATGAAGTTAGTGAGGCACAACATCCCCACACAAAACCATCCTGTCTATCTCTAATATGTCCATTTGCTTCCACATGCTTATAGATCTTGTCTCTGAGGGTCTTTTCCAATAATTTCCCTACTACTAATGTAAGGCTCACAGGCATGTAATTTCCAGGATTATCCCTGTTACCTGTCTCAAACAATAGGACAACATTGAGCAATGAAGGCAAGTGTGCTAAACACCTTCTTAACTACCCTATCTATATGTGATGCAAACTTCAAAGAATTATGTACCTGAACCTCTATGTGTCTCTGCTCTAAAATCGTATCCAAGGCCCCATTTTTAACTGTATAAGTCTTGCCTTTGTTTGTTTTTACCAAAATGCAATATCTTGCATTTATCCAAATTAAACTCCATCTGCCACTCTTCAGCCCATTCACCCAATTGATCAAGATCTCTTTGTAATCTTAGGTAACCTTCTTCACTGTCCACTGTACCATCAATCTTGGTGTCATCTGCAAACTTACCACGCTTTCTGTATTTTCATCTAAATCATTTATATAAATGACAAACAAAAGTGGCTGAGCACTGACCCCTGTGAAACACCACTGGGCACAGGCCTCCAGTCTGAAAAACAACTCTCCACCATCACTTTCTGTGTCTTGCTGTTTAAACAATTTCATATCCAATTGACAAGCTCACTCTGAATCCCATATCTTCTAATTTTACGAATTATTCTACCATGCGGAACCTTGTCAAAGGCTTTACTAAAGTATCTGCTATCCTTTTAGATGGTAGTGTTCATGGGTTTGAAAGGTGCTGTTTAAGGAATCCTGGTGACCTGATGCAGTGCATCCTATAGATGGTATACCCTGCTGCTGCTATGTGTTGTTGGTGGAGGGAGTGAATATTTGTGGATGTGGTGCCAGTCAAGCGGGCTGTTTTGTCCTGGTGGAGTCAAGCTTGAGTAGTGTTGGGATTCCACTATAGAGATCATATCTTATTTTTTAAAATTTAACTGTATTTTTGATTTGTGGACTGAAATGAGAAAAGAACTATTTTAAAAACCAAGTCTTTAGTACTATTGCCAGAATATTTTCAGGTCCCATTGCTCTTACATTATTCAGTATTTCCAGCTGTTTCTTGATATCACGTACAGTGAATCGAAAAGGATGAAGACTATCGCTGTGATGTGGGAACCTCTGGAGGAATCTGAGATGGATCATCCATTTGGCACTTCATGTTGAAGATTGTTTCAAATGCTTCAGCCTTCTCTTTTGCACTGATGTGCTAGGCTTCCCCACCTTTGAAGCTGGGGACAGTGAGAGTTATAGAGTCACACAGCATGGAAACAGACCAAAAACAGAAGTTGCTGGAAAATCTCAGCAGGTCTGCCAGCATTTGTGAAGAAAGATCACAGTTAATGTTTCAGGTCCAGTGACCCTTCCTCAGAACAGACCCTTTGGTCCAACTCATCCGTGCTGACCAGACATCCCAATCTGACATAGTCCCATTTACCAGCATTTGGCCCATATTCCTCTAAACCCTTCCCATTCATATGCCTTTTAAATGTAATTGTATCCGCCTCCACGGATTCCTCTGGCAGCTTGTTACATATACACACCACTCTGTGCGTGAAGAAGTTACTCCCCTTTTTTAAAATCTTTCCCCTCTTTTAAAATATTTCCCCTCTCACCTTAAACCTATGCCTTTGAGTTTTAGACTTCCCCACCCGAGGAAAAAGACCTTGACAATTCACCCTATCCATGCCCGTTATGATTTTAAAAACCTCTATAACGTCACCCCTCAGCCTCCGTTGCTCCAGAGAAAACAAACCCCAGCCTATTCAGCATCTCCCTATAACTCAACAGCAATATCTTTATAAATCTTTTTTGCATCCCGTCAAGTTTAACAACATCCTTCCGATAGAAAAGCGACCAGAATTGTATGCAGTATTCTAGAAGTGGCCTCACCAGTGTCCTGTATGTCCGCTACATGACGTCCCAACTCTGATACTCAGTGCTCTGACCAATAAAGGCAAGTATGCCAAATGCCGCCTTCACCACCCCGTCTACCTGCGAATCCACTTTCAAGGAACTATGCACCTGCACCCCAAGGTTTCTTTGTTTGACAACACTTCCCAGGGCCCTGCCATTAACTGTATAAGTCCTGCCCTGGTTTACTTTACCAAAATGCAATACCTCACATTTATTTAAATTAAATTTCATCTGCCACTCCTTGGCCTGTCTGATCAAGGTCCCTTTGTACATTGAGATCATCTTCTTCACTGTCTACTACGCTACCTCTTCTGGTGTCATCTACAAACTTACTAAATATACCTCCTATATTCACTTCCAAATCACTTATATGTGGCACACTGCTGGTCACAGATTTTCAATCTGAAATGTAACCATCTACCACCACCCTCTGTCTCCTACCTTCAGGCCAATTTTTCATCCAGTTGGCTAGCTCCCACTGGATCCCATGTGATCTAACCTTACTAACCAGTCTATCATGCCGAACCTTGTCGAACACTTTGCTGGAGTCCATATAGACAATGTCTACACTCTGCCTTCATCAATCTTCTTTGCCACCTCTTCAAAGCACTCAATCAAGTTAGTGAGACACGATTACCCATGCACAAAGCCATGTTGACGATCCCTAATGAGTCCCTGCCTTTCCAAATACATGTAAATCCTGTTCCTCAGAATCCCTTTCAGCAACATCCACCACTGACCTAAGGTTCACCGGTCTATCGTTCCCTAGCTTTTCCTTACAGCCTTTTTTAAATAATGATACCACATTAGCCACCATCTGGGTCTCATTTTTTTAATGGCCCCCCACTTCCCAACTGTCCCTTTACCTGCAGTGTCTTCTGGGACCTCACCTGTGGCTGTCAATGATACAAATATCTCAGCAAGGGGCCCAGCAATCTCTTTCCTAGCTTCCCACAAAGTTCTGGGAAACACCTGGTTAAATCCTGCGGATTTATCTACTTCTATGCATTTTAAGATCTCCAGCTCCTCCTCTTCTGTAAGAACTCTTTTCAAAATATCACTATTTATTTCCTCAAGTTCCCTAGCTTCCATGTCCTTTTCCACAGTAAATACTAATGAAATATTTGTTTAATATCTCACCCATCTCCTGTGGTTCCAGACATGGAAAGCCACGGTGACCTATAAGGTGCTATATTCTCTCCCTAGTTACTCTTTTGCCCTTATTGTAGTTATAGAATCTCTTTGGATTCTCCTTTACTTTATTTGCAAAAGCTATCTCGGGTCACCTTTTTGCTTAGACTTTCCTCTTAAGTGTACTCCTGCTGCCTTTATACTCCTCTAAGGATTCACCCCATCCCAACTATCTGTACATGACATATGCCTCCTTTTTCCTGACCAGAGCCTCAATTTCACTAATTATTCAGCATTCTCTACACCTACCAGCATTGCCGTTTGCTCTAACAGGAACATACTGTCTCTGAACCCTCGTTATCTCATTTTTATAACGACCTCCCACTTCCCAACTGTCCCTTTACCTGCAAATACCTCCCCCAATCAACTTCTGATATCATCATAAATTGGCATCAGTCCAATGTAGAAATTTAACTTTTTCATCAGTCCTATCCTTTTCCATAAATATTTTAAAATCAATAAAATTATGATCACTTGCCCCCAAGTGCTCCCGCACTGATACCTCAGTCACTTGCCTGCCTTATTTTCCAAAAGAAGGTCAAGTATTGTACCTTCTCTAGTAGGTATATCCACATATTGAATAAGAAAGTTTTTTTTGTACACACTTAACAAATTCCTCCCTATCCAAAACCTTAACACTGACAGTACCAGACTATGTTTAGAAAGTTAATATCCCATACCATTACAACCCTATTATTCTTACAGATATGCGATCTCCTGACAAATTTGTTTCTCAATTTCCTGCTTACCTAGTACAATCCCAATAAGATGATCATCCTTTTCTTATTTCTCAGCTCCATCCATATAACTTCACTGGATGATCTCCCAGGAATATCCTCTCTAAGAGTT
Source organism: Rhincodon typus (assembly GCF_021869965.1). Taxonomy (NCBI): domain Eukaryota; kingdom Metazoa; phylum Chordata; class Chondrichthyes; order Orectolobiformes; family Rhincodontidae; genus Rhincodon; species Rhincodon typus. The sequence goes on along the minus strand of NC_063359.1, from coordinate 23,450,309 downwards.
GTAATGTTATCTCTAACCTAAAACACCACTTCCCCTCTTCTCTTGCTTCCCTTTCTATCCTTTCTCTAGCACCTATACCCTAGAACATTAAGCTGCCAGTCCTGTCCATCTGGTGGTCCATCCAGATCTGGGTAATGATAGCATACAAACCAACAGGCAAAATTCGCCAGTTACTCTCAAAGACAAAAGACCCCATACCCACAATGAGCAGGACAAATGTGATGCACAAAATACCATGCGGCAACTGCGAGAAACACTACGTAGGATTGACGGGCAGGAAATTCGCCACCCGGATACATGAACACCAACTCACAGCAAAACGGCACGGCCAACTCTCTCGCGTTTCAATACCCTCCAACATAGAAGGAGATCAGTTTAACTGGGACAAAGTAACAAGCAAAAGAAAGACAATTACAAGAATTTCTGGAGGCTTGGTTTACAACCACTGGTGCGATAAACAAACATGTTGAAATAGACCCCATCTGCATACCACTATGGTGCAAAACCGGAAAGAGGACTACCCACCATGACAAACCGGACCACATAAATTCAGAGCAAGACAGAACAACAGCACTTCAACAAAGGATCGTCAGCACTGAAGATGTCACCTAGAAGGGAGATGAAACATTTGCATGAAAACCAGCTAGCTTAGCGAACCCACCAACAACTCTAGCCACAATCTGAGCTACAGATCTCCGCTAAAACTTTGAACTTGTAATAGTATTGGAGTACAATTTTGCTACTACTGATGGCCTGTCTTGAGTTGCTAGATCTGTTTAAAGTGTTTTCCATTTAGCACAACAATAGTGCCACATGGGATTTAGTCTCCACAAGGGCTATGTGGTGATTACTCGTACCGATAATGTCATGTATAGATGCATCTGCAGCATGTACATGTTTGAGGATGTGGTCAAATATGTTTTTCTTTCTTGGTGGTTTCCTCACCACTTGCCATTGACCCAGTCTAACAGCTATGCTCTTTAGGACTCAAACAGCTCAGACAGTAGTGGTGCTACCAAGCTACTCTTGGTGAAGGATATTGAAGTCCCATTCCCATAATGCATTCTGCATCTTTGCCACCCTCAATGCTTTCTCCAGGTGGTGTTCAACATGGAGGAATACTGATTAATGAACAAAGGATGGGTGGAGATAGCGTGAAGAAGGGTCACCTGACCCAAAACGTTAACTCTGATTTCTGTCCACAGATACCGCCAGAGCTGCTGAGCTTTTCCAGCAATTTCTATTTTTGTTATTGTTGGTGCTTGACTAGTTTGAGAGCTCTCCAATTTGGCACTACTTCCCAGATCTTGGTGAAGAGCATTGTCCAAGGTCAGCAGGGTCATTGTCTTTTGTGGTACTGAAATTGAAGTTTAATTTCCCCTACCTTTTTTGAGACTTTTCGGAGGTATGATAACAACTGACTGGCTTGGTAGGCCATTTCAGAGGGCAGTTCAAGGTGAACCACATTGCTTTGGGCCTAGAGTCATTGTATAGGGGACCAGGTAAGCAGCAGCTGTTTTCTTTCCCTAAAAGACATTAGTGAACCAAATAGGTTTTTATGACAATGGTCAGTTGTTTCAGATGTAATTCCAGTTTTTTTTGATTGATTGTATTTAAATTCCACCATCTGTCATGGTAGGATTCTGATCTGGGTCCCCAGAACATTACTTGGGTCTCTGGATTACTAGTCCAGTAACAATAGTACTTATTCAGTACCTCAACTGGAAAAGCTACTATTTTAAATCCTTTCGTAGAAATAGGTCATCTTTGTCTATGGACAAATTATGGACAACCAATATGGTTACCATCCCAGACACTAGGTCACTGACTCTAGACGCATGTGCATTCCTCCTCTTGAAATACAGCATTGGCAGCTGTATTTTTAGCTGTCTTGGTCCCACACTCTGTAATACCCTTCCTAGGTACAAGGTATGGGTATATACTCCATGCCAATACCACTTACCATCCTTAGCATCTATTGCACTCTTTTTTTTGGTAGAAAAATTGTCTTTCCCCAGTAGAAGTTTGAGTGGCTCAGTATTCCTTCATATAAAGAGAGGATTACCTATCTCTTGAATAATGTGTTAACTTTCCTTTTGACAGGCATTCTCTGGCTGCTTCTTCATCACCCTCTTATCAGTGTTTGTACTTGGCTATAATTGCAGCTATGTGAGGCTACAACTTGGGTTGCTGTACTCTCCATCAGGGTTCCTTTCTTTGCATTGACCTTGTGTCCCTGAATATATCCAATGGATGTGCTTTGCAACTTCCAGAAATCTACACATAGATGGCCCACCTTGTGATAATGGAAACACTTAGGCCTTCAGACATCATTTCCACACTCTACACTTTCTGGCTTCAGGAGAACATCCAAGGCATTCCCAATAGTTTGTACCTTCTCATCCCTGGCAACTTGCCTTCCTTTCATCCTCCCACATTCTGTAAGTCTCAGGATGTTGGAGGTGACAGAAAAAGGGTTTAGATCTGTGTTTCAAAAGAGAGCTGAGTATATATTTGAAAGTGATGAACTTAGACAGCTACGGAGTTAAGGCTGGAAAATGAGACCAGCTGGCAGCTCTTTTTGGAACCAGTACAGACACAATGTACTGTAAAATTCTACAATTCTATTACCTTGAAATCAGCAGCCATCTCTGCCTGTCTTGCAGTTGCAACCTGAGTGAGTACTTACTAATCGATGGAGTGAAAATTATTTCTCTAAGCCTCTCATACACAGTCTCCATCTTTAATGCCTGCATCCAAGCAGAATTATTTAGATTCACCCTCCCGAATTCTATGCACGTCTGCCCAGGGGCCATCTTGTTTAAGAATGGCCTTTGTGCTGCTTAATTATCTATGGAACCCTTTTCAGAAAGCAATGTGTGAACCTCATGGGTTCTGCCTATCAGCAGGCATTGCATTAACAGTGTTCAGTTCTTTTAACATCTCATTTCAAGAAAGGCCACATGTTTCATTGATGGAACTGTGAGAAGGAAAAGAAGCCCCTTGATCTCAACAATCCCCTGGAGGGCTTTTCTTGGCATTCTTGGGTCTGCTGCTAACATCTTTAATAATTTATATCCCTCCAAGTGCATTTCTGTTTTGAGGTACCCTCTTGTTCTCACATCTGACTCAGCACCACGCTTTTCTCTCGGTGAGTCTGTTGAGCTGCTGTCAACGGATGTCAAATGTGGAAACCAGCAATTAAGAGGCTACGTTTAGGAAAAATATCTCTACCTGTCTGACTTCCGCAAAGTGTAAGCTTGGGAGCCCCATTCCATCTCAAAGTCAGGAACTTCAAACCCACAGGAAAATCTTTACTAATATTTCAGGTTGATAACCTTTAACCAATGCTTAGAGGGATGAGTAAAATCGTGTGTGTTTTAAGGAGGCCTGAAGGATGTAAGGTAGGAGGAGAGGCTTAAGTATCCAGGAAGGGTTTGACAGAGTGTGGGAGCAAGGCACTGAAGGCACAGCTGCCAGTGCTGTGATTTCAAGAGGAGGAAGGTATATGTGGCTAGAGTCAGAAGTTTGGTGAGTTTGGGGAAAGTTACATTTCCAAAGGAGATTGAAAATGTAGAATAAGACCTTATGTGGATTCAGTTGGGGGAGGTGATTGCCCAGAGGTATTATCACTGGATGATTAATCCAGAAACTCAGTTAATGTTCTGGGGATCCAGGTTTCAATCCTGCCAAGGCAGATGGTAGAATTTGAATTCAATAAAAGCAAATACCTGGAATTAAGAATATATTGATGACTATGAAACCATTATCCATTCTTGGAAAAACCAATCTGGTTCAATAATGCCTTTCGCGGAAGGAAATCTACCATCCTCATCCTCATCTTGTGTGATGCCAGACCCGCAGCCCTCTGAAATGGCCTAGCAAGCCATTCAGTTGTATCAATCGCTACAAAGAAATGAAACCAAATGGATCACCTGCCATCAACCTAGGCACTGGAAAAGACAACAATAGAAATAGTCCTGTCGACCCTGCAAAGTCCTCCTTATTAACATCTGGAGACTAGTGCTAAAATTGTGAGCTCTGTCTCACAAACTAATCAAGCAACAGGCTAACATGGTCATATTCATGGAATCATACTTTACAGAGAATCTCCCAGACACCATGATCACCATCTCTGGAAATGTCCTGTCCTTCTGACCGGACAGACCCAGCAGAGGTGGTGGCACATAGTCAGGAGGGTGTCCTCAACATTGACTCCAGACAAGGAAACTTTCTGATGATTACCATGTACCATCCTCCCTTGGCTGATGAATCAGTACTGAAGATGGCAAGGACATAAAGCATACTCTGGGCGGGGAATCTCAATTTCCATTACCAAGGGTTGCTCAGCAGCAGTATTACTGATCGGGCTGTCTGGGTCCGAAAGGACATAGAGGCAGATTAGTCTGGGACTTTTTCTCTGGAACATAGAAGGTTGAAAGGTGACCTTATAGAGGTTTATAAAATCATGAGGGGTATAAATAGAGTTAATGGTAGGTGTCTTTTCCCTAGGATGGGGGATTTCAAGACTAGGGGACATATTTTTAAGGTGAGAGGAGAGAGATTTAAAAAAAGACATGAGGGGCAAAATTTTTTACACAGGGTGATTCGCATGTGGAATGAACATCCTGAGAAAGTGGTGAATGCAGGCACAGTTACAGTTAAAAGACACTTAGTTAAGTACATGAATGGGAAGCGTTTGGAGGGATATGGGCCAACCGCAGGCAGGTGGGACTAGTTTAATTTGGGATTATGTTTGGAAAGGACTGGTTAGACCGAAGGGGCTATATCACCTTATGACTCTATGACGTAGCTGCGAGACTAGGTGGTGAGGAAATCAACAACAGGGAAAAACATGACCTCATCCTTACCAATCTGCCAGCTGCAGGTGCATCTTTCCATGACAGTATCGGTAAGAGTCATCACTGCACAGTCCTTGTGGAGACGAAGTCCTGCCTACACATTGAGAATAACTTCCATCGTGTTGTGTGGCACTATCACCACGCTAAATAGGACAGACTTTGAACAGATCTAGTAACACAAGACTGGGTATTCATGAAGCACTGTGGGCCAGCAACATTAGCAGAATTGTACTCCAGCACAATCTGGAACCTTGTGGCCCAGCTTATCCCATACTCAACCATTACCATTAAGCTGGGTGATCAACTTTGCTCCAGTGCAGGAGGCATGCTAGGAGCAGCACTAGGCATACCTGAAGATGAGGTGTCAACCTGGTGAAGCTACCAAACAGGACCACTTGCATACCAAACAGAGAAATTAGCAAGTGATAGACCGAACTAAGCGATCCCACACCAGCGGATCAGATCTAAGCTCTGCAATCCTGCCACATCCAATTGTGAATGATGGTGGACAGTTAAACAACTCACTGGAGGAGGAGGGTCCACAAATATCCCCATCCTCAATGATGAAAGAGCCCAGCATATCAGTGCAAAAAAATAAGGCGGAAGCTTTTGCAGCAATCTTCAGCTAGAAGTGCTGAGTGGCCGATTCATATCGGCCTTGACCAGAGGTCCAAGCATTATGGATACCAGTCTTCAGCCAATTCAATGCACCTGATGTCAAGAAATGGTTGGAGACACTGAATACTGCAAAGGCTCTGAGCCCTAACAACGTTCCAGCAATAGTACTAAAGACCTGTGCACTAGAACTTGCTGCTCCTCTACCCAAACTCTTCCAGTACAGTTACAACACTGGTATCTACTCGGCAATGTGGAACATTACCCAGGTGTGCCCTGTACGTAAAAAGCAGGACAAATCCAACCCAGCCAATTTTCCACCCCATTGGTCTACTCTCAATCATCAGTAAAGTGATGGAAGATGTTACCAACAGTGCTATCGAACAGTACCTGCTGAGTGATGCCTAGTTTGTGTTCCATCAGAGACACTCAGCTGCTGATGTCAATACAGTCTTGGTTCAAACATGGACAAAAGAGCTGAATTGCAAAGGTGAGGTGAGAATGACAGCCTTTGATATCAAGGCTGCATTCGACCAACTTTAATCAGGGGCAAACACTCCACTGATTGGAGTCATACCTGGCACATGGGAAGATGGTTGTGATTGTTGGAGGTCAGTAATCTCAACTCCAGGACATCTGTGCAGGAGTTCCTCACAGTAGTGTCATAGGGCCAACTATCTTCAACTGCTTCATCAATGACCTTCCCTCCATCATAAGGAAGTGGGGATGTTTGCCAATGATTGCATAATGTTCAACACCATTCACAACTCCTCAAGTATTGAAACAGTCCATTTTTGAATGCAATGAGATCTAGACAATATCCAGGCTTGAGCTGATAAGTGGCAAGTAGCATTCGCGCCATAAAAATACCAAGCTATGACCATCGCCCCTTGACATTCAACGGTGTTACCATCACTGAATCCCCCATTATCAACATCCTGTACAATTGATCACAAAACTAAATTGGACTTGCAACATAAACACAGTGACTACAAGGGCAGGTCACAGGTTAGGAATACTGCAGTGAATAACTTACCTCCTGACTCCCCAAAGCCTGTCCACCATCTGTAAGATACAAGTCAGGACTGTGAAGGAATACTGCCCAGTTTCCTGGGTGAGTGCAGCTCTAACAACACTCGAGAAGCTTGATGCCATCCAGGACAAAGCAGCCCACTTGATGAGCGTTACATCCATAAGCATCCACACTCTCCACTACCGACACTCATTCGCAGCAGTACGTACTATCTACAAATTACACTGGACAAATTCACCCAAGGTCCTCAGACAGCACCTTCCAAACCCATGACCACCCTATCTAGAAGGACAAGGGCAACAGATACATGGGAACACCACCACCTTCATGTTCCGCTCCAAGCTACTCACCATCTTGACTTGGAAATATATTGTCATACCTTCACTGTTGCTTGGTTAAAATCCTGGAATTACCTCCCTAATGGCATTGTGAGTCGACCCACAGCAGGTGGACTGCAGTGGTTCAAAAAGGCAGCTCACCACCACCTTCTCAAGGGCAACTAGGGATGCACCAGTAAGTGCTAGCCAGCTAGTGACTCCCACATCCTACAAATGAATTTTTAAAAAAACGCAGCAATGGAAATTTTAAGTATGAAGACGTGGATGACTGACAGCTAACTTAGGGATAGGAATATGCCATTCAGCCTTGCCCTTTGAACCTATTCTACTTTGTGGCTGATCTTGAATTCATATACCTGGTCTGATTGCATAACACTTCTAATCCTAGCCTGGCTTACCTTTAAAAAAAAAAATCTCCAGTGTGCCTCAATAACTTTCTAGGAAAGAGTTCCAGATTTTCACTCCCCTTAGTATGGAGAAGTGCTTCCTAACATTAACCCTAAAATACTTAGTTTTAATTTTATGGCTATTTGGTTACTCACCACCAACTATACTCCTGTCCTGGACTTGTTTACTGGAGGAAGCAAAGTAATGCAGGTTAGTGAAGATTGGTGAGAGATATATAAGATTTGATGGAAACGAGGATACAGGCAGAACAACTTTGGATGAGTTAGATCTACAGAGAATGCAAGATGTAGATTATTAAGAAAAAGGAATAGTGGAATATTGAAGGTAAAAAGATGGTTGCAGATTTTAATAGCAGATAGGTTTTCACTGTCCCTAATTCAGTTTAAGTTATAAACATTAATTTGAATAAGACACCAACAGTATTAAATGATGGTTAAGGGATGAAATGAAGTTCGTGCAAAGGCTGGAGGGTTTATTGTGTTGAGCTAAAGATGATGGCTTTGCTTGAAGGAAATGAAAGCTGATCCTAGGCTGGACATAGGACAAATGATCTAATGGTACATTAACAGTGGACAGAGGCCTAGTAGTGAAATAGAGCTGGGTGCCATAATCAGAATGGATAAATTTGCCAAAGGATTGCCAGCAGCTTTGGAGGAATGCTTGAGGAACTCTGCAGTATGGGGCATAGTTCAGCCTGAAATGAAGTCCACCTCTTTTGCCCATTTTATTGTTGTGCCACCACACATTGCAACAATGAGTAATTTAGGTTGTGTTTACTTGAATTCTTAATCCCAACTCATTCATGATGAGGCATTAGGCTTCTCTCTTTGGCCCTCATGACTGTCAATATAGTTGATGACACCCAGCTCTACCATACCACCATCTCTCCTAATCTTCTAATTTGCAACATTACATGCCTGATATCCAGAATCCATTTGCAGAAATTTCCTGCAACTAGGTTTGCGAAGATTGAAGCTCTTGCCTTCAGAACCCCACATCAGGTTTTGTTCCATAGCTAGCCACTGACTTCAATCATTTCCCTGGTAACAAATATTCTGAGATCTAATCAGAATATTTGTATCTTTAGTGTTGTATTTTGTCCTGAAATGTATAGTATCCAGAGTATTGTATATATTTTTGATCTCCTTATCTTCAGAAACGTGGCGCAGATGTGAAGCACTGAATGACCTTTTTCTGAACAATTACTGTTCTATAATTCTGTGATAGAATGAGTGCAATAAAATTTATTGATTACTGAGATGGAGGGGTTGTCCTATGAGGATAGCTTTAGAAGGTCAGACTTGTACTCTTAAAGTTTACAAAAAAATGAGGTCTAATCTCGGGAACCTACACAAAATCTTACAGAGCTCAACCAATCAGTTGCAGGAAGGATGTTTCCCTGGATGGAGGCGTTAATCTAGAACTAGGAATCGCAATCTCCAAGTAAAGCCATTTAGGACTGAGCTGAGGATGAGGCTCTTTACTCAGAGGGTCATGAACCTTTCAAATTCAATACCCAGGTAGTCTGTGGGGGCTCAGTCATTGAGTTTATTTAAGACAGAGATGAAAAGATTTCTAGATAGTAAAAGCATTGTTTGATATGGAGCCAGATTGAGAGGAGGTATTGTGGTAGAAATTGGCAGAAAATCTATTTGAATGGCAGAACAGGTTCAAGGGTCTGAATGGCCTCCTATTTCCTGTATTGCTATGAGCTGAGTTTCTGATCACCCATCCATTCATCACCTAGACCACCAATTTCAACTTCAGTAACATTGTCCCTTTACCAGTTTGTCTGTTACTGAAATCCCCATCCATGCCTTCGTTTCCATGAAACTTGACTTGTTCAACAACCATTCTTCTGGCAGGCTTCCCACTCTCCGTCCTTCATAAACTTGTGCTCAACAAAAACTGTCACCCAAATTCTAACACACATCAAGTTCCATTTGCTCATCTCTCCTGGTTGTTGACCATGTTGGTTACTTTTTCAGTAGTGCCTCAACCTTAAAATTCTTTTTCTTGTTCTCAAATTCATGTCGCCTCCCTAGTTCTGCGACTACTGCAGCCATTCAGTTGGGCTTCCTGCTGATCCTCCGTTTTAATCACTTCACCCATCCCTTCAATTGCCTCAGCTTAAATTTTCTCTCTTAATCACTTAGCTTCTGTACTACTGGTTCCTCTGTTAACATGCTTCTTAAAACATACTGGTACCTATTTCACCAAATTTTGGCATTTGTCGTGTACTGTATTATGAATTTTTTTGCTCCTGTGAGGTGCATTTTTATTAGATTTTGTTGTGTTAAAAGTGTTTTATGAATGCATGTTGTTGGAACATTAAGTGGATTTTTTTAGGGAAGGACTTTTCTAAGAACCATGTTGTTAAAAAGTTTTTGTGATTGCTAACATCTTTAAAATTGTACAACACACTTACTAAGGAGAAATGTATCCCCAAATGCATTTCTTTTACAGATGCAAGTTATAATGCGTTAATTACTGTAAAAGTAAATCAAACTGTAGGATACATATATTCAAATTATTTAACAAAGTTCAGTGAGGCAGTTTGTTTCTTTGATCAAAATGTGGTATGGAGAGCTGTATTTGGAATTTGTTTACTTAGTTCTGTGTTTGGAGCAATTTACACACATTTGGCTACTTGGAGTGATTAATCACAATTCTGGCCCAATAAAGGTCACTCATTGCAGGCATCTTTTTTTTCAAAAGCATGGAATATACAAGCTTTTATCAGAAAATGTAAGTTAAAAGTTAGGCTGCTAGTTTAAATTTAGATTTGTCTTTTAACATGTAAATAGACTAGGTGTTGAAATCAAAGCAGCTGACTCTATTCATTGAACAATGGGACTGCTGCCACAGTCAGAGGCTTCATGAGTGTGAATAAGCCACATCCCGGTGCTAGTTAATTAGCAAAGGATTATTAATGATGCATTGCTGCATTTGCTAGTCTTAGCCCTATTATTACAGTCAAATGCGTTCGTACACAAGGCAGGAATGGTCATTGTGATGCAAAGAACAGATTAGTCACATTAACATAAGAAAAGTGCAGAGGGCTTTTTTGTTTTTTGTTTATACAAAGCAATGTCCTCAAAGGAGTTGTGATTTCAACACTAAATACTACTTCACTTGTGCATTGTAACTTCTCTCCCACTAAAGAGTACATTAAAAAGGCATAAAAGAAATAGTTTCAAAATTATTTCTGAATTTAGCAAATCCAATTTATTTAAAAATGTAAATAAAGCGAATTCATTTCCTCTTCACCACCCCCCCCCCCTCAGTTTTCCCCCATATCTACCTGGAAAACATTTCTGCACATATTTATTAATAAACAAATTCATTGTCCAGAAATCTGCCATTTTAGATCTCCTTCCGTTTAATGTTCCATTGCTTTAAATGGAGCTCAAACATTGTCTGGGAAATAAGTCAGAGCTCCTTGACCCTGAAAAGGAATGTTACTGACAAAGCATCATGGGCATCATTTGGTTGTTAATGTATTTAACTTTTGTTTTTAAACCTGTATCTACTTTCTTTCATTTGATTCATGATCATACTTACATCTTATGACAATTTCCTTCAAAGGATTTATTTCCAAAACCACTTTGGAGGTTTCTTTTCAATTACAAAGATGTGAAAATACAAATTAATTTTGACAAAATATACCTTGATTTAATTCTTAAAAATTGTGACCTGCATAACATTCTTCATTAATATCATTGAAGAATGCTAAGAATGAATATAATAGAAACTTAAACAGTGTTGTTTAATTCCCATGTTCCCAGCAACACTATTACTGTTTCCAGTCTTTGTGATTCCCCAGCTACGACTCTGATTTTCAATCTCTTAAATCCAAATGAGAGATTGGAGAATATTGGTGAACATTTAGTTTTGCCATTTGTCACCAGATTTAGCTGAACCACATCAATCTGTTCTGTTCACCTCCTTCACCATAACTGCCTTAAGCTTTCTGATCATCCTTGGTGCACTAAGATACCAGCCATCTCTACCCTCGTTTGCAGTTTCTTTCCAATCAGCTTCATACTCCATTCCACTGTCTGCTCCACCTTTACCTCTACCACCAAATTTGAACAGTTCAAAGCCACCTTTGCTGCAAAGAAAGAAAGCATGTGTTTTGTTGATTCCCTGACCATTTTGGTGCCCACCAATTCAGACCACTACACAAGGATGCCTTCACTCTGGTCCAGAACACCCATCATTTTTCTAGTTTATGTTCTGAACCCCCAGACTGTCTTTTTGAGATCTTGTGTATTACCTTGATCCCATCCACCGAAGTACTGACTACTCAGTTTTCTGTCCTGGCCTCCGTGCTAATCAGTATTATAAATGCTTCTGTCGCTTCAATAAAACACTCGAATCCTCCACTACTTTTATGCCACCAGACTGCTGATCTGATACAACAAGGTGCAGGGCTGGATGAACACAGCAGGCCAAGCAGCATCATAGGAGCAGAGAGGCTGACGTTTCGGGCCTAGACCCTTCATCAGATCTGATATCCAGTTTTATTTGAAGCATAATTTCTTGTAACTATTAGAAAGACCAAAGTCATAGTGAGAAGCCTCTGAGCAAACTCTCTGATTTTGCCACCTACTTTATTTTCTTGCTCTAGCCAGAACTATTTGCAGCCAACCTGTCCTCCTCAAACCGAGCTGAGTTTCTTACTCAATATTCTCTTTATCATTAAGACAATATGTTTGTACCTCTGGTGTTACACAGCCACTTGTTGCTAGAACACTCATCCATGTCTTTGTCATCAGTAAACATGGCTTTTCTGGTTGTCTCCAGGTTTAGCTTCCATTTTTCACCTTTCATGGCTGATCCAAAACTCTGCTGCCTGCATCCTTTTCCACACCATGCTTTGTGTACTCATTACCCTTTATTCACTGGTTTCTAGTTGGGTAAAAATGCACGGATGGGGAATATGGGCAAGAGTTGCATAGGAGGGGTTTAGAGGGCAAGTCTGAGGTTGTCATAGTTTGCATACTACTTATAGGGACTGCAGGAGCACTCTTGATTTCCTGATGCCACAAAAGAAAGTTTTTTATAAAGCCCTACCTTTCAGGGCTTTAAGCAGATTCCCTGCTCAGAAGCAGGTTAAAATGCCACTGGGGTGCAATTGTCATCAAAAGATCCCAATTAGTGCTTCATGCACGTACTTTTGTTGCCTGAATAGGCAACATTCTAGAGTGTAAATCCAGACTTTTTAACTTCCCACCTTCCCACCCAAAGGCATAGTTCTGTGGGCAAAAATGGTTAAAATTTCCTGATTGGTTAATGCAAAGATATATCCAAATATTTACTTTTAGGTAAATGAACTTTTCCAATCTAATATTATTCTGGATTGCTGTAAGATTCATAAAGCAGTTTTATAAATCTTACTTTGGAATGCAACATCTAGTATGATAATATGAACTACTTATTTGTATTTAATATAGTACAAAAGTTGTCCCCAGTGCCTCTTTAAACGCTATATTCCACAAACATACAAAACTTCTAATATTGATGAAAAATGATAAGTCTCTTCTATAATGGGTCAAATTTGGCATTGGCAGAATGAGTTAGTCAGTCCCAGAAAGTACATATCTTAAGGGAGAGACCTGAGGGGTGTAAAATTAGGATATATAGTATTGTGCGTGTGTGTGTGTATATGAATTAAAGAATTTTGCATCTGAAACTGCCATCTTGCTTTAGGTTTTTTTTTGCAGTGAGTGTTCACATCACAGTTTGTGTACTCAAGGAGCTGACCTTCACTTTACATTCCCAGTTTTTGGCTTTGTGATTGTTAGTAACTAGGATCAAAGGGCAGAGGTCAGCAGCGTAAGTACACAAATGGTGCATTACTGCTCTTCATCCTTTCTACAAAAAGTTAAATAACTTAAAGATTGAGAGAAGGCACATTTTCTTATTGTTTTTTTTTCCTGTATTACAAGTAAATTTATTCTAGGATTTTTCAGTATGCTTTCTTTTTACTATTGTTTGAAATGTTCCAGATTAATTACATGTAATATATTGTCATTTTCAGCAGTTAATGGATCAACTCAAACATACACATTTTGAAGTCATTCAAAAGCATTTACAGGAAAAGTATATTCAATGACTATCACTATTATTGGTTGTCATTTATTGTTCAGTCAAATGTCTACATGGCCAGGGCCTGGTCAGGCAATAGCCTCTTTTTTTAATGGCTATCCTACTGGTAAGGAGGTGCAACCTTTAGTATATTTATAACAATATCAGAGTTAGAATCTTTAATGTTTTGAATAGTGAAAGTTATTTTCCTCATTTGGTCCAATGAGAAACCATCAGAAAGCCTTTATGCTTTCAAAATACTCAACCATTTGAATTCTTTAATTTGAATTTGAAAAGCCCCTTATCTGTGACATCACATACAATTAACATAAAGATCTGATTTTGCTGGCTTTCATCAACATAATGGCAGTGAGATGTGCTTCCAAGAGGACATGGTTTGCTGATCAGGCAGGGGGACTAATCATGTCATTTTAAATGCTTCTGTCTTACTTGGAATGAAGCAAGAATCAAACTTTATGGAAGGTAAAGTACTGTATTCTTAACTTTGATATGGAATAATACTGTTGAAAGTCTGTTTCAAACTCAATTCTGAATGTTTTGTAATGAGCAATAGAATTTGCTCTTTCGATACTGCTCATTTTAAGCCCTTGGTTATACATTGGCATTGATGGATCTGTGAGGGAGGATTCTGGCTTGTAATAGATGGCCTTGCTTTACCATTGACGACACATGTGCCCCGATTCTCTAGTGAATCCTCTGCAATTTTTTTTTGCAATCGTTACCAATCCGGTAATAATTCAAGCAAGTGTTTGGATTGTTTAAATGTTGGTTTGCCATCCGGAATGGAGCAGAGCCTGAGGTTGTATACCAGCAGTTTTGGATTAATTCATGTTTTATAATTACTTCGGTGTTGCCTAGCTACAGTGTGAATGACAAAAGACACCGAAATTAAAACACTTACGAGGACCATACAATACATACATTTGCTGTTGCTCATTGTCACTTAACCTCCCAATTTTAAATTAAATGCTACTGTTCTCTGTTTAAGGGTTAATCTTTGAGGTTACAATGTTAACAAAAAAAAATAGAGCTATCAGTTCCATTCAGATAACCTTTGGTCATCGGAGGACTCGAAGCAAAGTTGTGACCTTAGGGCTTGAACTTTACTGTCACATGACCAGCTTGTAAACTGACCTGTGGGGTTGACTGTTGCATCTAAGCTTCACAGAAAGTAGCGCTGGGAAACATGAGGTGCTTTCTAACTGCTGATAATTTCTAGCAAATATTTGCATGGATGGCTGCTATGCAAGTTACTGGCAAACTGGGAGAAGAATGAAATGGATACATGGGAAGGTAGTATGAATGTTAATCACATTATTTAAATTTGATATCAGCTGCTATCTAGTTTTTTTAAAAGAAAGCTACCAGCAAACACTGGCCTCGGGGGAGGAGACTCAGCAACTGCCTTAATTTTAAAACGCGTAAAGTGACATCGTTTTGTTCTTAACACTATACTATCTGCACTTTTTGCGAAGAACCAAAAAACTGAAGCAAACCATTTATTTTTTTACGTTATTACTTAGGTAATGACTTGCATGTTCTGGTTTTTGATTAACAGATTACTTAACTGGGATCTGCTTTTTGCATGTCGTGCGCTTTTTCGGTTAGCTTGGTAGAGAGTTGTTTAAGAAGCCCTTTGTTTTAACTCTTTGAAAAGGTTTTTTATGCTTGTTAATTTTTGATGAAATGGTGACTCGTGACAACTGCTTCTGAAGTGTAACCTACTATCCCCAACCCCCACCCGCAAATCTCCCTGGGGTTGATACTGACTCACAAATGGTTTAAGGTAGATAAGCGGGTTTAGAGAATGGAATGCAAAGAGACAAAACATCAGTGTCTCTTAAAAATATTTGTTTTCAGAGCCTTTTATTAATTTGGAAAATAGCCTAGCCTATTTCCAGGCTTCCATTGTTTGTATGTGTGCAGCTAGAGAACTTGGGAGCATCTGATGGCCATTAAATCCTCCGTAGGCCACAGCTTGTGACTGATATCCCACAGGCCCAGTCAAACTCTTGCTCATGCTGTCTGTAATTAACTACTATTGTTTTCAAAACAGTAGAAAATCATGGTTGGAGATATTTTTGAATTAAGCATATTTTCTAAAGATCGAAATCTTTTGAGTAAAAGCATAACGTCATTTAAAATAAAAGCAACATTTTCAGGATTTGATTTATGTTGTGGTCATATGACAGCTTTTTTTTTGTATGTACACATGTTTAAGCCTCCAATGTCTATTTGATAGGAATGATCAGCTGGAACAGGAGGTGGGAGTGTAGTGTGATCCCTAAATCTGTTTGTAACAGCTGAGTATGAGGGTTAAAATAATTGGTGGTTTTATATAAATGAACATGTTCTCTGTGATGAACATTATTCTCTTTAAGAAATGTTTAGAATTTTTACTTTCTTCACCTGCAATATATGATCTTAAGTCAGTGCACACTTTTTAATTTGATCCTGAAAGTTATAATTTAAAAAAAAATTGCTTATCAGCCTTCTGTATTCAGTTCAATTTTCAGTTTTTGTAATATCAAATAAGCCAAGAAGAATTATATATTGCTTTGTGGACTTGATTTATAATTTTCATGTAATTTGTTTTAAACACTTCAAATTCAGCTACTTATTTGAGTTGAACACTTGGGAATTAACTTATTTTTAGCAGAAGTATTTTTTAAAGTTAATAAGGTGATGTGAACATGCTTTGTTTTGCAACTATCAATTTAAGAAAATATAGAAAATGCATTTGGTCTTTTCAGAGGCCAAAGAATGTATTTATTTCTGCATAATAAACTGTCAATTTAACAATACACAGACAAATAATATATTCCCACTATGCATTTGTGCTACTTTAAACAAAAATTCAAAGTATGGCTTCTGTCATGTAGTTTACGCAACTTTTTTTTTGCAAAAGCTGAGCTACTGTTACTTTTGTCATTTTAATTTAAAGTTTTAATACAAACAAATTTAAAATTTTTCCATCTAACATTTCTAACATTATGGTACCGTAATGCAGCTTCATTAGCAAATATTCTTGAGCTTTTGTGAATTGTGTATTTAATAGAAGTACAAATGCCATAGTTGACCGTAAGTTATGCTATTTTATGTTGCTTTTAGCTATTTATTTTCCAAGTGCTGAAAACTCCATTATGTTCCATGTATACTTTCAGTCTGTACAGTGTAAATAGTGTTTTTGGGGAAAAAATGGCAGTACTGAATATTATAATTTGTAAGTCATTGGAACAAACCAATTGAAAATTCACATTTAAAATGTAGTTGCAATAGAAATTTGGCAAGAGAAATGTACTCCCTGTTAGAGAATATCCAAATATTGTTTTCATTAAAGCCATTTTTAGCAATGTTTTCCATGCTTCTAGATGTCAGTTGCAATCTTAATGTATTTTATTAAATGGCTTGAGAAATGTTTACTATTTTAGCAAGCAGAGGATATGAGTTATTACATTGTTCATTTATAAGTGACTGTAGCAAACTTCATCTAACATTGTACACAAAAGCATTAGGTGGTTAATGTATTATGATTTCCCTAATACCCAAAGAAAAACATTGACTTTTTATGTCTTTGTATTTAATGCTTATGTGCTGTTTAAAAAGGAAAATGTCTGATTGCATTAAGAGTTGTAACTGAGGCACGGTTACTTGATCATTATCACTTGGGCATAGTGCTGCTGCTGGAGTACAGGGGGTTAATTCAGTTGAGGTTTTTCACCATTGCTGCGATTTGTGGATTACTCCAGAGCAGCACAGTCTGGTCTTTCAACATGTAATTTCCCAAGCAGGAAGTCTTATTTATTTTGCTTAGCTCCTAGGTTTGGTTGGAGTATGTGTATCCGAGAGAGCGAGAGAGTGTGTGTTGGGGGAGGAAGGGCAGGGATGTTGGAGAAAAGGAGGAGGCAGTGTAGTGGAAGGAAGATTGATGTTTAGGGGGTTGGGAGTGAAAGAAAGGTGGGGGAGGGCATTGAAAGCTTAAGTGATTACTGTACCTAGGATAAATTGTATTGGCTCTGTGTGGTCCCACCCTGGTTTTGATGCATCTGTAGTGATTCTAAATAAGGGTTTTTAATACCTAAGTTTGTATCTTTTGCACTGATCTTCAGTATAGAGCTAAATCACTTAGGTTTAAGATTAAGCTTCCTAGGAGCCTTTGAAACCATTTGTTTAGCTTTTCTAGAGCTTTTTAAAACCATTTGTTTTTCAGTGTCAATTGAAATGGCCTGTGGTTTTTGTTAGGAAATAGATACCCATTTTTATGAATTATACTTCTCTTGATTTTTTTTTGTTCTAATTCTGGTGGAGATATTTGACTAAATGAGCCTTCTAACTAGTGGGAGGGAATTGGCAAAACACTAGCAATTCTTCAGATTCTATCTTTTTGGGAATTCAATGACTTCAGGGAGAACTGCGTTGACAAATGAGTGTAGGGACCCTTGAAAAATAAATTTGAAAAGGTATGTTGAGACTATTCACTAATACATTCCAATTCTGTGTGCAAGATAATTTTGAAATAGATCTTCCACTCAAATACTTGCAGCTTGACCTAAAGATTTGTATTGATGCTTTATATTGTTTGCACTGTTGACTCTAACCATATCCTTTCCTTTTTTTGTTTTAAGAAATTACACTTTACCTTAATTGGAATGAGTGTCAGTGAATTATATAATGAGGTGTATTTTAAGATTCGTTTGAAGTCATGTATTTGTCAATGTACTAATTTACCAATTCCTGAAGTCTTCAACATTCATTTATTCCTCAATAAATATTACAAAAGCAACTTCACCTGGTCACTATATTGTTATTTGAGAAAGCTGGCTATGCTCAATTTGATTGCTGCATTTTCTACAACAGTGATGCTTCTTAAAAGTGCATGTTTGGTTGTTTTTGTTTTAAAAGTCATTGAGACTTTGTGGTCATTAAATAATGCTGTGTCAGTGGAACACCTTTTTATCTTTCCTTCAACATTGCATTGAATTGTTTTCTGAAGAGCCTGCAGCAAAATATTTTTTCTTCCATTCCATTTCATGAGCGCACAAGAACTAGGAGCAGGAGTAGGCAATTTAATCCCTCAAACCTGCTCTGCCATTTGTTACAATCATGGCTGATCTCATTTTGGTCTCAATTCCACTTTTTCTGTCCATTCTCCAGAACTCTTCTTCAACCCATTAATTAAAAATCTGTGTCCCAGCATCCGATACACTCTGCAATGAATTCCACAGATTCATGTCCGTTTTGAAAAGTAATTCTCCTCATCTCTGTTTTAGGATAAGGGATGGAAAATTTAAAACCATGATCTCTCATCCTGGATCTCCCCACATGAGGCAACATCCTTTTTCCATCTTTGTTGATCCCCTTTAGCATCTTTTATACCTCCCAATTAGATCACCTCTCATTTCTCTGAACTTCACATGTATAGGTCTAAACTGCTCAATCCCTCATCTCTGGAATCAATCTCGTGAGCCACCTCCTGAAATGCAAATGGTAGCAGTGGAAATGTTTAAAATTATTTTTGTGGTGGTTTAGGCGAGGGCTCTATTAGATCATATTCTGGGGCAGCAATTTGAATGTAGTTTTATTATAAAGTAAACAATGGGAAGAAGAAGAAATTCAGTAAAATACAAGACTCAAGCTGGAGATTGCTGACAAGTGAGGGTAAGCTTGAAATCAGTTGGATTGAAGAGGGCTGCTATTCTTGTCACCTGCCTGCCTCTGCTGATACTCTGCTAGCGTTGAGATGGTGGTCAGATGCTTGCTCTTATGCCAGTTGAGGCACTTAAGAGCCCAATAGTTGGCTGTTTACCGACGCTGATAAATCTTAGTGGCCTGGTTATGTGCTTGGAGGGGGCAGGCAACTCAGCTTTTCAGATACTGGATTGTCAGTGCAGCCCCGCCCTTGGGAAAGACTAGGCCCAATGAGGCTATCCCATTTGTTTTCAAGTCCAGCTTTCAGCGCTGTTGGTGCTAAGGAATGGACTGGAGTTCCAGCAGGTGCCACCACCTCAAGTGGTCTTGCTCGAATTGGAGGTCTACCAGCTAACAGTCGCCTAAGAAATCCTAGAGCAGGAATATTCCCCCCATAGGGCAGAGCCTGCGGCCTCAAGCAGTTAACTAGCTGATGACTATAAAATCGCAGCTGGTGGATAGAAACTTGCCTTGGACTTTTCAGATGGTGGATGTGTCCACCCATTTAGCTCATATTTTGAGCAACTGAATGTGAACAATTAATGTGGAAGATTAGCTAAAACATGCTGTTAGTGTTAGCTAATGTTAAACATCAGAGGAAATACATCATTCACATTTTATATTCTAATTTTAATTAAGCAGAATAATTGCCATAGAAAATTAGATGCTTGGAATTTAAGGGGATGAGCTTGTATCTTTTTTGTTCTGAGTCTTGATTTTTACATGCGGTGTTGTTCCAAAATGTTGCTTGCTGTTTTAAGTATTTTATCTATTGTCCAATTTTGACTAAACATGAATTAAAGTTGAAGTATTTTCTTTTTGCATTTTAAAAAATTGTATCCTATGCATAAATTTAGAATTTTCGCACAGTATTTTGTTCTTAAATCGTACCCTTTTAAGCTAGTTCAGAACATGATTACAGCCTGCTAATACTTTTAAGCAAATATACGAAAAATATCACCTGTATCTAATGGATCCTATTTCTCACCAAATTAATAATCAAAAATAAAGTTGGTAGCTATCTCAAGCTTGTAGTCCACATTAAAACAAAATGTCCATTATTTAAAATATTAATAACTGCAGTTTAACACACAGATATAAAAAGCTTAAAAACAAATGCAACACTTGCAGAAGTGCAATGATGTAAATTAATTTTGTCAGATAATTTTGTATAGCCCTATCTTGGTCTTGTGTGAGGTGGTATCCCAAGAGAAGGAGGAACCAAAAATCTATTTAATGGTGCGCACTTTGAAGGCAAGTGGCAAAACAGGAACAATTCTTTTCCTGAAACCTTAAAGGCAGAAAGACATTACAACTGTCAGGTCTGTAGGGAGTGAAAAATGATCAGCAGTACAGTGAGAGGGAAACTAAGGTTGAGGCAAACATTGATCTAAAATCTTTTTGAGTACTTTCAAGAAACAGTGACCAAACCTGCACAATCTTCTGGGGGAAGACCATTCCAAGGATTCGTTGCTGTCTGTTTGAAGAAATCCTTCCTCATCTCTGTCCTAAATGGCCTTACTATAACTGAGGAAGGTGATCGTGCAGCTCTATTGCAAAAACTGGCTGACAAAATGAAGGTGTCACCGCAAGCTGTATTTCTAAGAAAGGTGGCTTTTTGTGAGTTTGGGACAATATTTCCTTAGATGAGTGTTAGGGCATGCCTGAAAGCACTTGGTAGAATTGAACCTCTAGCTGATAGTATCTAGTTAGCTGGAGGTTTCCTTGCAGAAGCCACAGTTCTGGATCTGCTATCCAGAGTCTGTAAGGCCATTTTTACAAATTTTTATTTTGTTTCTGTCAGACCAACAGATGTAGTTTTGTCTCTGAAGTCGTTGTAGCCAGTCTGTCTGTTGGCTGTTTATTATGCTGCCAACCACATTCCTGGGTTGTTGGAATTGTTCTATAATAATGGATTGGGGAGACTGGGCACATACACCTTAGAGTTTGGACGAATGAGACATGATCATGTTGAAGAAAGACAATGTTAGAACTCTTAAAGGGTTTATCTGGATGTATGCAAGAAGGTTTTTCCCCTGGCCGGGGGTGACCCGGGGATACAGTCTAAGAATAAGAGTTAGGCCATTTAGGACTGAGATGAGGAAGGATTTTTTTTCAATCGGACAACAATGGATTTCTGAAATTCTCTTCTCCCAGAAGGTTGTGCAAGCTTGGTCATTGAGTACTTTAAAGAAACAGACAAATAGATTTTAGATTAATGTTTTCCGAGCATTTTTTCAAAATGATCCAATGTTAAAATCTCCGACTTCATGCACCCAGAGTGAAATTATAGGTAGTTTGGGAGATGTAATGGGGGTAAATGTTCGTTGGTGTTTTGAGTTGTTGAGTAGGAGGTTGTGGGAGGGGCCTGAAAAAACAAAGAACCAACTTTTCACAGGCTGTGGTAGTTGAGTGAATTTTGCCTCCTGAGAGCAGATGATTTACCATGCTGGGTGGGATTGTGGCCATCAAAAGTCAGTCCACGCTTCCATGGCTGCCCTAGCTGTGTCTGAGCCCATGATGCCAAAATCTCCCGCTGTGAACCTACAGTTTGGGAACCCCTGCTCTAGCTGTTAAGTACCATGAGTTACAAGGTAGTCTGAGAAAGATGGTGTTAAATTAGAAAATCAGCCATGAATAAGTTGGGGAAAAAACACAACAAACTTGCAGGCCCCAAGGCCCTTGCTTTTATTGCCATTTCCTCTGCTTCAAAAGTGGTCACAATTTTGAGATCAGTCTCATAGATTTCTCTTCGATACATGTTTGTGCCAGTCCTCATGGATGCACGTTTTTTTTTCAAAGGGCATATACATAATTCACTGAATGCAGAGATATCACTTCCCTATATGTGTGTAATGTGTGTAATTGTGGCAGAAAATGCATGTAATAGGCATTAACAGACCAGCATTATAGATCTTTAAACTCATTTTATCAACAATATCACTCACTTCGTGCCTAAAAGTCTGATAGAATTTCTATATTATTAGATCAAAAACAGATCACAAATAGTTCAATATATGTTTTTCACTATGGTTTAAAAGTCAATGGGAAATTCTCCATCTGCAGTAAAGAAAGAGTACCTGAAGTCAAGCAGTTCTAAATTCTACTCTATTCCAGCCATTTCTAATTTTAACAGTGCCAGTTTTGGTGTCAAATTGGACTGTTAACAAACTTTAGCAGGAGTCCTTCTGAGGGTCCCTTGAGAAAATTTTGGCCTTGCTGCCCTCCAAAGGGAATGCTGGATGACTAGAGAAATTGAGGTTTTGGCCAAGAAAAAGAAGGAAGCATATGTCAGGTATAGATAGCAGGGATTGAGCAAATCCCTAGAAGAGTATAAAGACAATAGGAGTATACTTAAGAGGGAAATCAGGAGGGCCAAAAGGGGACATGAAATAGCTTTGGATTTGCCTTAACCCTATTTGCCAAACGGATTCTACAAATATATTAAGGACAAAAGGGTAACTAGGGTGAGAATGGGGCCCGTTTAAAGATCAGCAAGGCTTCCTACATGTGGAACAGCAGGAGATGGGGAGAATACTAAACAAGTTTTTTTTAATTCAGTGTTTACTTTGGAGAACGTTATGGAAGATGGAGAATGTGGGGAAATGAGCAGTGACATCTTAAAATGTCCAATATTACAAAGGAGGAGGTGCTGAACATCTTAAAATGCATAAAGGTGGATAAGTCCCCAGGACCTGATCAGATGTACCCTAGGACTCTGGGAAGCCAGGGAAGCGATTTGCTGGGCTTCTTGCTGAGATATTTGTATCATCGATAGCTAACGCTGAGGTGCCAGAAGACTGGAGGTTGGCTAACGTTGTGCCACTATTTAGTGGTAAGGAAAAGCCAGGGAACTATAGACCAGTGAGCCTGATATTGGTGGTGGGCAAGTTGTTGGAGGGAATCCTGAGGGACAGATTTACATGTATTTGGAAAGGGCAGGGACGGATTAGGAATAGTCAACATGGCTTTGCGCGTGGTAAATCATGTCTCACTGACTTGCATGAGTATTTTGAAGACGTAACAAAGAGGATTGAGGGTAGAGTGATGGACGCAATCTGTAGGGACTTCAGTATGGCATTCAACAAGGTTCCTCGTGGTAGACTGGTTAGCATGATTAGATCATATAGACTATAGGGAGAACTAGCTATTTGGATACAGAACTGGCTCAAAGGTAGACGAGAGGGTTGATTTTCAGACTGGACGCCTGTAGCACACCACTGGTTACAAGGATCAGTGCTGGTTCCACTGCTATTTGTCATTTTATATAAATGATTTGGATGTGAACATAGGAAGTATGGTTAGTAAGTTTGCAGATGACATTAAAATTGGAGGCGGAGTGGACAGCAAAAAAAGTTACCTCGGAGTACAACGGGATCTTGATCAGGTTGGCCAGTTGGGCTGAGGAGTGGCAGGTACAGTTTAATTTAGATAAATGTAAGGTGCTGCATTTTGGAAAGGCAAATCAGGGCATGACGTATACACTTCATGGTAAGGTCCTTGGGAGTGTTGCTGAACAGAGACCTTGGAGTGCATGTTCATAGTTCCTTGAAAGTAGAGTTGCAGGTAGATAGGACAGTGAAGAAAGCATTTAGTATGCTTGCCTTTATTGGTCAGTGCATTGAGTACAGGAGTTAGGATATCATGTTGCGGCTGTACAGGGCATTGGTTCACTGTATTGCATGCGATTCTGGTCTCCCTACTATAAGAACAATGTTATGAAACTTGAAAGGGTTCAGAAAAGATTTGTGAGGATATTGCCAGGGTTGGAGGGTCTGAGATACAAGGAGAGGCTAAGTAGACTTGGACAATTTTCCCTGGAGCGTCGGTTGCTGAGGGGTGACCTTAGAGGTTTATAAAATCATGAGGTGCATGGATAGGGTAAATAGATAAGGCCTTTCCCCGTGTTGGGGGAGTCCAAAACTAGAGGAAATCGGTTTAAGGTGAGAGGGGAAAGATTTTAAAAGGGACCTAAGGGGCAATTTTTTTCTCACAGGGTGGTATGTGTAAGGAATGAGCTGCCAGAGGAAGTGGTGGAGGCTGGTACAGTTACAACATTTAAAAGGCATCTGGATGGGTATATGAATAGGAAGAGTTTAGAGGGATATGGGCCAAATGCTGGCAAAGGGGACTAGATTTATAGAGGATATCTGGTCGGCATGGTTGAGTTGGACTAAAGGGTCTGTTTCTGTGCTGCATAACTGTGATTCTATGACTCTAATTGTTAATTTTCATCACAGACATTTTATTCAGAAGGTTTTTGACTTGTGTCATGCCACCTTTTACCCTTCTTACAGGCCCAACCAAGACTAAACTATTAGTTTTGTTACCTGTTGGAAATTGTCACCTGTGGTTCTGTTAGGGGTGGCATTCTTGCCTTTTAGACAGAGGACTTGAGCATAACTATCTAGGCTGACACTCCACTGCAGTACTGAGACACTGATGCACTATTAAAGAAGGTTTCTTTCTGATGAGACTCTAGATCAAGCTTCCATCTGCACATAGTAATTTAATCCTTAACCAACATCACAAAACAGAGATTATCTAATAAATATCACTGAGGGATCTTGGTGTGCACAAATTACCTGCCACTTTTCTTATTACAACAGTGACTACACGTCAAAAAGCACTTCTTTTGGCTGCAGAGCACTTCGATTTTTTAAAAAATGCTTTTAAAATGCAGTTCATTTCTTTAAATCACCAGGTACATTTGTAGTTACCAATTAAAGCCATATAGGTAATTTTGAACTTTGTCATCCTGACAGCGATGTGGTGGAGTGAATTGCTCACCTAAGGCAGAACCTGGATGATTTTTGTTCCGTCAAATGCAATGGCATGAAAATGTATTGGATTCTCTTTTTAGTACGAACAATCCACTGTCTGGACAGAATTCTGGGGAAATTAAAATTATTTCCACTATGAGGTAACACCATAAAATTTCCAGGCAAAGGACAAATGATTTTGCATGAAATGTCACATGCAAGTTAAAGAATCATGTTAGAAAATTACAAAGAAGCTCTGCACTAATTATATTGTGTATTTAGAATTTTTGCATATTGAATTGAGTGCAGGTCCAACATGCACCCTTTAGAGTGAAGTGTAGGAACAATAAGTTCAGAAAACTCTGGATGTCTAGGACAATTCAGGACTGGATAAAGATGATGATTCGGGCTTTACGCAAGTCCAAAAGGAGCAACTCAGTTGCGGCCCTTCAAGAATACTGGAATGCAAGAAGGAACTGAGTTAGAAGAGCAAAAAGGGGGCATGAAAAAGGACTTGCGAACAGGACTAGGGAGAATCCTAAGATATTTTGTAAATACGCTAGGAAGGAGGCTAACCAGTAAAGAGTAAGACCATTTAGGGACCAAAAGGGCAACCTGTGTGTGAAACCACAGGATATTGGAAGGGTGTTGAATGAATACTTCTCTTGGGTCTTCACTCTGGAAAGGAGAACATGGGTATGGAATTCAGGAAAAGGAACTGAGGGGAACCTACACAGTTTCCCATAGGAAATGGGGAGGTATTGGAGGCTTTGGGCTTAAAAACAGACAAATCCCCTGGCCTGGATAAATTGCATCCCGGGCTGCTATGGGAGGTGAGTCAGGAAATTGCAGGGGCTCTGACACAAATTTTTGATTCCTCTCTGGCCAAAAGAGGAAGTGCCAGAGGACTGAAGGATGGCTAATGTGGTCCCACTTTTTAAGAGGGGTAGTAGAGATGAATCAGGAAATTACAGACCCGTGAGTTTCATGTCAGTGGTAGGGAAACTATATAGGTGAAAATGCTGAAGGAGTGAGGGAGAACAAATGTTAGAATTCTTTGAAAGTGTGAGTGTAGATGGGGGAAGTTCAGTTGTAGAGTTCAAATGGGTTTTAGCAAAGCTTTTGACCAGGTCCCACATTGGAAACTGAGAAGGTTAAAGGACGTGGAATTGAAGGAAACTTGGAAAGTTGGATCAAACGTTGGTTTACGACTAGGACACCAAAGGGTAGTGGTAGAAGGCTTTTTGAATGACTGGAGACTGGTGTCCAGTGGTATACCACAAGGATCAGCACGAGGACCATTATGGTTTGTTCTGATACAGAGGAAAATGTTGGGGGGAATGTTAGGCAAATCTGTAGAAGACACCAAGATTGGTAGAGTAGTTAATACCAAAGAAGATGGTTGCAGGTTATAGGAAGATACAGATTGGTTGGTCAGATGTACAGAAAAGTGGCCAATGGTATTTAACCCTGATAAGTGCAAGGTGATGCACTTTGGAAGAAGAAATAAGATGGAGTATTTAATGAATAGCAGGACACTGGGTGGCTTAGAGGAACAGTGGGACCTTGGGTAATTATTCACAGATGCCTGAAGTCGGCAGAGCACGTGAATAGAAAAATTAAGAAGGCGTAGGGAAAATTGCTTTCATAGTCGTGGCATAGAGTATAAGAGCAAAGAGGTAATGTTGGAGTTGTACAGAGCATTAGTCAGGCCACAGCTAGAGGGCTGTGCGCAGTTCTGGTCATCTCACTGCAGGAAGGATGTGATAGCACTAAAGTGTGTACAAAAAGGGTTGACTAGCATGTTGCCTAAGATTGAGAAATTGAGCTAAAAGGAGAGACTCAATATGTTTGGATTGTTTTCTTCAGAGCAGAGAAGACTGAGGGGGGACAGGATTGAGGTGTGTAAGATACATGGGTATGGACAGGGTGAATAGAGAGTAGCTATTCCCCTTGGTTGAAAGGGCATAGTTTTAGGTTGGAGATTCGGAGGGAATTTGGGAAAAACCTTTTTCATTCAGTGTGTGGTGGGAATCTGGAATGCACTGCCTCGGAAAATAGTGGATGCTGTAAACTTTACAAAAAAATTGGGTGAGTACTTCAAATGTCCATAACATTCAAGGATTTGAGACAAGTGCAGGAAATTGGGATTAACACACTTTTAGTGGTAGTTATGTCAGTGCAGACTTGAACTGAAGGGCCTTTTACTGCACTGTATGAATCTGAATATATTTGACTGTGAATGCATTACTTATGGCATTGCTTAATAGTGACCTTAACTTGCGAGTCGGCTTCTTTGTCGCAGATGACTGCAAAGGTTGATGAGATAAGAATTTCAAAGTTACACAAATACAAATGTCACCATTGCAATCAAAAACCGATACCTTTTTAAAAAATTTGAATGTCAATGAAATTATATCATTATCAAGATTTCAAGTTTTAAAATATTGTATAACAAACACATTTAAAGCAACATTTAAGTAAACACTATTCCAGTTGTCCAGTTATATTCAAAACTGCAACTTGACTTTGTCCCTTCAGTGGTTACTTCATTCTTCAGGAACTAGTTGAAAACTATCCTGAGCTTCGGATGGTTACATTTTTAATTGCCAATCCGACTTCCACAGTGAGGCTATCCTGGACATCCATTTCTACAGCCAAAGCCAGTTGAATTTTCCAGCCTTATTTAAAACCTCTCAAACCTGGTGTCTTCGACCTGAGCACAAGCTCCAACCCATATTCTTTACCATGAAATATATAGAGACTGGCTGCTTTCATCTCTATGCATTCTTTTACTCTCCTTGTGGACAGTCCTGCCTGAGAGGTTCAGGATTTTCTGTGACACTAGTTATGAGTTCTTTGGGTCCTTGTATGACTGAGCCTGATCCTTGAGCCACATCTCCAGCCATACATTTGGCAGTTGTTTCTGGGAGTTTGTCCTTGGCCTTGAGATTGCTGGCATTTCTTTCTTGGGGTTCCTTTTCCTGCACATTCTCCTCATTGTCATCCATGAAGATTCATAAATTCCAGGTTCCGCAATTGTTTGATTTTTGATATTTAGACCGTAGGTAGGCGAGCCTGTTGGATATGGTTTTCCAGCCAGGTTAGTGAGGCAGCAGCCTATCTTTTCCAACTCCTTCGCTATGCAGGCGCAGCAGAACCTAAAGAGAGCTGCTTACTTTTGAAGAAAGCTGCTGAAATGCTCTCCTGTTCCTATTCCAAGAGTGAAGCAGCCATGTCAAACTCCACCATCTGCTTGCTAGTCGAAAGCTAGAGGTGTCCACATCTTTCTATCCTGTCCTCCTCAGTGCTTGCCACTTGCCACAGGGCTTGTGTTGACTGCATGGTAAGGTTGAATTCCTCTAGGTAGGCACCTTGTGTAGGACATTTTTTAATGCAGGAATGCTGTTGCACACTAGTAGACACACAGTCCTTGAAGGTAGATCTAGGTCCAGTGACAAAGAAACTCCTACTGGGGATCTCCCCTGATGCTGCAGTCTTCACCCATCGATATCATGTGAATGCCTTCCACCTGAATCATAAGTGAGGACTTGTTTTGGATTGTGCTTTGTGTGGTTCCTACTCTCTCTAACCGTACAGTCATGGGTGACCCTGCCAGGAGTTGAGCACTTATGATGGTATCGCTCTTGGGATCAATACACCACTCAAGCCTCTCCTCCAAAGCTAGGTGAACGCCCAGAGAAAGGAGACTTGATATCCTGTAACCCAACACTACAAAGACTTGCTATGCACTCTTTCCCCCTCTTTAAAAACTCAAGCCTTGGCACATTGGCCACTCATCCAAGTGGAGCTGCTAATTATTTATCTACGAGATCTGATGTTCCAATGTATTTTGAAGTTAAATCAACAGTTTTAAAGTATAACCGTTTATAAAACCTAACATTTAAAACCGTCTACTTTGACACTACATCACCATGCCCTTGCCCATTATTCAAGGGTGTGAGCATATGAACTTCATGCACCGTGTTCATTGTAAATTATTCCATGTCCCCATAGTAACCAAACCACTCTGATTTATTGTCAAACAGTATTCAGAGCAGGACTTGTGATTCCTTCATTATACCATTTTACCTAACACTAAACATAGTTCCAAAATATTAACAAATGCAACGTTTATATTTGTTACAAGCATATGTTTAAACGTATGTGATTACTGGAATACATGAGATTTTTCTTTCTAGGGAACATAGGCACCATGTATAAAAACATAATGCTTTCCCTGCCCACCTTTGCCCACGTTCAAAGTTATACTGTTCTCCCCAGTGCTTTGCCATTTCTTAATGGTGCTGTTTTGATCCCTTCATTATTAATAAGAAAATGAAGTCCAGGAAAGATGATGAAGACAAGTGTTTATGCCATCTGTGTGGTAGTGCAAAATGGCACACTTTTGAGTCACCTGAATGTATTATTACTGTTAAAGATGAAAACACCTGTGACCAAATCGGGGGGAAAATCCCTAAAGCCGTTGCATAAATTCCAAGACCCAGTAATTTCCAGTAGCTCATTATAGCCGCAACTAACTCAACTTGACCAATCCTTAACCACCTCCTTACCAATCTGCCGGCTGCAGGTGCATCTGTTCATAACAGTATCGGTAAGAGTGATCACCACACAGTCTTTCTGGAGATGAAGTCCGGATAACCTCCATTGTGTTGTGTGGCACTATCACCGTGCTAAATGGGACAGACTTTGAATAAATCAAGCAATTCAAGATGGGGCATCCATGAGGTGCAGTGGGCCATCAACAGAATTGTACTTGAGCATAATCTACAATCTCATGGCCTGGCATATTCCACACACACACACCACCCCCCCCCCCCCCCCCCCCCCCGCCCCACTCAACCAGCTCCACAAATATTCCCATCATCAATGATGGAAGAGCTCAACACATCAATGCAAAAGATTGCTGCAAACGCTTCAGCTTTTGTGATCAGCCATAAGTGTCGAGTGAATGATCCATCTCTATCTCCTCCGGTGGTCCCCAGCATTACAGATACCTGTCTTCAGCCCCTTTTGATTGACTCCATATGATATCAAGAAATGGTTGGAGGCACTGGATACTGCAAAGGCTGTGGGCTCTGACAACATTCTGGCAATAGTACTCAGGACTTGTGCTCTAGAACTTGCTGCGCCCCCTAGCCAAGCTGTTCCAGTACAGTTACAACACTGGCATCCACCTGGCAGTGTGGAACATTACCCAGGTATATCCTGTACATAAAAAGCAGGACAAATCCAACCTAGCCAATTCCTACCCCGTCACTTTACTCTCGATCATCAGTGATGGAAGGTGTCATCAACAGTGCTATCAAACAGCACCTGCTGAGTGACTCCCAGTTTGGGTTCTGCCAGGGGCCAGTCAACTCTTGACTGCATTACAGCCTTGGTTCAAACATTGACAAAAGAGCTGAATTCCAGAGATGAGGTGAGAGTGACAGCCCTTGACTTCAAGGCTGTGTTTGACAGTGTGGCCTCAAGGAGCCCTAGCAAAACTGGAATCAGCAGTGGGTATCAGGGGCAAACATTTTGCTGGTTGGAGTATGGTTATGGTTGTTTGGAGGTTAGTAACCTTAGCTCCAGGACATCTCTGTAGAAGTTTCTCGGGTAATGTCCTAGGCTCAGCCATCTTCAGCTGTTTCATCAATGACTTTCCCTCCTTTTATAAAGCCAGAAGTGACGAGTGTGCAATCGTTTTGCGAACCTGTTCACCATTCTTACCTCAAGCAGCAAGTAGCATTTGTGCCACACAAATGCCAGTCTGTGACCACCAATAAGAAACAATCTAACCACTGCCCTTGACGTTCAGTGTTGTTGCCATCACTGAATCTCCTGCTAGCAACATCCTGGGGTTGCTGTTGACCAGAAACTGAACTGGACTAGCCATGCAAATACTGGATATAA
The DNA here is from genome assembly GCF_021869965.1 of Rhincodon typus. NCBI lineage: Eukaryota > Metazoa > Chordata > Chondrichthyes > Orectolobiformes > Rhincodontidae > Rhincodon > Rhincodon typus. The sequence goes on along the minus strand of NC_063359.1, from coordinate 23,419,570 downwards.
GAGCAGGTCAGAGGCTAGAAATTCTATGGTGAGTAACTTGCCTCCTGACTCCCCAAAGCCTGTCCTCCATCTACAAGATGCAAGTCAGGAGTGTGATGGAATACTTCCCACTTTCCTGGGTGGGTGCAGCTCCGACAACAGTCAAGAAGCTTGACACCATCCCAGGACAAAGCAGCTCACTTGATTGACACGACATCCATAGCATCTGCTCCCTTCACCACTGACACTCAATAGCAGCAGTGTGTACTATCTACAAGTTACACTGGAGAAATTCACCCAAGATCCTCAGACAGCACCTTCCAAACCCTCAACCGCTTCCATCTAGAAGTACAAGGGCACCAGATACGTGGGAACGCCACCACCTTCATGTTCCCTTCCAAGCCACTCACCATCCTGACTTGGAAATATATCGCCGTTCCTTTACTCTCGCTCGGTCAAAATCCTAAGAGTCCCTCCCTAATGGACTGTGGGTCAACCTACAGCAGGTTCAAGAAGGTAGCTCATCACCACCTTCAAGGACAACTAGGGATGGACAATAAATGCTGGCCAGTCAGTGATGCCCACATCCCACAAATGAATTGAAAAAATAACTAGTAACTTAACCCCTACAAATTTCCCACCTCGAGGTGTACAGAACTTTTTTTTCATGAAAGGAATCAAATTTACTCCTGGCTTTTAAATTCCCTTCTGTGAATTATTCTGTTGAATGGCACAAACTTGAAATCTTCCTGATATAGAGTGAGGAACTTGTGGCCAAACTGTCCTTGGTGTTAGCAGATTTTTAGGAAAATGCATGTGAGAACAGTCTTTGACTACTTTGTGATAAGTCACACCCAAGTCCCAGCATACAACTTAGAGTGAAAGTGAAGGATGATCATTTGGTTAATGCATTATTGGGAGAATCTTTGGAGTTTATATCATTCAACAGAAGAAGTCAGAAGGGAAATTCCAAAGCCAAGAGTAATTTGAAAGGGTACCCTGCACCTGTAGGTTGGTATCCTTTCCTGGAGGAGTTCAGCTGCAGCAAGACTTGAGAAGCTCACTGCTATCCAGGAAAAGGCAGCTCACCTGACTGCCACTCCATTCACCATGTTCACCATCCAATCTATCCACCACTTGTGCACAGTGGCAGAAATATTTGCCATCTACAGGATGCATTGCCACGACTAACAAAGGATCATTGGTGAGCAACTTTGAAACGTGAACTTGTTGAGGCCAATTTGCTTTAGCTAACTTATGTTTTTAATGAGTTAACAGGTTAAGACCATGAGATGAAGGAGCAGAAGTATGCCATTCAGCCAATCATGTTTGTTGTGCCATTCAATGAAATCATGGCTGATCTGACCATCCTAAATTCCATTTTCTTGTCTTTTTCCCTATTATCTTTGATTTCCTCATTGATTTAAAAATCTATCTCAGCCTTGAATATATTTAACGACCCAGCTTCTACCTGCCCTCTGCGGTAATTAATTCCATAGATTCACTATCAGAACACATTCCTCCTCATTTCTGTCTTAAATGGATGACCGCCTTACTCTGAGATTATGCCCTTACTCTTCCAAAAAAGGAAACAACCTTTCCACATCTACTTATCAAGCCCCCTAAGAATCTTGTAACTTTCAAATAAGGCCCATTCTCATTCTTCTAAACTGCAGTGAGTACAGGGCCAACCTATTCAAACTCTCCTCTAAAACTGCCTCACCATACTTGCTGTTAGCGTAGTGAACCTACTGGCAGTGGAGTTAGTCAGAATGCTTGTATTTTTTAATTCCTCCGATATGGGACCAAAACTGTTCACAGTATTTCCAGCTGTGGTCTAACTAGTGCTTTGTATAGTTTTAGCAAACCCATCCTACCTTTTTACACTCCGTTCCCTTTGAAATCAAGGCCAAAATTCCACTTGCCTTCTCTATATTGGTAGTTGTGAATATGTGGTTGAGTGATGTACACAGACTTCCAAAAGATATTTGATCACATTAGAGCATATGGAGTAAAAGGAACAGTGACAACATGGATTTGAAATTGACTCAGAAGATAAAGTATTGGTGAAGAGTTATTTTTCAGGGTGGAGGACAGTTTATTAGTCTTCCACAGAGGCTGGTGTTTGAATACTTGCTCGTTTCGGGTTGTCTCTTTCTTTTTGTGTGTGTGTGTGTGTGTGTTTTCAGATAAATATAATAAAAATGTTATTAGGTGAACTTTGTACAAAGCATAGTTTCAAAATTGCTGATGACCAAAAACTTGGAAATATTGTGAACTATGAGAAGAAGTGTTAAAACTTCATAAGGCTATGGACAGGTTGCATTTTGCATTCTTGCATTTTGGTAGGAAGAATAAGGACAGGCAATATACAATAAGGGTACAGTTCTTAAAGGGACCTTGGAGGTATGTCTACACAAGCACAAAAATGGAAAGTCGGCTTAAAAATCTGAAGGGATCATAAGCAAGAAAGTTATTGTAAACCTGCATGAAGCAGTTGTTGAGACTTGACTATAGTACTGCATCCAATGCCCCCAACATTGTTCTCTGGTCGACCTTGCTGCAATGCTTTCACCTTCCTGCTGGAGTGGAACTAACTTCAGAGCCTGTGGGAAATTATTCAACATCCACCACCTTCAAACCAAAACCAAAGTCAACCCAACCAGTGTCATCAAACTGCAGATGATTGTATGTGCAATCTCAGAGGACATACTCCAGACCATTCAGCACCTTTTTTTTTTATGGAGGCATATGAGAGCATGGGTCTCATCCTGAACATCCACAGGACGAAGGTCCCCCACCAGCTTGGCTTTAGCATTGTGGAGCAAATCCCCGAACATCAAGGTCCATTGACCACTCCAATACCTCAGAATTGTCCAGTCGGTCAGAGTAGCTATTGATGAAGAGATCCAGTGTCGCCCACAGTGGGCTAGCACAGCCTTCGGCCTCCTGGAGAACAGGGTGTTCAAGGACAACAACATCAGATCCGACACTAAAGACCCTGGTTTACAGAGCTGTGGTGGCTCCCACCCTCCTATAAGGCTCTGAGATATGGACTGACTACTGCACACACCTCCCAGGCACTGGAGCAGTACCACCAACGCTGCCTGTGCAAGATCCTGCAAATATGCTGGGAAGAAAGATGCACCAACACCAGCATCCTCGACCAGGCCAGCATCGATGCACTGACCACCGTTGAACGGTTACGATGGGCTTGGCACGCCATCTCTTTGACCGCGGGACTCCCCAAGTAGGAGCTCTACTCCCAGCTTTGAAATGGCAGATACCCTCAAGGCCTCACTGGCAAAATATGGCAATCCCACAGACACCTGGGAATCACTGGCCCAAGACACTCAAGTGGAGGAGAAGCATCCGGGAAGACATTGAGAATCTTGAGACTTGCAGGACTGAAAAAGTGGAAGCTAGGTAAAAACAGCGAAAGGAGCACACTGCCACACCAACGCCCCACTCACCCCATCCTGTGACTACCATCCTGCCACAGGTAGCAGGGCCTGTGGTAGCTGCATCGGTTTGTACAGCCACCTATACACTCCCTCTGAGAGTAGAAGTGTGTCATCGTCATCTGTGTAAGTGACAGCCAGCGTCTAGGTTTAGGCAGCACACTTTAGGAAGAATGTGATGGTGTAACAAAGGGTGCAGAAAAAACACACATGAAAATGGTTCCAGGGATAAAGAATTTGGATAGACTGAAGAAGCCCGAGCAGTTTCCTTTTAAGGAAGAGTTCAAAAGAAGATTTGATAGACCTGCTCAAAATCACAAGGGGTATGGACAGTTGTAGACTGGGGCCAAATGTTCGTATTACTGGATAAATAGAGAACCAGCGGACATGAATTTATGATTTGTTTCTTCTGCCAGTGGTGACATGAGGAAGAATTTTTTTTTTTAATCTGAGTGTGGTTGGGATCTGGGATGCACTGCCTGAGATTGAGGGGACAGTTCAATCGCGGGTTTAGGAAGAGAATTGTACTACTATGTGACTTGTTCTGTCATCTGCCTGACTGTCAGCTTGGTCATTTTGATTTGTTAGAGATCAAAGGGAGTCTTGGATTGTTTCACTGGGAAGAAGGTGCAAGGAATTTTTAAGTTTGTAGACAATGGCAGCCCGTATGCTAACAGTAGGGACTGTCAGTCTCCTGAGTCTCTGAAAAGCATTGAGAATGCCAAATTGTTAACAGTTGTGCTTTAAACTGTCCATTTACTTCTAAGATAAAAAGGACTTTGAGGTCAAACATTTAGCTTTTTGACTTGGGTATTAAGGCTAATGTGTTTCATGTTGCCATGGGCAAGAGGGCAGAGGAAGCCATTTTGAAATCATGTATCAGGCTTCCCTTCAAATCAATAAATATTAAAGACAAACAGCAATTCTGTGGTCAGCAGAGAGAAAAGGGCACTTGTCTGTTGTGATCTTTCACAGCCAGTTACAGGAGAGATGCTGTATAATAAATGAGATGCATCTTGCAGTCTTCCGCAGATTCCAGAAGATTTGTTATGGCATGGCTGGGGAAAGAAGAATTATTGGAACACATTTACTGCTAGTAATGGATTTAACAAGCACTGAGAAATTTGCCAGAAGACACTCCCTCAGTGTTAGCACTCAGCAAAGTAGTAATAAGAAAAACCAACTGGAAGCTGGGACTGACTCTAGACTGCTTGTTATAAGGACTGTTGACACATTGCCAGTTCCATGTGTGCCAACTATAGAAGGGGGATGTTCCTCCCTGTGGATTAGAATAAATTGCTTGCAAAATGAAAATAGTGTTTAGTCAATTGTGCTGTTACAATAAAACTTTTGAAATGTCAAATCTTCATGTGTCATTCTTTCTTTCAGCTAGTAACTAGAAGTTGAATATTTTAAAGATTATCAGTACCTATAGATTTTCTAATACTATGAGGAAAATGTTGGGGAATTGGCTCTAGATGAATTTGTTTTTGTAGACACCAGTCACATTGAGCCAAATATAGGGGTTCTTTACTGTAATCGTACTAGGATTCTATCCCTTGATATCACCTCCCATTAATGAGGGCACAAGCTGACATATAGGCAACATTTAACAATGCTGGGAGTTAACTTTAAAATATACACAATCCATTGACTGGAGAATGGATGACTTTAGAGTCAGCATTAGCACATTCAAGTGGGCGGAAGTCCCTCCCCGTTATGCTTCTGGCAGTACTTTTACCTGCAGGAATATGTGTTCGCCTGTTTGTGTTTTGCAGGAGTGAATCATTTGAGAATGGTTGGCTCCTTGTGAAATAGTGGCTTTATTATTGAGGCTGCTTGTTGCAGAGAGAAATCTTTTCACCCCTGCAGATGTGGATTTGAAGATAGTACTTGAAACAAAATTCAAACATTAGAGCAATGGATCATCTCTAGCAGATTTTACCAGAGGCAGATGAATAGCAGTAGAAATGGGTAACCACTTAGGCCAATTGTCCACCTCACGGCACGTGGACGATAAGGATTCTGATAGAACATCCTAGCGTAAGACCATGCTGTAGCAGAGGAATTCAGCAACTTGGTGGAGGCTGCGTCTCAGTTGCAGGCCAGAGGGCCCCACAGCATCAAGGGGACTCCAGATCCTGATGACTGACAGGTTGCTATAATGAACAAATTTACGTCTGTGGTTGAAACAATCGCTCCATTCCAATGGCTGTTCTACTTTCAGGTCCCTTTTTATTTGCATTTTATTCATATTTTTGAGGATGCTTCTATCTTGAATCCACGACTTGAAGCATCATGCAACTCTCTTGGTGGAGCTGCCAGTCCTATAAGTCTGGTCCCAGCCCACATTATATGCTTAATAGGTGGCAAGCACAGGATGGTCAATCAGGAAGCCATCTCCTGGAAGATTGTGCTGGAGAAATGTCGTGCTGGACAGAGCATTGCAGAGCCTTGCAAGGTTGGGATCTGGAAATAGCCCCAATCTTTCCATATTGCCTATCAACAGCAGAATGTCTTATACCACAATATTGCAAAGAAGCAGAATTATGTTTCAAAACAATTTACATTTGGCCAGTTTTCCTGTAGTGATAAGGACAGGACGTGGAGACCAAATAGTTCAGGTTTTTTTAAAACTAGAAATACATTTCAAGCAGCACACTAGTCAGCTATGGCAAGTGTCTGCCTGAAACCAGTTGAAAAGAAATTAAGTAGCACAGAAAAGGCATTAAACTGCCTTCCATGTAAATATGCTGCGCTAACTCTCTGGACTGGGTAGATGACGCTTAATGCCCAATACTTATGGGTATTCCTATTAAGAGTTCTGTTATGCATTAGTCTCCAGAGGTCTTTCAAGATTGTGCTAGTAACTTTAACTTTTGTAGTGAAGCAGATTTTGGCAACTGATGAGTGAATTCTTTTCAGGCAGTTGCGCTGCTCTGCATGGGCCTGTGGGAGCTTGCTGCAATTTTGTTAGCAACTACCTTTTTAGGAGCATTTAATTTTTCTCACTGCTGCAGACACTTGAGGCACATAGCAATTCCCAACTTTCATTTTGTGCGCTCGTTGACGCTGTCTAACAAATCACTGTCTCACTGGATTCAAATATACTGGTGGAAACTTTAAAATGGAATACTTACATTCTAAGGTGATTTTCCACCCCCCACCCACTGCCATTTGAACAGTATTTATTTTAGCAACTGAAGAAGCCCCTGCGATAATGCTTTGGTAGGAGCTTCCTTGATAAATGTCAGCTGGATCCTATAGAGGCCCAATAGTATTTTAACCAGAGATAGTAAGAACTGCAGATGCTGGTGAATCCGAGACAACAAGGTGCAGGGCTGGATGAACACAGCAGATTGAGCAGCGAGGCTGACGTTTCGGGCCTAGACCCTTCTGCCAGGTAAGGCCACCAGACACTAAGTAAGTGATCTGTCCCTGCACATAGCTGCCTTTGTGACATTGGGAGGACTTCACTAGACCCAAATTGCCCTCAAAAGCATACAACTGCTTAATGCAGGTTAAAATTGCCACATTTTTGAAGTAGACTGCATTTAAATGCAACATGATTCTGTTAGCTTTCCCAGACTGTTAAAATCAGCCACATTAAACATGTCGACAACTGAATTCAGTGGAGAATGCCTCCGCCTTTACCTAGATATCTATTTTACTTGAATGTCATATATCACTGTATTCAGAATCTAATCCTTGTCATCCGGTTGCCATATCTCTGTAATGGCCATCAGATCATATTTACTTACTTCAATCCGTGCTGTCGATTTGTTTATTTTATCATGAATTCCAACCGCATTCAAAGTCCGAGCCTTTAGTTTTGTCAGTTCATTATCATTGCGCATCTAGTCCTGTTTGGTGCATTCTAAGATTTATTTTTGTTTTCTCTCTGCCCATTCCTGCCGTTCTACAAAACCATAAGAGATAGGAGCAGAAGTAGACCATTCAACACATTGAGTCTACTCTGCCATTCAATGAGATTGTGGCTGATCTGATAATCCCCAATCCAACATTCCTGTCTTTGTCCCTACAGCCCTTGGATTGCCTTACTAGTTAAAAATGAATCCATCTCGGCCTTGAATATGCTTAATGACTCGGCCTTGACAGCCCTCTGTGATAAAGAATTCCATAGATTCACTACCTGCTGAAAAAAGAAATTCCTCTTCATCTCTGTTGTTAACAAGTGACCCCTTATTCTGAGATGATGCTCTCTAGACCTAGACTGTCCGACAAGGGGAAACCACTTAGTTGCATTTGCCCTTCCAGTCCCTTAAGAATCTTGCACATTTCAATAAGGTTGCTTCTTCTTCTCCTAAACCCTAATCAGTACAGGCCCAACCTACTCAAACTCTCCTCATAAGATAGCCTCTCCATACCTAGTACCTGCTTAGTGAACTCTTACTGGACTCCTTCCAATGTCAGTATATCTTCCCTCAGATAAGGGACCCAAAATTGCTCACAGTATTCCAGCTATGATCTGACTAGTGTGTATGGTATAGTTTTGGCTAAGCCTCCCTATTTTTATACTCCATTCCATTTGCATTCCCAATTACCTGCTAAACTTGGATGCTAGCATTTTGTAATTCATGGGCGAGGACCCTCAATTCTCTTGTTACATAGCTTTCTGCAGACTTTCTCCATTTTAAATAACATTCAGTTCCGCATTCTTCTTGCCAAAGTGTGTAACCTTACATTTTTCCCATCTGCCAAGTTATTGCTTAACCTGTCTGTATCCCTCTGTAAACTGTTATCCTCAACATTTGCCTTCCTACCTTTTTTTTGTCATCTGCAAACTTGGCTACAGTACATTTGCTTTCCTTATCCAAGTTAGGAATATATAGTTAATTGTGACCCTAGCACAGATACATGTGGCACACCATTTTATTTACAGTTTGCCATCCTCTATCCATGCTAATACTACCTTCAAGACCATCGACTCTTATTAGGTAGCCTAATGTGTGATATTTTATCAGATATCTTCTGAAAATTCAAATATGTTGCATCCATTCTTCCGCTTTGTCTATTCTGCACGTTACAAACTCCAGAATTAAGCATGACCTCTTCATGAAGCTGTGCTGACTCTTCTTGATCATATTATGTACTTTTAAATGTTCTGCTATTACATCCTTTGTAATATACACTTTAATATTTTCCTAATAACAGATGTTAAGCTAACTGGCCAGTTTTTGTCTTTTTTCTGTTTTATGTCATCTTCCCTTCATAATTAAACGTGTTACATTGGCAGTTTTCCCATCCTCTGGGACTTTTCCAAGGATTCCTGGAAGATTACTACCTGTCCATCTACTATCTCTGCAACTGCTTCCTTGAATATTCTTTAATTCCTTTAATTAGGAAGCATCCCATCAAGTCTTCTGACCCACGTCACATATTACTATTTTCCTCTGTCACCTTGTTTCTGTTCTTTGATATGCCACTTTTGACCATTTTTACCCCTTGCTTGTCAATATTTACTGTAAAATCCTCATTACTTCTCTAGTTATGCAATTCACAAGAACACAAGTCCCAGCATGGTTCAGTGATAGACCATCCCAATAGTACAGCCTCAATTTCTCCAGCACTGGTATTATTGCCGAATGAACCAGAACTCACTTCTATAACAATCTTCAAGCCGCGTATTCATCTTACTAATTTGTGCCCTATGCCAATATACATTATGACTAGGGTTATAACTTCTTGAGGTTCTACTTTTTAATATAGCACGTTGTTTCTTATACTGTCTATGCAGAGCCCCTTTCCTAGTTCTGTCGTTGATACCTACATAGAATATGAGAATTGGATTCCCCTCTCCCTCTGCAAGTTCCCCTCCAGGTCTGAGAAGATATCCTGAATCCTGGCCCCAGGCAGATAACACAGGTGTCTGGACTCTTGTTCATTTTGAAAAAATTGAACAGAATCTTACCACATGTTCCCTATCATTGACAGACACACTGCTGTGAAATTGAAACGAGCACCTTTCTCTTTTCTTCCCAGTGGAAAGTCCATTGTTTGAACAGCTGTGGCCATTGTCAATGTTTGGGTGGGTTTCAAGTGCTGCTGATTTCAGTATATTAGATGTTCTATTCGTGTGAGATTGAATGCAAATTCAAAAAGATGTAATAACAGATTGTCCCTTTTGTGTGTCTTTTTGTCAAAAGCTGACAGGATTACAGATATTATAATGTATTCTCGCAGAATACATTTTCTTTATCAGTGTCAATGATGTGGAGGCTTTCACTCAATAAAGGTTTATGTTTCAGAAAGAAATATAAATTATATTCCATGGATATTGAATAGTCTCTGAGGGATGTGCATAGTGTATTCTGAGTGAGTTGTTATGGAAAATACATGAGAGTAAATAGAAATGGCTTAGAGTGGTGTAGTTGACCTGAGGGTGCATGTGCTAGCAGGTAAAGTGAGGGGTGATGTTCAGGGGCCTTTAAACACTGGGAGCTAGGAAAGTGTATTTGGCAGTCTTCTAAACCTTCCCTGCGCCCACACTTCTCGCGCAATGCAGCACAAATTGCCCTGCAAACCTGACTGCCAAAAGACAAAGTTTGCATGTGCAGTTGCACATGCATCAAATTCGCAGTTAGCAAGCTGCAAAAGTGTATAGGTTGAGTTTTCCCAAGCCCAAAGAAACGTTCAACCCCTAGCTTTTAGATGTTAAAAAGCTATGAGTCTAAAAATACTGCTTTTGACTGTTTGGCATTCTTTTCAGTAGTAGTCAGCCATGTGTTTTCTTGGCATTATTGCAGTATTCAATGCAGTTTTCTGAACAGGAATTCCTGACTTGCATTCCAAAAATTCCTCACAGTACAGGGCTTTTAGACATCGAGTTTCCTTTTCTAATTTTCCAGAAACATGTATAATTTAATTTAATTTATCTTCTGCAGTGTCTAAGGAGCTTCAACACCTTCCCAGAATGGAACCAGAATTTTTATGAAGGGCTTGAGGCAAAGATTCACTTAGGTTATAAATACATTAAGGGACGAAGAGAGAATCGGGCCCCTTAGAGATCAAAAACGCTGCCTATATGTGGAACTACACGAGATGATTGGAATACTAAACAAATATTTCACATCAAAATTGACTGTGGCGAAAGATATGGAAGCTCGGGAACTTGGGGAAATAAATAGCGCTGTCTTAAACAATCCACATTACAGAAGAGGAGGTGTCAGAAGTCTTAAAACGTATAAAGGTAGATAAATCCCTGGGACCTGATGCAGTGTATCCCAGGACATTGTGGGAAGCTAGGGAAGAAATTGTGGGGCCCCTAGCAGAGATATTTATATCATCGACAGCCACAGGTGAGCTGCCGGAAGACTGGAGCGTGGCTAATGTTGTGCCATTAAAGAAAGGCAGCAAGGAAAAGCCTGGGAACTATTGACTGGTGACTGTGACATCAGTGGTGGGAAAGTTGTTGGAGGGGATTCTGAGGTTACATGTATTTGGAGAGGCAAGGACTGTTTTGGGGTAGTCAGCATGGCTTTGTGTGTAGGGAAATTGTGTGTCTGAAATCTGATCAGAGTTTTTTGCGGACATAACCAAGTGGACAGATGAGGGCAGAGGGTAGACGTTGTCCCGATGGACTTCAGCAAAGCCTTTGTCAAGATTCTGCATGGTAGACTGGTTAGTAAAATTAATCAGAGATAGTAGGAACTGCAGATGCTGGAGAATCCGAGACAACAAGGTGCAGGGCTGGATGAACACAGCAGGCCAAGCAGCATCATAGGAGCAGAGAGGCTGACGTTTCGGGCCTAGACCCTTCATCAGAAAAAAACATGTTACATTGGCAGTTTTCCCATCCTCTGGGACTTTTCCAAGTAAAATTAATCACTTGGGATCCAGGGAGAACTAGCCAATTGGATACAAAATTGGCTTGACGATAGGAGACGGTATTGTTATAGAGGGTTGTTTTTAAAACCAGAGGCCTGCGACCAGCAGTGTTCCGCAGGGATTCGTGCTGGGTCCACTATTCTTTGTTATTTATGTAAATGGCTTGGATGACAATACAGGAAGCATGGTTAGTAAGTTTGCGGATGACACCCAAATTTATGTTATAGTAGACAGTGAAGAAAGTGATCTCAATGTACAACGGGTTCTTGATCAGCTGGGCCAATGGGTCAAGGAGTGGCAGATGGAGTTTAATTTCAATAAATGCAATGCGTTCCAGTTTGGCAAGACAAACCAGGGCAGGGACCTATACAGTTAATGATAGGGCTTGGAGAATGTCGTCAAAAACTCCTTGAAAGTGGCATCACAAGTAGACAAGGTGGTAAAGAAGGTGTTTGCACACTTGCGTTCATCGGTCAAAGCAGTGAGTATAGGAGTTGGGATGTCACGTTGCGGCTATACAGGACATTGGTGAGGCCACTTTTGGAATACTGCATACAGTTCTAGTCGGCCTGCTGTTGGAAGGATGTTCATAGAATCATAGAATCCCTGTAGTGTGGAAACAGCCCTTCGGCCCAACTTGTTCACACTGACCTCCGAAGAGCATCCCACCCAGACCCATCCCCCCACCATTTGCCTGTAACCCTGCATTTCCCGTGGCTAACACATCTAATCTACAGAGCCCTGAGCACTACAGGTGATTTAGTATGGCCAATCCACCTAGCCTGCACATCTTTGGACTGTGGGAGGAACCCGGAGCACCCAGAGGAAACCCACACAGACGGTCGCCCGAGGGTAGAGTCAAACCCGGGTCCCTGGCGCTGTGAGGCAGCAGTGCTAACCACTGAGTCCCCTTGCCCCCATTCTTCTACGTTCTTAAGTTGGAGAGGTTTCAGAAAAGATTTACCAGGATGTTACTGGGACCGAGGGGTTTGAGTTATAAGGAGAGGCTGGAAAGGCTGGGACTTCCTTCCCTGGCATGTAGGAGGTTGACGGATGACCTTTTGTAGAGGTTTATAAATCATGAGGGGCACAGATAAGATGAATAGCCAAGGTCATTTCCCTAAGATAGGGCAGTTCAAAACTGGAGGCCATACGGAGCTTTAAGATGAGCGGGAAAAGATTTAAAAGAAACCTGAGGAGCAACTTTTTCACACAGGGTGGTGCATATCTATAATGAAACATTAAATATTTGGGTGTGCAATTTACCATGTTACCTAATAAGGAGAAAACACTTTTTTTTGTTTGCCTACATGTGTAGGGGGATTACTTTTTGTTTTGAAAGTTCTTTTTTATGAATTAGAGCCTTTTGTTGCCCTGCGCTCCTCAATCTTGCTTTAAAAGCTCAGGAGTCTAGAATTTATTCTAACAATAAACTTAATTGCTTGTGTTTTATCATCATAAGTAGTTAGTGTTACCTTTTTGAATTAACTAATGGAAGAATGAACCATTTGATGTTACATACAAACAAGATGAGGACCATTCAGAAATTGAAATTTGTGGTAAACTAGGGCAGCACGATAAGTCAATGGTTAGCACACCTGCCTCACAGCTATAGGGACCCGGGTTCAATTCCACCCTTGGGCAACTATCTGTGTGGAGTTTGCACATTCTTCCTGTGTCTGCGTGGGTCTCCTCCTACAGTCCAAAGATGTGTAGGCTAGGTGGATTGGCCATGCTAAATTGCTGGTATAGGGTAATGGGTCTGGGTGGGATGCTCTGAGGGTCGGTGAGGACTTGGGTCAAAGGGCCTGTTTCCACACTGTAGGGATTCTGTGATCAATGAGAAACATTTGGCTTTGCACTTACTTTGTGAGATACAATGTACAAACCCTCTGAGGTGTTTATCTGAAATTCCACACTCTAGTCTTTCAGCTGAGGTGTTTATCCCATTTATTTTAAGTAGTTTAATGAGCCCTCTAAATTAACTGAGGAATTTCATATAATGATTGCACTACTGCAAAAGTGTAATTTCATTAAATTTATCCCATATTTTACCAGCTGTGATTCCTTGTTCTCTACTTGAAATTTGATTGTGTTTTTAAAAAATTCTCCAAATGCAATTTGTGATGTAATGCAGAATCTGAATGCCCCAAAAATGAACTTAGCAATTATTTTAATGAGCATTTTGGATGGTGAGGTTAAAAAAAACTTGAAATAGAAGGCCTATGCTGATGGATGTTTTGACCTATCTATCAGTCTGACCAGATTCTAAACCATTACCATATCGCAGTTGGAAGAAACAGCAGATTTATTTGAACACAAGAACACAAGAACTAGGAGCAGGAGTAGGCCGTCTGGCCCTTCGAGCCTGCTCCGCCACTCAATAAGATCATGGCTGATCCTTTCGTGGACTCAGATCCACTTACCCGCGTTCTCACCGTATCCCTTAATTCCTTTATTGTTCAAAAAAAATCTACCTTTTTTTTTTAAAAGTGTTTACTGAAGTAGCGTCAACTACTTCACTGGGCAAGGAATTCCATAGATTAACAACCCTCTGGGTGAAGAAATTCCTTCTCAGTTCAGTCCTAAATCTGCTCCCTCTAATCTTGAGGCTATGCCCTCTTGTCCTAGCTTCACCTGCTAGTGGAAACATCCTCTCTACTTCTATCTTATCTATTCCCTTCATAATTTTATATGTTTCTATAAGATCCCCCCTCAATCTTCTGAATTCCAATGAATATAATCCCAATCTACTCAGTCTCTCCTCATAAGCCAACCCCCTCAACTCCGGAATCAACCTAGTGAACCTCCTTTGCACCCCCTCCAGTGCCAGTACATCCTTTCTCAAGTAAGGAGACCAAAACTGCACACAGTACTCCAGGTGTGGCCTCACCATCACCTTGTACAGCTGCAACATAACCTCTCTGCTTTTTATTTCAATCCCTTTAGCAATGAAGGACAAAATTCCATTTGCCTTCCTAATTACTTGTTGTACCTGCAGACCTACCTTCTGTGATTCATGCACAAGGACACCCAGGTCCCTCTGCATAGCAGCATGCTGCAACTTTTTACCATTCAAGTAATAATCCTTTTTACTATTACTCCTACCAAAATGTATGACTTCACATTTATTTACATTGTATTCCATCTGCCAGACCTTTGCCCACTCACTCAATGTATCTATGTTTCTCTGCAAAGTTTCACAGTCCTCTGCACAGCGTCCTGCCTCACGTTAGGAGACCAAAACTGCACACATTATTCCAATGTGGCCTCACTGTCTTATGTGATTTCAGTAAATCATCCTTGTTCTGTACTCATCCTCTCACTATGAAAGTTGACTTACAGATTTCCTTCTTTACTACTAGTTACATCTGTGCGTTCGCTTTCAGCAACTTGTGCACAAGGACACCCAGATCTCATCGAACATTTTCCCCCTGTCAAGTTTACAACCAATCAAATAATAATCTCATAGTTAGAGCTCCTCTTGGAAGGAGTGATTTACAGTATGGTTGAATTTTGAATACGGATGGAACGTGAGAAGATAAAATCCAAAACCAAGGCCGTGTGCTTAAACAAAGGAGACTACAATAGGATGACGGAGGAGTTGGCTAACATAGACTGGAAGCGAAGACTTTATAGTGAGACAGTTGAGGAACAGTGGAGGACTTCCAAAGCAATTTTTCAAAGAACTTAGCAAAAGTATATCCAGTGAAAAGGAAGGACTGTAGGATAGGGGCAATCAGCCATGGATGTCTAAAGAAGTGAGGGAAGCTATCAAATTTAAAGATAAGGCATACAAAGTGGCAAAGACCAGTGGGAAACTAGAAGATTGGGAAAACTTTAAAGGTCAACAGGAAACTGCAAAAAAGCTATAGAGAAAGGTAAGATCATGAGAGTAAACTAGCTCAGAATAAAATGACAGCAAACGTTTCTACAAATAAAATGAAAAGGAGTGGCTAAAGTAAACATTGGTCCTATAAGAGAATGAGAAGGGGGATTTAATAATAATAAATGAGGAAATAGCTGAGATATTGAGATGTATTTTGTGTCAGTCTTCACAGTGGAGGACATGAATATCATGCCAGTAATTGATGACAAGAAGACTAAGATAGTTGAGGACCTAGACATGATCATTATCATGTAAGAGGTAGTATTGGGCAAGCTAATGGAGCTAAAGATAGTCAAGTCTCCTGGCCTTGATGTAATGCATCCCAGGGTGCTAAAAGAGATGGCAGGAGAAATAGCAAATACTTGTGGTAATTTTCTAAAATTCTTTGGATTCTTGGGCATTTCCAGCAGATTGGAAAACAGCAAATGTGACGCCACTCTTAAAAAAAGATGTAGACAAAAGATGGGGAATTATAGGCCGGTTAGCTTAACTTCCGTAGTGGTGAAAATGCTTGAATCTATGATCAAGGAAGAAATAACAAGCCATCTAGATGGAAATTGTCCCATTGGGCAAACGCGGCATGTGTTCACGAAAGGCAGGTCATGCTTAACTAATTTACTGGAATTCTATGAAGACATTATGAGCACGGTGGACAACAGGGACCCAGTAGATGTGGTGTATATGGATTTCCAAAAGGCTTTCAACAAAAGGCTGCTAGATAAAACAAAGGTGCACAGTGTTACAGGCAATGTATTAGTATAGATAGAGGATTGGTTAACTAATAGGAAGCAAAGAGTGGGGATAAATGAGTGCTGTTCTGGTTAGCGATCAATGACTAGTGGTGTGCCTCAGGGATTGGTTTACACAATTGTTTACAATTTTCATAGATGATTTGGAGTTGGGGGCCACATGTAATGTGTCAAAGTTTGTGGCTGACACGAAGATGAGTGGTAGAGCAAAGTGTGCAGAAGACATGTTGCAGAGAGGTATAGATAGTTTGAGTGGTCAAAGGTCTGGCAGATGGAGTACAATGTTGATAAATTTGAAGTCATCCATTTTGGTAGGAATGACAGTAAAAAGGACTATTATTTGAATGGTTAAAAAAATTGCAGCATGCTGCTGTGTAGAGGGACCTAGGTGTCCTTGTGCATGAATCGCAGAGGGTTGGTTTGCACGTACAACAGGTAATTAAGAAGGCAAATGGAATTTTGTCCTTCATTGCTAGAGGGATGGAGTTTAAAAGCAGTGAGGTTATGTTGCAGCTGTATATAGTGCTGGTGAGGCCACACCTGGAGTGCTGCATTCAGTTTTGGTCCCCTTACTTGAGAAAGGATATACTGGCACTGGATGAAGCGCAAGGGAGGTTCACTAGGTTGATTCCGAGTTGAGAGGATTGGCTTATGAGGAGAGTCTGAGTAGACTGGAATTATATTCATTGGCATTTAGAAGAATGAGGGAGCATCTTTATAGAAACATAAAATAATGAAGAGACTAGATAAATAGAAGCAGGGAGGCTGTTTCTGCTGGTGGGTGAAACTAGAACAAGAGGGCATGGCCTCAAAATTAGGGGGAGCAGATTTAGGACTGAACTGAGGAGGAACATCTTCATCCAAAGGGTAGTGACTCTGTGGAATTCCCTGCCCAGTGAAGTAGTTGAGGCTTCCTCACTGCATGTTTTTAAAGCTAAGAATTTTGAACAGTAAAGGAATTAAGGGTTATGGTGAGAGGGTGGGTAAGTGGAACTGAGGCCACGAAAAGATCAGCCCTGATCTTGAATGGCAAGGTGGGCTCGAAGGGCCAGATAGCCCACTGTTGCTCCTGTTCTTTATGTTCTAATCTGCCTTTTTTTTTTTTGCTACCAAAGTGGATACCTCATGTTTACCTACATTATACTGCATCTGCCGTGCATTTGTCCACTCACTCAACCTGTCCAAATCTGTCCAACCTGTGCAACGTGTCTGCATCCTCCACAAAGCTTGTTCTTCCACCCAGCTTTGTGGTATTTGCAAATTTTGAGAGATTACATTTTAGTTTCCTCATCTAAATGAGTAAAGTATATTCTGAGTAGCTGAGGCCCTAGTACTGATCTTGCACTGCTTGCCATTTAGGAAAATAAACATTTATTCCTACAGTTTTTTGTCAGCTAACCAATTTTCCATCTACTCCGGCACTAGTTCATATGTACTTAAGGTGGCTTTCTTCATCTTGTATACTCCTCAATCACTTCTCTGATAGTGTTGCAAGCACCTCACTAGCTCTACATACTAACTTTGCTTAAATCCACAATACCCACACAGTCAGTGGCTGTTTGATTTGTCTAGCCACTTTCTCAGATGAAATGAAAAGGGGCTCTATGTCCTTCTCATCAAACCTTGGCAACATTTGGTCATAGTTAAACAGATCTCCACCACGCCTTTGACTAAGATGGGTTCGCTGTTCCTCACTGTCCTCATTACTGTTCTCAACTATTATCTTTACCTTTGCCATTTTAAGTTGACTTTCACTTTCAGTTCCAACTTCTGAAGTTCAGAAGTTCTCTCTTCCTCCCTTTCTTCTTTATCCCTTTCTTCTGCTAGGGCTATTCTTTTTTTTTTCTACTCTGAACCACAACTTAAACTGTTTCATTTCCTTTTTCATGTTCAAGCTGTTTTAATTATTTTGCTTTTCATTCCAGATCAATTATCTCTCTTTTGCTTTTGCCTTACTTTATCTCTTGCTATTGCCTCTAATTCAAGCTGTTTCATTTTTCAGTTGAATTTCAGTCATTTCCAATGATTTGCATTCCTGGCAATTGTAAATGCTGAGCTTTTGCTAAAATGATCTCCCCTTTCCTTACTGACGCGGGCAACTCCTAACTTCAGTGTGCCTGCCAATTCCAAAAGCTTTGCCTTATTCATGTTCAACACCCGAAAAAAGAACATCAACACTCGCCACTCACTGTCTATGAGCCCAGTAATTTTAAACCCAACCTGGAATCAGATTTTGATCCTGGACAAGAGCCCCCAATTTGTTATGGACCGAACTAGATCAAACCAGTCCCGAACCCCTCTCTTACCAACCCCAACCTCTCAACACGTAGTAAGGAAGAAGCCTAGACCCTAACTTTTATATGAAAGGCAAGTACAAAGTTCTGTTCCAGATTAGTCCACCCCTAAGCTTCAAGCAAAACTTTGTTCTTACAACATGGTTAAAATACGAACAAAAAGAAAAACTGGCATAATCTTAACTCTCTTGAAATACTTAAGAGGATAATGTATTATTTAACCACTAATCATCAATGGTCCCAATATAGGCTGCATTCCACAAAGACACCCTTTTGCAAAAATGTAATTCCACAAAACCATTATGGTTTTCATGTGCTTCCTTTCTCCAGTCCAGAAGAAAGAAACAATCTGCGCCTTTTTGATTTTTTAAGAAGAAGACTCACTGTCTAAGATTTCACTACAACAGAGAACTCGAGCTTTTAGCTCAGCAGCCAACAGACCTTCTCACTAACAAAGCAAAACTAAGAAACTTCCCAGGTCTGTGAGAGCCCTAACCCTGCCCACTCATGATTCTTTTGTCTCTGTTTTTTTTTAAAAGAAAAGCACCCAGGGAGAACTCCAAAGCTATTTACTAACGGCCTGTCTGAAGGTGGTGTTTTGCCACCACAACATGCCTCTGCAAGAGAAACAGGACAGAACGCATTTCTGTCTTAAAGGCATAATACCATCACACTTTCCCCACTCCCAGCATCAGACTCAGTAAAATTCTGATTTCTCTCTACCTCCCTTTTTAAATAGTGTGGTTATGTTAGCTGGTTTCTAATCTGTAGGAGCTCTTCCAGTATCTAAAGAATCTTAGATGACCACCAATTCATCCACTATTTCCAGGACGACTTCCTTAAATACTCTGAGATGGCCCTGGGATTTATCAGCCTTTAATCCCCATCAATTTCTCCAACATCATTTCTGTACTAATGCAGATTTGCTTAAGTTCATCCCTGTTCCCAATGCTTGCTGGTACTTTATTTGTGTCCTCCTTTTATGAAGACCACAGAAAAGTATGAATTTAGTTCGTCAGCCATTTTTGTTCCAATTATAAATTCCCCTGTTTCTGACTGTAAGGGACCTACATTTAGTTTTCACCAATCTTTTTCTCAACTTTGGAAGCTTCTACAGTCAGTTTTTGTGTTCCCTGCAAGCTTACACTCCTACTGTCTTCCCTTTCTTGATCAAACTCTTGGTCCTCCTTTTGACTTCTAAACTTGTCCCAATCCTCAGGTCTGTTGTTTACTCCTATCATGTTGTATGCCTTTTTTTTGCATCTAATTTTTTTTTTAAACTTCCCTTGTAAGCCATGGTTTGGCCGTTGTTCCCTTTTGCGCTCTTGTGCCAGACAGGATTAAATAATTTTTGGAGTTCACCCATTCTATACTTGAATATGTGCCATTGCCTATCTGCTGTAATTCTTCTCAGTAACATTTCTCAATCCATCGTAACCAAGTCACACCTCATAGTATTGTAGTTTCCTTTTATTAAGGTTTCGGACACTTGTCTCGCAATAAACTGCATCTTGATGAATAATTCCATGATATTATGGTCATTCATTCCCATGAGGTCTCTCTCAACTACATTGCAAATTATTCCTTTCTCATTGCATAATAGCCAGTTTTGAAATGGCTTTTTCTACAGCTGGTTCCTCAATGTTAGTCCAGAATACCATCCTGCATACAGGAATTTTAGGAATTCCTGCATTTACGAAATCTTCATCTACAATAGTGTGACCAGTTTCATTCATCCAATGTACATGCAGATTAAAATGAAATTATTATAGGTGTTCTTTTACCATATGCATCTCTGATTTCCTGTTTAATGCCATTCCCAACATCAGCACTACAGTTTGGTAGTGTACACCTCACTCCCACTAATGTTTATTGCCCCTTGGTATTTTTTTCAGTTCTACCCACGCAGATTCTACATTGTCTGAGCTAATATCTTTTCCTCAGTATTGTGTTATGATACCTGTGGAACAGGTGTGATTTGAACTGGGCCTTCTGCCACAGAGGCAGGGCCACTACCATTGTGCCACAAAAGACCTCCGTTCCTTGGGATAATTCTGGCATGCAGCTGTACAGATTATATTTTGCCACATGGAAGATATTTTCAAGTAATCCTGTTTGGAGATATTAGCACACACCTTGGACCAGGTGGGACTCTAACCCAGGCCTCCTGTGTCAGAGATGGAGACACTACCACTGCAGTACAAGAGCCCTCAGTTCCTTGGGGTAATGTCCTGGCCCAGTCATCTTCAGCTGTTTCATCAATGACCTTCCCTCCATCATAAGCACAGAAGAGGGGATGTTTGCTGGTTGCACAATATGCAGTACTATTCACAAATCCATAGTTACAGAAGCTCTCCATGCCCCTTTACAGCAAGAACATGGTGACATTCAGGCTTAGACTGATAAGTGGCACGTAACATTCTCACCAATAATTGTGAGAGAATGACTGACTATCTCCAACAAAAGAGAATCTAAACCTCCTCCCTTGATAATCAGTGGCATTACCGTTGCTATATTCATGGCTGAATGTGACAGGAGTGCAGACCTTAACTCTGATCTGTACGTTGTAGGATCACTTAGCTTTCTGTGTCATAAGCAACACATGTTATTTGACATACAAGTAGCCCAAATTTCAGCCTCACCAGGCTAACGTGTTTTTAAGTATACCTTCTGCTATTCGTGGCATGTCGTCAGGACTCTTTCTTGAATCAGCATTGATCTACGCACTTGATGGTATTGGTAAAGTCCCGGGTGCAAGGTCAAGAGGTTGCAGATTGTGGTTGAACACATTTGTCATTACTGATGGCCGACATCATTATCAACATCTTGGGGATTACCATTAACCAAAAACACAACTGAACCAACCATATCAATACTGTAGCTTCAAGAACAAATCAGAAACTGGGAATTCTGCGCCAGGAACTTGCTTCCTGACTCAAAGTCTGTCCACTATCTAGCAACACAAATCAGGGGTGTGATGGAATATTCTGCACTTGTCTGGGTGAGTGCAGCCCCAAGAACATACGAAGCTTAACATCATACAGGACAAAGCAGCCTGCTTGACTAGTGCCCATCCCCATCAACACTGACTCCTGACCATTGACGCACAGTAGCAGTAGGGTGTAACATCTACAAGATGTGTTGCTGCAACTCATCCAAGGCTCTTCTGACAAAACATTCCAACATGCAAACTTTACCACTGTGAAGGACAACGGAAACAAATTTTTGGGAACACCACCCTCCAAGCCACACACCATCGCAACTTGGAATTGTATTATTGTTACACTGTCATCGGTCAAAAAAACTGAAACCCACTTCCTAACAACGCTATTGGACTACAGCAGTTCATGAAAGCAGCTTACCACCTTGGGAGCAACTAGGGATGCCCAATATAACAACAACCAATGAAATAATTTTTAAAAAAAATGCTGATTGTGGGACCTTGCTGTAAATAAATTGATGGAAAAAGTGGGGGCACAGCTTTTTGAAAGAAACTTTAAACTTAACGTTGCAGGTTGGATATCTTATTAGAAATCCTCTGCTTCATGTTAAGTGCAGTGTCAGTTTAGAATCAGTTATTTTATTTCCCCCTTAGCTTTTGGATGTTCATGATATTACATACAAAGTGGAATAATGTTAGTTTGTGGGTTTTTGTGTTCTCAATTATAAACAATTATTTAATTTTTTCAAAGTTTTAATTTACATATAAGTGAGTTTGAATAATGCATATTATTTTAGATACACAAGCCTTGATTTTGCAAATAATAGACATACACACAACTGGAACTTGATTAGGGAATAAAATGCATTGTGCAGCTTTATTGTGCTGACCGCGTAACTTAGCTATGTTTCGTCCTAAGAAAATGAGTTTCCTTATGTGGATGGGAAATTGTGCAAGTACAGGTTTTAAAGGTAATTAAACATTTTGAAGGGCATATGTCCTTTTAGTTTAAGCTGAAGACCAGAAGAAGTGTTTTTTGGGCCTGCAGTATCTGGAAAGAGTTGAGTTGGCTTTCTCTGGGAGCAGTGTAGAGGATTCTTCAGGAAGTGAAAGAGGAAAGGGTCCCTCCTGTTAAGTGAGTGCTACAGAATCTGAAAAATTGCTCAGGGAAATGGATGGAGGTCACTTCTAATGTCAATGCCACCTCAAAAACACCTACACATGGAAGCAATATAACAAAACAATCATTCATTTTCTTGACATCACTGAAGTGAAAATCAGATTGATTTAATAATTGGTAGGAAATCTGTCATTGTCTGTTTGCTTCCAAGTTATTTTAGATGCAAATTATCCCCAATCGCATCAGCAAAAGTATGAGAACCACTACCAACTTCATGTTCAAGTGATATACTCAGCATTTATATTTTCTTCATCCTTGCAAATTTTACCACAAAGTTAATGAAGCAACAGGAATACATGTTTACACCTCTCTCATCACTCAAAAATGTTCCTTCATTTTTCTTTTGGTAAGTACCTTGCACGTAGAGACTTCAGAATTATGAGTAACATTAAATCCTGAAGGCTGCAGGGTTCCCAAGCAAAAAGTGCGATGTTATTTTTCCAGCTTGCGCTGATCCTCACTGGAGCACTGTTGCAGGCCCAAAGCAGATTTCCAGCATCGGCAGTTCTTTTTATTTTCTGTAGGCTATGTAAATACACCACTTGGTGGTAGTAACAGACAGGATGAAATTGCCATGCAGGGAAAAATTGTGCTGAATTTTCCTGGTCTGTTGGCGATTAGGGTTGGAAACAGGGTGTTGGTATGGGGTAGCATGCATTCAGAATAGTGGGAGCTGCATTGAGGGCAGTCTGGGAATGGATCAACTTACTCGGTCCACTGATCCACACAGTCAATTAATATGGTTATTTAGGAGTGGCTTTTTTTCTGGCAGTGAAAGTGGTCACTAGATTGGTGGAGGGGGCCTTTTCACAGCACGTCATGAGGGTCATCAGAGCTGGCAGCCACGGGAAGCAAAGGCTGCATTTGGACCCCTCACAGCCACCTGGAGGGTTTTTGCTCTCTGCTGTAAGGAGTTTACTGAATTTGGTTCTCCAAGCTTTGTATTTAAAAGGAGGTGCCAGTGGAGACATACAAGTTTGGGCATCTTCCTGGTCCCTAACCTGCCCTTAGCAGTGCCTGTGCCTCCTGGTGTTTTCATAAAGCCATTAGAGCTATCAGCCTCCGATCTAGCCAACAGTATCAAGGGAACATCCAGACAAAAAGGTCAAACAAATAATTAGGACACTGCTGGCTGGATAATTGCCTGCGCTGGTCAACATTGCAAGAGTGGACTTGGACCCTATTTGTTGCTGTTGTTGGGAATACTCCCAATTGTATTTCCACCCTACAAAGATATTTAGAAAAGTATGCTGTGAACAAAATTGGGCACTTGCAGAAGGAAATATTTAGGTTGTTGGAATGAGCAAAAATCTTGCAGGGTATGATGTAGGGAAATATGATCATCACTTTGGCAGTAAGAATGAAATAGGAGGAAGGGTTCTAGGTGTTCTAGTTGCATCCATCACAAAAAAGTTAGTATGCAGCTACAGCATGTTGTCATGAAGGCTAATGGGATGCTATCCTTTTTCTAATGAAAGGAATTGCATGTAACTGAAGAATAATATGCTTGCTCTTTATACAGGATAATAGTGAGACCACATCTCATACTATGTGTAATTTGATCTCTTCTTTTAAAATCAGAATGTAAATGCATTACAGGCAGTTCAGAGGAGGTTTGCTAGATTGATATCTGGAATGAATGGAAAGCCTTATGATGATAGGTTCAATTGCCTGGGGTTGTTTTCACTGGAGTGTAGAAGAATGACTGATTAAAGTGTATAGTAAGAGTTACTCTTTTAGAACACGGATAAAGAGAATTTTTTTCTGAGGTCATCTCACTCTGAAACTCCAACTTTTGTGAACCACTATGGAAGTGGGCTCATTGAATATTTTTAAGACTGAAGTGGATAGACTCTTGTTAGGTGAGGGAATCAAAGGCTATTGGGGTAGACAACAATCTGTAATTTGAAACACAAACAGAACTTATTGAACAGCAGAGCAGGCTTGAGGGCCTGAAGGGTCTGTTCCCATTTCACATGTTCATATCTCTCACCCGTTAATGAGTCTTGGGTCTTGATATCATGACTGACTTAATTTTTTTTTCTGACATTTAGGGATGTATAAAACAGTGTAATGCAAATACAAACTCCAGTGAAGGAACCTGGGTACGCACTATCATGTAGGGAGCATGATAGTAGCAACACTACTGTCCAAGGACAGCTGCAGTGAAACTTGTCACGTTACAACTTCAGTGTTTCTTTGAAAGTGGTTCAGTTTGCTACAAAAGAAGCCATTTTTAATCTTTGGCTTCCTACTGACACACAGTACTATTGCCTTGTGAACTCTACCATGAGATAAATTACTTATGTGATCATGGAAACTTTATCTCCTTATCTCTCTTGACATGACGTGACTCCAGTATTTGACATAGTTGACCATGCCATCTTCGTTCAGTACCTCATCACTGCTCTCACCTCATTCCATTCTCATTCATGTAGTTCTAGTATCCTCATGTGTTCCCCAAGCTTGATCCTATCCTATCCATCAAAGACATCTACCACTCAATCTCCCGCCCACACTACGGAAATCTGACCACAGCACTGTGTTCCTCCTCCCAGCTTACAAGCTGAAGCAGAAATGGGAGAATCCCTCACGAAACAAAGTACGGTGCTGGTCCGAGGCAGCGGAAGACCGTCTCCGGGTCTGCTTGGACTCAGTGGACTGGACCGTGTTCATGTTCAGCAGAAATCCTAGATGAGTGTGCTGCCACCGACATGGACTTCAATAGCAAATATGTAGAAGACTGTACCAAAGAAACCAGTGTTCCCCAACCGTAAACCTCGGAATCCACTCCCTACTGAAGACCAGACATGCAGTATTCAAGTCGGGTGACCCAGACTAATACAGAAAATCCAGATATGACCCCCACAAAGCCATTGGGGAGGCCAAGAAGCAGGGCCGGACTGCGTTTAGAGGCCCAAACCTACCAAACAGACTCCTGTCGTCTATGGCAAGGCCTAAACGACATTACAGGATATAAAATGGAAGTGTAAGATAGCAGACAATGACTCATCCCTCCCTAACACACTCGATGCTTTCAGTGCTCGGTTTGAGCAGAATACCACCAGTGTGGCAATGCCTGCCCGAACAGCCTCAGACACACCTGTTCCCTCTGTCACCGCTTCAGAAGTCAGATCAGTCTTCCTGGGAGCCAGTCCAAGGAAAGCGCTGGGCCTGGAGTGCCCGGCCAAGCACTTACATCCTGTGTGGACCAACCGGCGGAGGTATTCACTAACATCTTCAACCTCTCCCTCCTACAGGCCAAAGCCCCCACCTGCTTCAAGAAGAGCACCATCATCCCCGGGCCCAAGAAAACACATGCAGTGTGCTTTAGTGACTATCACCCAATAGCTCTGACTTCAATAATCATGAAGTTCTTCGAGAAGCTGGCCATGGCCCACATCAACTCCAGTCTCCCAAACTGCCTCAATTCCCTACAGTTTGCCGACCAATATAACAGATCCTTAGAGGATGCCATATCCTTAGCCCTGCACTCATCCCTGATTCATCTGGACAACAAAGACACCTACATCAGGCTCCTGCTCATTAACTACAGCTTCGCCTTCAACACCATTATCCCTTTCAGACTGATCTCAAAACTGTATGACTTTGGTCTCGGCTCTGCCTTCGGCAACTGGATCCTCTGCTTTCTGACCCATTAGGGTGCAGTTAGGATAGGTAACTGCACCTCCTCCACAATACCACTCAACACTGGAGTCCCCCCAAGGATGCATCCTCAGCCCCCTATTGTATTCCCTGTACAGATCGTAGATCATTTGTCCCCTACAGTGTGGAAACAGGCCCTTCGCTCCAACAAGTCCACGCCAACCCTTGGAGCATCCCACCCAGACCCATACCCCTATAAACCACCTAATCTACACATCCCTGAACACTATGGGCAATTTAGCATGGCCAATCCACCTAACCTGCACATCTTTGGACTGTGGGACGAAACCCATGCAGACATGGGGAGAATGTGCAAACTCCACACAGACAGTCGCCCGAGGCTGGAATCAAAACCGGGTCCCTGGTACTGTGAGGCAGCAGTGCTAACCATTGAGCCACTGTGCCGCCCATACAACTGTGGTGCCAAATTCTAACCAAACGCTATCTACGAGTTCGCTGACAACACCAATGTATTAGGTTGGATACCTGATGATTATGAGTCAAAACACAGAAGGGAGTTAGAGGGCTGGGTGACATGGTGCCATGAAAACAATCTGTGTCTCAACGACAGCAAAGCTAAAGAACTGATTATCGACTTAAGAAAGGAGGAGAACGCACTCCCATCTACATCATTGGAACTGAGGTTGAGAGGGTGAAGAGCATCAAGTCCCTCAGAGTGACGATAACTGACGACCTGTCCTGGACTTCCCATGTAAATGCAATAATCAAGAAGGCACAACAGCGCCTCTTCTTCCTCGGGCAGCGCAGGAAATTTTGGCATGTCCATAAGGTCCCTCACCAACTTCTACAGATGCACCATTGAAAGCATGCTGTCTGGGTGCATAATGGCCTGGTATGGCAAATGCTGTGTCCAGGACAGTAAGAAACTACAGAAGCTTGTGTGCATAGCCTAGACCATCATGGAAGCCAACCTTCCATCCATGGACTCTATTTACATGGCTCACTGCTACAGAAAGGTGGCCAACGTCATCAAAGACCCATTGCACCCTGGTAATGACCTACAACCTCTTCCGTCAGGCAGATGATACAGAAGCCCGAACACGCACAAGCTGATTCAGGAACAGCTTCTTTCTGGCCATTATCAGACGTTGAATGAAATCTAGCCTCAAATAATAATAAGAACATAGGAACTAGGAGCAGGAGTAGGCCATCTGGCCCCTCGAGCCTGCCCCTCCATTTAATAAGATCATGGCTGATCTTTGAGACTCGGCTCCACTTACCCGCCCACTCACCATAACCCTTAATTGCTTTACTGTTCAAAAATTTATCTAGCCTTGCCTTAAAAACATTCAGCGAGGTAGCTTCAACCACTTCACTGGGCAGGGAATTCCACAGATTCACAACCCTTTGGGTGAAGAAGTTCCTCCTAACCTCAGTCCTTCATCTGCTTTCCTTTATTTTGAGGCTATGCCTTCTAGTCCTAGTTTCACCTGCAAGCGGAAACAACCTCCCTGCCTCCACTTTATCTATTCCCTTCATAATCTTATATGTTTCTATAAGATCTCCCCTCATTCTTCTGAATCCCAATGAGTATAAGCCCAGTCTACTCAGTCTCTCCTCATAATCCAACCCTCTCAACTCTGGAATCAACCGAGTGAATCTCCTCTGCACCCCCTCCAGTGCTAGTATATCTCTTCTCAAGTAAGGAGACCAAAACTGCACACAGTACTCCAGGTGTGGCCTCACCAGGACCCTATGCAGCTGCAGCATAGCCTCCCTGTTTTTAAACTCCATCCCTCTAGCAATGGCAGACAAAATTCCATTCGCCTTTTTAATTACCTGCTGCACCTGCAATCCCACCTTCAGTGATTCATGCACAAGGACACCCAAGTCCCTCTGCACAGCAGCATGCTGCAATTTTTTACCATTTAAAACATAGTCCGTTTTCCTGTTATTCCTACCAAAATGGATGACCTCGCACTTGTCAACATTGTACTCCATCTGCCAGACCTTTGCCCACTCAATTAGACTATCTATATCCCTCTGCAGACTTTCACTGTCTTCTGCACACTTTGCTCTACCACTCACCTTAGTGTCATGTGCAAATTTTGACACACCACACTTAGTCCCTAACTCCAAATCATCTATGTAAATTGTAAACAATTGCAGTCCCAACACTGATCCCTGAGGCTCATCACTAGCCACTGACCGCCAACCAGAAAACCACCCATTTATCCCTACTCTTTGCTTTCTACTGGTCAACCAATCCTCTATCCATGCCAATACATTACCTGTAATACCATGCAACTTTATCTTATGTAGCAGCCTTTGGTGTGGCACCTTGTCAAATGCCTTCTGGAAATCCAGATGCACCACATCCACAGGTTCAGCATTGTGCACCATGCAAGTAATGTCCTCAAAGAATTCCACCAAATTAGTTAAACATGACCTACCCTTCATGAACCCATGCTGGGTGTTCCCAATGGGACAATTTATATCCAGATATCTTGCTATTTCTTCCTTAATGATAGATTCAAGCATTTTCCCCACTACCGAAGTTAAGCTAACTGGCCTATAGTTACCTGTTTTTTGTCTACTTCCTTTTTTAAACAGTGGTGTCACATTGGCTGTTTTCCAATCTGCGGGAACCACCCCAGAGTCCAGTGAATTTTGGTAAATAATTACTAGTGCATTTGCTTTTCCCCCATCACCTCTTTTAGTACCCTGGGATGCATTTCATCAGGGCCAGGAGACTTGTCTACCTTTAGCCCCATTAGCTTGCCCAGCACTGCCTCCTTTGTGATAATGGTAGTTTCTAGGTCCTCACCTGCTATAACCTTCTTGCTATTAGTTTTCCGCATGTTATTTGTGTCTTCCACTGTGAAGACCGACATGAAATAACTATTTAATGTCTTGGCTATTTCCTCATTCCCAGTTATTAAATTGGCCTTCTCATCCTCTAAAGGACCAATGTTTACCTTCGCCACTCTTTTACGATTTACATATTTTTAGAAACTTTTGCTGCCTGATTTTATGTTCTGAGCTAGTTTATTCTCATAATCTATCTTACTTTTCCTGATAACTTTTTTTGTGGCTTTCTGTTGGCCTTTAAAGATTTCCCAGTCTACTAGTTTCCCACTACTCTTTGCTTTTTTGTATGTCTTTTTTTTTCAATCTGATACTTTCCTTTATTTCCTTAGACATCCATGGCTGTCTCTCCCTTTTCCTACAGTTCTTCCTTATCACTGGAATATACTTCTGCTGAGCACTGTGAAAAATTGTTTTGAAAGTCCTCCACTGTTCCTTAATTGACCCACCATAAAGTTTTTGCTCCCATTCTACCTTAGCTAACTCCTTCCTCATTCCTCCATAGTCTCCTTTGTTTATGCACAGGACATAGGTACTGGATTTAACCTTCTCACACTCCATCTGTATTTTAAATTCGACCATCCTGTGATCGCTCCTTCCGAGAGGACCCCTAACTGTGAGATCATTAATTATTCCTGTCTCATTACACAGGACTAGATCTAGGATATCTTGCTCCCTCGTAGGTCCCATTACATATTGTTCAAGGAAATTATCGCGGATGCATTCTATGAACCCCTCCTCAAGGCTGCCATGATCGACCTGGTTTGACCAATTGATATGTAGATTAAAATCCCCCATGATAATTGCTGTACCATTTTTACATGCATTAGCTATTTCTATGTTTATTGCCCGTCCCACCACGATGTCGTTACTTGGTGGCCTATAGACCACACCTATCAGTGTCTTCTTCTCCCTGCTATTCCTAATTTCCACCTGAATGGATTCAACGTTTTGTTCAGTAGAACCTATATCATCTCTCACTACTGCCCTGATATCATCCTTAAAAATCAGAGCAACACCACCTCCCTTACCTTCCTGTCTGTCCTGGCTTGTGATTTTCTGAGCTCTGTTTCTTGTAAACAACAGTCTGTTCTGGGAATGCCTAATTAGGAAATTAGTTCGAAGTGAATGTATTGTGACAGTTGTTTGGGAATTGAGAATTGACTTGCAGGATATAGTGCTGATGGTTTTAATGTGCAGTATAGCCTAGCAGATCATGCTTGCATTAAAAATTGTGGTCAAAGAATGGCACAATAAAATGCTCCCAATGATCCAGACTTTATCTTCAAGGATTGCTTATAGAAATAAAGAAGAGTCACCAGGTAACATTGCTTGTACAAACTAAATTGCTTTTTATCTTTCACTGCAAAAAGTGGCAGGCTGTGACCCCTGGTCACTTTCTGTTCTGATCAAGGGGACTAATTTGCACGTGTTTTAAAAAGCTAACCCAAACTGGACTCTCCTGGTTGAGGCACCTGTGCATAAATTGAGTGGTACACATCACTTTACTAGCTTACCTTGCTCTGTGGCAGATTCTAACTCAGTTGGCTGTCCTTAACCTCACCCTGTCTTCCTTTGTCTTAATTTTCCTCCTGAGGCAGCAGAATCTTCATAAGGCAATTGGAAGCCTCCAGAAACAGCACAACTGGGTCTATGACATTATTTGGGCAGGGTAAGGGAAAGCAAAATTATAGTGGAAATCTGAAAGCCTGTGATAAATTTTGTTTCGTAGAAAGAATGTTGGGAAATGAGTGTTCATTTTATATCACTGTCCAGGAAGTCTTGTGATAATGTTTGTTCATTATTTAATTTTTGTGATAGAAGGTAGCAGAAGTGTGTGTATATATGGAAGATCAATCTGCCCGTCATTCTATCACAATGTTGTTTTTATCCTTGTGAAAAGAGCTTTCATATAATACTGTTAATACTAGTTAACTCAAAATATTTAGTCATGAAATTGGCATATTTATTGCAACAATACTTCTTTAAATCCCTACCGTATGTCATTCCATCCCCCTCCCATCATACCGATCCCATTCCCCCTTTGCATGACTCTCATCCTCATCTTCCATTCCACACCTTTTTTTTGTCATCTTCCATAGCCCCCTGCCCTCTAAACCTGTGTTTTGAGAGGCTGAGACGTTTTTATGTGCAACAGAGAGGTGTCAGTACACTTTGCCTGACTGTACTCTGGAGAGAGAGTCAACATTTCACCTAATATATCCTGGGGAACTTATTATTTTTATTCTCACAGTTACCAAACAATTCACTGAAATGATATTTTTTATAAATTTGGACTCCTAGTCCAGGGATAGCGACACCACCACTGTGCAATTTTATTTTAACATCAGGCACTGAATGTAAAACCTTTTGTACTACTTGATAGAAGCCAAAAAGAGAAAAGGGGGAAAGTTCTAAACCAATCGAAGCACCTTTAAGTTGACCAAACAAAACAGTCTGGACAGTCAAAAGTATTATCAACTGGGGACCAAAATCAAAACTCCTAGTTCTAAATGATTTATCAGATTATTTTCAATGTATTTACACATAATTCTGCGAGTTTTATTCAACCAATCTTTAAAAGTTGTTACGAATCGTCATTACAACATAGGAAGAGATGACTAAAACCTATTGAAATCCAATCAGTACCATTCCCCTTTGTTAACCTGCAAAGTTATTTCCCTCCAATGTCTTCAAATTGATTTACTTCCACCACCCTCATCGCTAGCAGGTTCCAGATCATTACCAGTTGCAGAGCAAAGGTTCTTCCTCGGATTTCCCTACATCTCTTTCCCAAAATTTTGAATTTGCTTGCTAGTCTGTACCATCTGTTATTGACAGCAACTTTTTGTTTCCCTGCTGTACCTAAACCTGTCATAATCTTGTACTACCTCGAACACCTCTTTCCTTGATCTCTTCCTTTTGCTTCAAGGGGGGAAACCCAACTTCACCAAAGTAACCTTTACCTAAATTCCCTCAATCGCATTATCTACTGGTTAAAAGTAGCTGGCAATTTGTTCAAGTTACCTGTCAATCAGCAACTTTAAAGATAGCCCGCAAATATCAAATAACAAACAGTATTTCCCTGAAATGGACTGCAGCATTTGTCAAAGATGATTTATCATACAGATTATTCTGTCATCTTGTATTGTTGCTGTTGAACACAAGTTTAGCTTCTTTCAATAATCCATGCTTCAATGATTGACTTGCATATAACAATGTGTGCACGTTTACTTTTTTTCGCAGTTGCTGCCCATAGTAGTATGATTGCAATTTGGGATTTTAGCACGAGTGCCTTAATAACTGGTGCTACTTTATTTTAATTGTTCTAAGTCTGGTTATGTACATAGACTCTCCAACCTGTGCAAGGAACTAAGTTATGAGGAATGATTGGATTGACTGGGGTTGTTTTCCTTGGAGCGACAAAGGTTAAGAGAGACCTGATAGACATATTTAAGATTGAGGAGCATTTTTATTTTCATTTGTAGAAAGGTTGATAACCAGGGGGCATGGATTTAAGAAGAGATAGAAGGCTTAGAGAAGAGTTGAGAATTTCCTTCAGAGGGTGGTTGGAGTCTGTGTAACACACTGCCTGAAAGAATGGTTGAGTCAGAATCTCTTGTAATATTTAATCAGTATTTAGATATGCATTTGCATTGCTATAGTCTCTGGGGCTATTGACAAAGAACTGGAAAACGGGACTAGTGTAGTCCCCTCTCTAACCAGCGTGAACGTGATGGCTGAATAGCCGCGTCCTGTGCTGTAAGTGTCAATGAGGCTATACCAGTGGGGTTCCACAGAGAACAATCAATGACTTGGAGGAAGGAAGCAAATGTATGTGGCCAAATTTGCGGATAACACAAACAAGTGGAAAGGCAAGTTGTGAGAGGGATACAAACATTTTACTGAGAGATATTGATTTTTTTTTTGTATTCAATCATGGGATTCATTCGTGTCACTGACTACGCCAGCATTTATTACCCGGACCTAATTGCCTAGAGGACAATTCAGAGTCAACCACGTTGCTGTGGGTCTGGAGTCACAGATAGGCCAGACCAGGTAAGGATGGCAGTTTCCTTCCCTAAAGGAAGGACATTGGTGAACCAGATGGGTTTTTCCAACAATAGATTCATGGTCATCATTAGATTCTTATTTCAAGATGTATTTATTGAGTTCAAATGCCACATCTGCTGTGGCAGGATTTGAACCCAGGTCCCCAGAACCTTATCTGTGTCTCTCTGAATTAACAGTCCAGTGATAATACTACTAGGCCATCGCCTCCCCATGATAGGTTAAGTAAGTGGAGAAAAATGTTGGCAAATGGAGTATGATGTGGGGAAAATGTGAAGTAGTTCATTTTAACAAAAGAACAATTATTTAAATGGAGAAAAGCTGCAACAAAAAGGGAATTATGGGTACTTGTACGTGAAACATAGCTAGCATAGAAGTGCAGCAGGTAATCAGAAAGGCTAATGTAATGTTGGAGCATAAGAGTTTGGAAGTCTTGGTGCAACTGGACAGGTGGTGGTAAGACCACATGTGAGCAGTTTTGGTCCTCCTGTCTAAGGAAAGATGATATTTCATTAGAGGCAATTCAGACAAGCTTCATTAGGATAATTGCTGGAATGGAGGGATTGTCTTATGAGCAAAGGCTAAACAAGTTGGGACTCGTTGGAATTTAGAAGAATGAGAGGTGATCTCATTCAAGCGTATAGGATCCTCAAGGGTTTGATGTAAGACCATAAGATATAGGAGCAGAACTAGTCCATTCAGCCCATTGAGTCATCACTGCCATTCGATCATGGCTGATATATTTCTCAACCCCATTCGCCTGCCTTATCCCCATAACATTTGATCCCCTTACGAATCAAAAACCTATGTATCATCTTAAATACATTCAATGACTTGACTTCCACAGCCTTCTGCAGCAATGTGTCGAACAGTTTCACCACCCTCTGGCTGAAGAAATTCCTCCTCCTCTCAGTTCTAAAGGGTCATCCCTTCACTCTGAGGCTGTGACCTTGGGTCCTAGTCTCTCCTTCTGGTGGGAACATCATCTCCATGTCCATTCAGCATCCCTGCTCTTGTATTCTAGATAAATGCTGAGAGGATGGTTCTCATGGGAGAGTCTAGGAGTAGAGGGCCTAGCCTTAGAATAAAGGGGTGCCAGTTTAAGACTGAGATGAATAGGAATTGCTCTGAGGGTTGAGAGTCTTTAGAACTCCTTGCCACATAGAGCTGTGGGGGTAGAGACCTTGTGTATATTTGAAATTCTTGATGAGTAGAGGAATCAAGGGTTATGAGGAAAAGGCAGGAAATGAGGAATGCTGGATTGGCTACAATCGTTTTGAATGTCTGAGCAGGCCTGAGGAACTGAACGGCCTACTCTTGTTCTTATTTCTCATGGCTGAATTATAGGTGAATGCTGTGTTTTGGGGCATTGGTCTTGGGGCTTAGGATTGGGATAGACCAGATCAACATTAGTTATGTGAATGTTTGGAAGATGCATGCATCCTAAGTGAAAAATGGCTCCTGAAATATGGAGACACTGTGTGAGGCAGTGTGGAAATAATGGGAGAGGGGACAGTCTGATGAAAGAATGGGATTGCAGTGGTGGTGTCTAGGAGTATTAGGGAAGGGTATGCTGTGTTTGGAATGTTGGGAGGGATTTGGAAATTGGCCTCAAGCCAACAGTACAATAATTGGATTTCGCTACGATTATATCCAGTCTAGGGAGTGATACCTCTAGGGAGGTATCTTTCCAGCTCCTGGATGATGTGGGCAGTGGTGTGTCAGCTAGAAAAACATGGCAAGATCAGAAAAATGAAATTCTCTTATCAAGAAGAAAGGTCTGATTTTCCACTTACGGTTTGAACAGTGAAATAAGAATTTCACTAGTGAGCAACAGGAAGCACTTTTGCATGTATCAACATCTCATACCTATTCTCACCTCGTTTCTAGGAAGTTTGCTATTTGCCCACTTTCTGGAAAGAAACTAGATAGTGAAATGCCACTATGTGAAAGTCATACTAGGTACCTGGCAGCTCCAGTTCGCTGCTTGCTCCTTTTTGAGCCTCCATCTTCCCAGCAGTCCCCAACAAATAAGGGCACAGTTTGAGCAATTGCCTGCACCTGCCATCTATTGGAGGTTGACATCATACATGCACCAGCTTTGTTACACATAGCACATCTCTAACTTACTTTGAAACAGTTCTCAAAATCACTTTAATGCTGTACTTTGGGGCATACTGATATCCTTCATTGCACCATTTTTGTGCATTAGAGCAGAGTACACCTGGGGCTCTTTGCTTGCTTTCTTAATAGTCATTTATTTTGTACCCACTTGGATGCATGCAGCATCTCTGCCTTGCCTTGCCTTGCCTTGCCTTGCCTTGTGTTTTTTTTGCAGCTTGCCACCTCCTTCTGAACTTGCAGCCTCACAGTACTTCTTTTTTGTTTTGCCTTGCTTTTGTGTCTATACTAAAAGCCAAAAGCGGGTCATAGTTGTCAGTAGTAGTCAGCCAAAGGGCTAGACATGTCCCTGGACAGCATCATGCCATATCAATGTTACACCTATAGCATGTGACAGCAGCTTTCGCAGTAAGCACACTGCACAAGTTTCAGCCAGATAGTCATGTCTCATTGTCATCAGTCAAGGAGTACTGGCACAGTCAGTCAAGGGTAACATCTGATCTCTATCTCGGAGCCTGAACACACCAGTCAGACATTTGGGGCAGTCAGGACCAGGGGTTCAATGGCATTTCAGTCTGGAGGGGTAGGGTTAAGGTTAGGGGGCTGCACTGAGATCTGTTTAATGTGTAGTCACTCATCAGTCGTATGAATATGGTCAAGGGGGTGGCTGTGGTCAGTCATGTGGTCTGTCCAGTGAAAGTCAAGGGAGATTATCAGCCGCTGCAGCGGTATAGAAGTTCAGGAAGTCAGTTGTGGGGTTTGGAAGCAACACGCTGGGGTGCAAAGGAGATGATAAGACAGGACAACTCCACATATAAAGGTGGGAGAAAATAGTGGATTGGAGCACATGGGTCACTGTGGAAGATAGGCGGTCATCGACAGTCAGCAGAACCAGGGCTTTTACAGTGGGATAATGCATCATGATGATTGGGATGGCTAAGCTGTAGACCTGGGGGCTTGGTATTTTGGTCGATGCAAACTTAAATGAAAAGGTTTTTGGGAATGTGTGGAAGTTCAGAACTAATGTCATTGATGGGGAGTGCAGGGAAGAAAGGAATACGAAGGTTTGGGGGTCTCCTAGATTACCAGGCTGAATCTGTGACTCATTCTGTGATATGTGATATTTGTTGCTTTCCATCCTCAATGCAAATCACAACTGTCAGTAGAAATGCAAAACAGCTGTGGCCGTTATGGAGTGGGTGGTGTAAGTGGTTTTGTTGGAGCATGCAAGTTCTACCTGTGAATGATCTAAGGCATTAATCAGGCATTTGCACAATGCAGGTTTAAGATATCTATATTCGTAGAATTCTACATGTGAAACACATGCAGTGACCAACTATGTGGGATACAGTGTAAGAGCATATTACTGCAGATGCTGGAATCTGTACTGAAAACAAAAAATGCTGTTTTCGGTATGTGGGATACAAATCTAGCTACAAGTAATCTTGACTCCGTCATTGGCAATTTCAAGTTGACCATAGTTGTGTCATGAAGCAGAAATAATTGTAGGTGACCTTAAAATTGTCAGCTCTGAGGCACAATTCACAAAGACTTCATGGGCTGTGGAAGGCATGGAGCTGATTTCCTGTCACCTCGAACTATAAAAGTGACGTACTCTTATATGTAATGCTGCCCTTCTTGGGTAACGTGGATGGAAAGGCAATGTTTCAGTAGTCTTACTGTACTAATAATCCCCCACTGTATATACACAGCATGGTTTGTGCTGCCATCATAATAAGGTCCACTCTGTACAGGTATTCCAGGGCCCTCCTTGTTGGAGTCCTCTGTGTTGAGGACTATGCTAAACTGTCATTAGTGTGTGATGTGAATGCTGGCTACGCATTACCAAGAATCTGTTATTAGTAGGTCCTCTGGTAACAGGGTGTCTTGCATTAGTCTGGACAGAAAATGCTACGTAATCTTTCCAAGCTGTGTGTTGCTTGACTGCAACAGATATGGAGT
Organism: Rhincodon typus; assembly: GCF_021869965.1. Lineage (NCBI taxonomy): Eukaryota > Metazoa > Chordata > Chondrichthyes > Orectolobiformes > Rhincodontidae > Rhincodon > Rhincodon typus. The sequence goes on along the minus strand of NC_063359.1, from coordinate 23,382,580 downwards.
GGATGTGATGGATCTGAAGAGCTGAATAGGGGGCTATGGTCTTCTGAGGAAGAAAATGAGGATATCAAGCAGCAGGAACATTACAACATGATAGGGCAGTATAGCATCAGAGACAAGAGTAGTAGAATAGCCCAGACATGACTAATTGACATCAGGTTTCAATTGATGAGTTGGGTGAAGTCATCATTCATTTACTGTAATTATTGCTCAAAAGGCAAGCAGCTCTGTTTTATTCCCAGAAATAAAAGTTGTTTTTTTCTTCACTTTTCCAGTTTTTCAATAAAAGTTAATGTTTTAAACTGTTTGAGGGCCTTCCAACATGTGATGCTTCTACATTGAACAATGACGTGATGTTGTGCTATCCTGAGTGTCAGGGAAAGAGTAGCATTCTCTTTTAGGCTCTAACATGGTATGGTGCTAAGGATGGAAAGCCTTTCTTGCTGATCAGACAGATGATAATGTAATGTAGCAATACATTTATCAATGAGATCTTCTATTCTAATGAAGTGCATCCATGCCACTTATGTGCCCGCACAAGCTTTTCTTTTCTATTTCCTTTCTAATACCTGAACTGTGAAGGACAATTTGTGATTGGCAGCAGTTGACCTGGTGCATAGCTGGCCTTTAATACCACTATCAGAAATCCTGGGAGGTCTACCTCTGCTGGTAAACATAAAATAGTATGGTGTGATAGACAGATGGTGCGTACATTAACATTTTATGCATTAATGATTTGGACGAACAAACTGAGGGCATTGTAGCTAAGTTACCAGATGACACACCAGATAGGTGGAGGGACAGGTAGTACTGAGGAAGCGGGTGTGCTGCAGAATGTTTTAGACTGGCTCGGAGAGTGGGCAGAGAAATGGTAGATGGAATACAGTGTGGGAAAGTTTTGAGGTTATGCACTTTGGTAGAAAGTCTATGTTCTAAATGTGGAAGGGCTTCAGAAATCTAAGGCACAAAGGGACTTAGGAGGTTAACATGCAGGTTCAGTTGGCAGATAGGAAAACAAATGTAATGTTAACATTCATTTCAAGAGGGTTAGAATATAAGAGTAAGGATGTACTGCTGAGGCTGTATAAGGCTCTGGTCAAACTGCATTTGGAATATTGGGCAGTTTTGGGCCCTGTATCTAAGGAAGGATGTGCTGGCATTGGAGGGGGTCCAGAGGAGGTTTGCAAGAATGATCCCAGGGATGAAGTGCTTGTCACATGAGGAGAAGTTGAGGACTCTGGCTCTGTGTTCTTTGGAGTTTAAAAGGATAAGGAGTGATCTAATTTGAAACTCTCACAATACTGAGACCTTGAAAGAGTGGGCGAAGAGAAGATGTTTCCATTAGTAGGAGGGACTAGGACCTGAGGGCACAGCCTCAATGAAGGGACGACCCTTTAGAACTGAGATGAGGAAATTTTTCGGCCAGGGGATGGTTAGTCTATGGAACTCATGGCCTCCCCAGCCCTCTGTGGCTAAGTCATTTGAGTGTAATTAAGACAGAGGTAAATAGGTTCTTGATTAGTAACAGGATCAAGAGTTAGAGAGAAGACAGGAGAATGGTGGCTCAGTGGTTAGCATTGCTGCCTGTCTGTGCCAGGGACAAGAGTTTGATTCCAACCTTGGGACTGTGTGGAGTTTGCACATTCTCCCTGTATCTGCCTGGGTTTCTTGGTGCTCCAGTTTCCTCCCACAGTCCAAAGATGTGCAGGTTAGGTGGTTTGAGCAATTTAGCATGGCCACAGTGTCCACAGTTGTGCAGGCTGGATGGATTAGCCATGGGAAGTACAGGATTACAGGGATAGAGTTGGGGAAGTGGGTCTGGATGGGATGATCTTTGGAGGGTCAGTGTGGACTTAATGGGCCAAATGAACTGCTTCCACACTAGGGATTCTATGATCGAATTGTGGAGCAGATTGGATGGGCCAAATGGCCTAATTCTGCTCCTGTATCTTATGGTTTTATGGTCTTATCTTAAGAGGGTAACAGTAGAGAATTGTGTGAGAGAATTTGCTACAGCTCACGAAGAGAGAGCCTTCATGAAACTCCCAAAATTGATATTTAACTGATTCGTGGTAAAAAATTAACTCTCTCTGTTCATTCTGGAGAGAGGTACCAGAGAAAGGATTAAAAAAAATGTGGTGGTGTTTAAGATTAGTCAGGCCAGCAATGGGGCCAGTTACAAGAGAAGATTCCAGTGGTGGCTGGAAGTTGCAAATCTTGTGCTAATAGTAACCTGAAAACCTGTATTATTTAAAGTAGAAACTCTTTTAAATTACAAGTAATACAGGTTTACTAAAGTTTTTGGAGACACCCTCTCTTTCCATGGTTCAACTGGATTCCTCTCCCTGACTGGAGACCTCCCCAGCCCTTGCAACCTGCGTAACCACACTGCTACTGCAGTTCTTATCTAAGCTGGACCAGTTGGGGAGGATTTCTTAGCAGCACTATAAGAATTTACGTGACATAATATTGTCTTTTGAGTCACTACTGCAAAAACCATCTTCAGTAACCCCCCACTCTATTCTTCCCTCAGTGACTGGTCTCTGAGCTGGCCTCAAAATTGGTATTTTGGGATTTGAGCTTCAGTTGCAGTGGGGGATGATGACAGCAACAGGAGAGCTATCTTTAAAATGCCTTCCTCAGCACTGAACTGTAATTTGAAATAATCACTTCTTATTTCCCTAGCTCATTGCTTAGTATTCTCCAATTTATGGCTAGATCAGCCCACCACCCCCACACCGTCATGCTAACATAACCAGATTCTGATCTGCAACTGAACACAAAAATGCCAGAGGACACCTGCTGTGAAAAGTGTCACATTACAGCGTGGGTGGAGTGTATAGCATCCTTTTTGAATTCTAAGAGGTGTGTTTTTTAAATATTGTTCGTTCTAGTATAATGACTCAGAAAATGAATATGCTTTGAAATAGTTGCTGCTGAATTTGAAACACAACACCTAAAATAGGTAAAAATATTGTTTGATTTCTGAATAAAGCTGTTGAAAATTCAAAGCCCAAAGTCAAGGGGCAGACCATGTCAGATCCACAATAAATGCCTTCTTGCATTAAGCAAAAACTGTGATTCATTAGTTGCTAAAGTCCATCTTGTGATGCTGCCATTCTTGAACAAGAGACTTGCATTAATAAGGGTGACAATTTCATATAACCGAGGGTCAAGAGTCCTTCAACTGTGAGGTCACATTGATTGCTCAGTGAGTTTCATGGAAGTTCTTGTATAATTTTTAAAGTTGTATCTTTTTTGAGAAATGTTTCTGGTTATGCTGGCTGGTGTACTTGAAATAACTTTACATGAACATGATTGAATTTTGAAGCAGTTACTGACCATAAAGAAACACAAGTCTCAGTAAGCAGTTGATTCTTATTGTGCCTGTGAAATAGTACATCATGTGGCACTGTGGCCGATTCTCTTACATTCTGCAGCAGTGTGTAACTGTGGTTTTTTTTATCATTAAAGCCATGTGTAAAGGCCTAAGATTGTTTCCCTTTGGTGTTTTATGGGCCCTTGACGATGGCCTCTGCACGCTTGTTGGCATTTCTCACTAGTAGCATTCTTTGGTGAAACAATTAGAACAGAGTTCCTGCAGAACTCTGTTATTCATAGTAACCATGGTATTCTTCCATCTGTTTAGGGCTTTACAGGGATAAGGGCATGGGACAGGGTTGAGGTTGAATAAGTATCGTAAGATTGGAAGGGGGTGGTGTGGAGAAGTGGGAAAGAGAAATATAATCTAGCTACTTGACAGTGTCACAATTTATTTGATGAACTGAGATAATAGTCAAGGTTATAAACTAAATTTTTTCTCTTAATCTCATTTTTTAAATATCAGCGATGATATCAGTTGACTTAATTTTGAGTACAAAATCTTTCAAAACCTGAAATGGTCTATTCAAATAAAATCAAATGCTTTTGTGTTTTTCATTTGCCGCAATATCTGTGAAAATATTTTTACATTTATTAAAGACATATTTAAAATTTTAAGTCACCATATACATTTAAAAGATTTGTAATATCTATGTATATAAAATTTCTTTGCAATCTCTTTAAATATCTCTGATAATACCACAACTGTAATAGATTACTGGTACCTACTTGTAAACATCTGTGCTAAGCCTTTGCAACATCCCAGCATGAGTAGTATTTTTCAAAAATTTTGGTTTGTAAAGTTATTCTCAATTTTTCAGGAGTAAGCCATTTGTGGCCTTAATTCCACTTTCCTGCCTGCCTTCCATTAATCTTGAAGCCTTGTAAATCAAAAATCTAACTCCGCTTTGAATATATTCAATGGCCCTGCATCAGATTCTACTACTTGCTGGGATAGAGAATTCCAAAGATTACTGATCCTTTTGCTTCGAAACTGTGTCCCTAGTTTTGGATTTTTCCATGATGTAGACACACTTTCAACACGAGAAATGCATTTTTCAGTTGTTGCCCCCTTATTCATTTTTAATTCCCACACAAACCAAATCTGCAGCCCTCTGTTAGACGACCACTTGATGCTGTCAGGAATATCTCAGTGCCTATTTCACATAGGGGCGAGCAAGTGCAGAATGACCCAAAACCAGGAAAATGTTCTGCATCTTTACTTTAATGGCATGTCCAGCTGGCAGCACTTTTTTTTTCCATATGGCCAGGTGCTCTAGTGTCACGGTAAAGGTAATCTCTTAAAACTCTGGTTTTCAATAGAATTATCTACCCTGACTCTGCAGTGATCAAGAGGTGGATATTTTGTGTGTGTGTGTGTAATTATATATATCATTTCTCTGCCCCTCACCCTCTTTAGAATTGTATCCTTTATTTCCTATTGTTTCACCTCAGTTTTCCTAACAAAATGTATCATTTCACATTTCTCTGCTGAATTCAATTTGCCGTCAGTCTGTCCATTCCATTAGCCTAAAATCTCTTGAAATTTCTCAATCCTCTTCAGTTCACAACAATTCAAAATTTTGCTGCATCCACAGATTTTGAAATTGTGCCATGTGTACCTAATTCTAGGTGAATAATGTAAATGAAGAAAAGTCCTAATTCCTGCCCCTGGGGAACTAATAATCCATCGCTCCATCTGAAAAACAACTGTTCTCCACTCCTCTCTGTTACGTCGATCAGCCAATTTTATGTTGCCCCTGCCCCTTCGATTTCAAGGGCTTTAGCTTTCCTGAAGCAGCTTGTCAGTGCTTCATCAGCTTTCTATGTACATTACATCAACCACATTAACCTCCTCAAAAACACTCAACTAACTTAACAAAGCACAATCTTTCCTTAACAAATCCATGTTGGATTACCAAATCGGTCTATTTGTGGAAGTAACTGTTAATTTGTCTTGGATTGTCATTTTTAAAAGTTTTCCTGTCACCAGGGTTAAACTATTGTTCTTACTCCTTTTCAAAAATGGTGTAAGGATATGACATTTGCAATTCTCCAATGCTCTGCATCTAAGGAACTGCCTCCTTACGTGTATAACGGCTAAGATCCAGTGCAATTCTTCACTGTCTGGTTAGATTATTTAGTACAGTATATTATTTTTTGTCTATCTGCTTGCTACTGTATGGCTAGTGGAGGTACTGTGTTATTGAAGAAATTGACAGAAGTCCTGCAACAGAAGTCAAAGGAGTGGTGATGGACTTCTGTCAAAGCAGTGGTGTCGTGGAGTAGCAGAAGTAGGCCATTTAGTCATTCAGCTGTTCTGCCACTCAGTGAGATCATGGCTGATCTGATAATTTGTTAATTCCACTTTCCTGCCTTTTCCCTGCAACCCTTTTAGTCCCTTACTGATTAAAAACCTATCTTTGCCTTGAACGTATTTAATGACTCAGCAGGCTTCTGAAAGCACCACTTGCTCCTTGTTATGGGGCTATGGTTGAATTTCCTCTTGGTCTACAGCATCACAGAGAGGAGAAGCTGTTTACTGAGGGGAGGAGGGGGAGACTCAGTCTTCTACTTCTGAGGAGACTAGTTGTAGTCTCCTCCACTACTTAATTCAGAGAGCACAGGTGTTTCTAAGGACAGAGGCTGCAGAGATTAGAATGACCTCTGTTTTATGTAAGGTAGGATGTGGAAGACCAGCAGCGGTGTATTGGAATTGTCAGGTCTGGAGGTAACAAAACGTTTTAGTAGCAGCTGACCTGAAATGGACTGGATACTGGCATTGTTAACAGATTTAACTAGGCAGTTTAAGGATGAGTATGTGGCCAGAAGCTCATTTTAGGAGGTAACCATCATGATGTAGTTACAAACAATTAGACTTGATGCCAGCCAGTTGCCTGGGAGAGAAATGGAGTCAGTAGCTTAGGAGCTGATTTTGAAACAAGGATCAAAAAAAATGGCTTCAGTCTTCCCAATGCTTAACTGAAAGAAATTTCTGCTATCCAGTGCTGGGAAGTTGGATAAGCATTCAAATAACTTAACAACAATACAGGAGTTGAGAGCGGTGCCGTATGTCATCAGGTGGTGGTATAGAGCCATTCCAGTTTAGTGGTACTTCCAATATCCGCAGTCATATTGCTCTTTGAAATAGAAAATGAGGAGGGTTTTACACGAATCTAAAGAGGAAAAACACTGAACCATGAGGTGAGAAATAAGCAGAGGATCTTTCCTTGGGAAGATCAGCACTACAGTTTCAATGGCAAATGGAATACTCGACAACTCACCTTTGTGAATTCCCTTAGTTCCTGTCTTACGGGTGCCTTCATTGGTTTGATGCTGTTATGTAGTGCTACCCTAGTGGCCTCAGCATGGCTAGCGGGAGGATGTTGACCTTCGATGGAGAAGATACAGATGGCCTTGCAAGACAGTCTTGAGGAAATCTGGATATTGAGGACCAGAGTTCCAACCGTACAATGCTGACCTGGTGGCAGTATCAGGTGGCTGACTGATGAGCAGGACCACAGGTGAAGTGGCAATGGTGGCAGCATGAATGCTATCATCCTAAGAGGACAGCAGATTAATTATGGAATAACTGCAATCCCCTGAGCAGAACTTCAGCACTCCAGCAGTTACTGTTCTTCCATGAGTCTTGAACAGACTCACTTTGTGCACTGGTACCTACAGTCATGATGCATCAGTTTGGCAGTGTACGACACCAATCTGGGTTTTCAACTCAACAAGAAGAGATCACACTACTTGAGTTTGTGTTTGCATTACAGAACTGAGACAGTAGTTGGGAGTTACATGTCTTATAATGAAACACTAAAGAATGCCAGTACACGAAATATTCTCATCATCCTTTTCCTGTATGGTGACTCTCTATAGTCTACAACTGAGCCTTATAAAACAGACCTGTCCCTACACTGGGCAGACGGAATATGGGGAATGGTTCCTCCCCTACCATCATCAGAAATCTTGGCACAAAACTCTCTGGTTCACTTGCTCACATTTTTTCCAGTTGCTACAGTGTTCAGTAACGTCTTAAGCAATCTGTCCATTCTACTTTCAGGGGCAGCTTTCCTATGATGAATTTTCCAGGACATTTGGAGATTTTGGATGTGAATTCACACTTCGGCCCTGTGCGCTTTCAATGCTGGCCTCACCTGTCCTTATCTCTGCATCGTTTCCCTAACTGTGGTCTCTTCTATGTATCCCCAGTCTCTTTCACCACACCTTTTGCAGCCGTGCTCCATATGTCTAGGCTCCAAGCACTGAGGTTTCCTCTTTGCACATCCCTCCTCATTTAAGACTGTCCTTTAAAATATACCTCTTTCACCAAGCTGTTGGTCGTTTGTGCTCATACCTCCTTTTAGAGCTTGATGTCAAGTTTTGTTTGATAATGCAACTTTAAAGACTCTTGAAATATATTACTATCATCAAAGGTGTGATTTAAATGCAAGTTGTTAGTTTTATTGTCACAAATACAGTGAAAAGGTTTTTTTTGTTTTGCGGGCGGTACAGGCACATCATAACAAACAAGGATATACAGGTCATAGCATGCTTAGAGTGAGGCACACAAGTTATGGACTGCACTGAAGGTGCACAAAAGCAAAGTCAACATTTGATTTGAAATCGGAGACGTCCATTCAGCAACCTGATAACAGCAGGGAAGAAGCTGTTCTTAAACCCGTTGGCGCATCTGTTCAAGCTTCTGTATCTTCTGCCTGACAGAAGAGGTTGAAAGAGAGTATTATCAGGGTGGGAGGAGTCTTTGATAGCCTTCCTGCGGGAACGAGAAGTGTAGATGGAGTCTGTGGATAGGAGGTTGGCTTCTGTGATGGCCTGGGCTGTGCACACAACTTTCTGTAGATTCTTATGGTTCTGGGCAGAGCATTTGCTGTACGAAACCGTTATGCACCCAGATAGATGCACCATAAAAAGCATTCTGTAAGAGTTGGCAAGGGTCCTTGTGGACATGATGAATTTCCTAAGCCTCCAAGTTATTGGTTTTCACTCCTGTTTCTTGTTTAAAAGAGAATTAATGACAGTAAAGCAATCTGTACCCATGAATATTTAAAAAGTGTAGTTACGGACATTGAAAACATTTTTTTTTCATAGAATCCCTACAGTGTGGAAACAGGTCCTTTGGCCCAACAAGTCCACACCAACCCTCAGAGCACCCACCTAATCTACACAGCCTGAACACTACAGGCAATTTAGCATGGCCAATCTACCTAACCTGCACATCTTTGGACTGTGGGAGGACACCGGAGCACCCGGAGGAAACCCACACAGACACGAGGAGAATGTGCAAACTCCACACAGACAGTTGCCCGAGGGTGGAATTGAACCCGGGTCCCTGGCGCTGTGAGGCAGCAGTGCTAACCACTGTGCCGCCCTGCTTTATGCTTTATAATTGTAGGTAATTTTGTTTTGCAACACAATTGTGTTTCTGTGAGGAGACCCCCATCATGTGGTCACGATAATGGAGTGGAATGGAGATTTTTTTTTATTTGCCGTTTTGTGCTTTTAGTGTGGAAATTGGAAATGGTGATAAAAGGGAGTAGTTAGAATATACAGATGAATGTGAAATTAACCTGCAAGGCTAATCAAAGGCAATATTTTAATTTATGTGCTAGCTATGTGTATATTGGCTGCTGCATTTCCTGCATTGCAACTGTAAAGTACATTTTTGGAGCTTTTATATTGGCTGGAAAATTCTTTGGGAAGTCCTGAAGATTGTAAGAAAATATATAAATGTGAGCCTTTTCTTCTTCTTTTTCTGTGTGGTCTTAATTTCCCCTGTACAAAATTAAAATAAGTTACTTTGTTTATAATAGTTCCATTATTTACAAAATTACAAAAACAATTTTAAATCAAATGAAGTATGTAAAGCCATGTTCATACCACTGTTTAATAGCTGATATTATGCTATAGTCAAATATGATAAATGCATTTAATTTTCCTGAGTGTAAATAGGAACAAGGAACAAGGTGTATTTAACAACTTGAACCTGTTATTTGATTTAATTAGATTCTGGCCAATCTGATTTGGAACCTCAACCCCACATTCCTGTCTACCCCTAATCACCTTTCATCCCCTTATTTACCAAGAGTTGAACAACATCTGCCTTAAAATTATTTTAAGTACACAGCACGGAAGCAGACCCTTCTGTCCGACTCATCCATGCCAACCAGATATCCTAAACTGATCTAGTTCCATTTGGTCCATATCCCTCTAAACCTTTCCTACTCATGTACCCATCCAGATGCCTTCTAAATGTTGTAATTGTACCTGCCTCCACCTTTTCAGAACGAGTTCTAAAGACTCATGACCTCAGGCAAAAAAATTTACCTAAGCTCTGTTTTAAATGGGTGACCCCATATTTTTAAATGGTGGCCTATAGTTCCAGATCCTTCCTTTTAAGAGGAAACATAATCCTCAATGCAACCTGCAGATGGACCCCTGGGGATCTTGTCTGTTTCAATCAATTATCTCTTACTCTTCTAAACTCCAGCAGTCATAGGCCTAGTTTGTCCAACCTTTCCTTACACAACAATCCACCTATTCCAGATATAAGTCTGTAAACCTTCCTTGAACTGCTTCTGCAACTTCAAATGAGATAAAGTTAAGCAAATAAGATTTTTCCACTATTACCTGAAGACTAACCATAATACTCACTCATGACATGTTTGGGAGATTTTGCTTTACAGTATTTGTTATAAGGACATAAATTCTTACTTTTCATGAGTTTAAACCAAAATATTAAATCATTTATCTCAAAATGAAGACATTCTGAACATTAAGTTGTGAAACATATCCGCTTTTGTAGACTTTGACATTGTGAAGTTGGCTTCCTGTCCGACAAGTTACAAGCCGGTCAATCCAACTGCCTATGTGGCTAGTAACCCAACAAATAAAAGCACTGCAGTTAATTTCTACAGAAAATCAGAAAAAAACGTTTTTCCAGGATTCCCAACTTGGGTCCATTGCACTAAATCTATCTCAAAACTAAAATCCATGCCTGCATTATAACTCAGTTTCCCAAGTGTTTTAACAAGACAGCAATATCTGAATAAGTGGCTAGGTTTTAATTTGACTTTTCTGGACTTAGCTGTCAATTTTTCAGCTTTTTCAAGCAGTTTTTAGGTCTGATACATGGGAATTTACGATGTGTACATGTTGATTTGTAAGACTGCCCAGTTGTATAGTCAGCCTGTACTACTACCGTTTTAAGCAAAGCGTTCTGGTCATATCTGGGAGGTATTTTCCACTAGTTGTCAGCCTGGCTGCAGTTATGACCAGTTGTTAGTTGTCCCATGAAAATGTTGATGGACCATCTTCCTGTGCTTTCAAACCAATTTTGTATATCTACGTGACTTGTTAGGCCACTTCAGTGAGTGTAAGAAGTCAATTGCATTTTGGAACTTAAGTCATGGATTGTGTAGGCAAGTTCCCTTCCCCTGAAAGAGAAGAGTAAACCAGTTGGAATTTTTAACAGTAACTGTCATGGCTTTTTGATTTTAATTTATTCATGGAATTTGGGTATTGCAGGCGAGGCTAGCCTTTATTATAAAACACTTTGTAAAAATACCAGGAGGGACAAGTCATGAGCAAATTGCTAGCAAGTTTTCTGTCAATATTTGCAATGTTTTGTATAGTCTGAGTTGTCTGTCAAGCTGGGTTCAGGCCAGGGAGGAGGGAACTAACAGAGGAAGAGAAACCAAAATGATGAAAGTTTAAAAACTACAGAGAATAAAATGAGCGGTTTGACTTGCATTGCATAAAAAAAGGTAGAATCCAATCATTGATAATGATGGTGAATGTTCTATGTGGACTTTTTGTCATGCCTAAATAGGGTAGCACTCTGGAAATTAAGCCTTGCAATTCCTGGAGGTATCACAAGTTTAAAGATTTTATCAGAACTCGCAAAGTCCCCCAATTTATCTAACTTTTGGACCCAAGTTGATAGAAAGCATAAACCAGGTTTCTTTACTTAACAAACTTGACTGTTTACCTGGAGCTGGAATCTATTTATTTGTAATAAACAACAGTGAATTGTTGACAAATAACTTTACTAGTTTAATCTTTAACCCCTTATAAAACTCCCCCCTTGTCCCTCATGCATAGACAATAGAAATAATTTGTTGATGTTTGGGGGAGGGGAGTTGGATGGGGGGTGGTGGAGGAAGAGGGGTTGGGAAGCAGTAGGAAAATCTGAAGGCAGATCAATTGCCTCTGCCCGTAGGATTTGTTGAGATGATCCTTTTGCTTGTCAGGACTTGCAGTTCGCCAATATCTCTTTTCTGGGTACTTTTTCTTTCGGAGGAGGCACAGAGCAACTGGTTCACAAATTGCAAAGTCTCTTAACTATTGGCTAAAAGCCACAGTTTACAAAAACTGATGATGAAAAATAAACGGGTCCTGAGGCTTTAATTTTTTTTATTGTAGAGATAGTGTTATGACACACTGACAGCTAAATCAAATCAGCCTCTTTTCAACACAGTAAAGTTAAAGTATTCTGTGACACTCAAAATTGTCCCAATGGTTCCTAACCAGACTTCATGAATAATCAATACTATTTATAACTTAAACAAAAGAATTGAGAAGTTATTAATAGTCCATTAACTTTAACAGCAAAGTTAAACAACAAAGTAATGAAATTCAAAAACAGAAATTGCTGGAGAAACTCAGCAGGTCTGGCAACATCTGTGGAGAGAAAACAAAACCAACATTTTTGGGTCCAGTGACCCCCTCATCAGAGCCAGGTTCTGTTGAACGGTCACTGGACCTAAAACGTTGACTCTGTTTTCTCTCTACAGATGCTGCCAGATATGCTAAGTCTCTCCAGCAATTTCTGTTTTTGTTTCAGATTTCCAGCATCTGCAGCCCTTGGTATTATTTTAACGTAATCTAATTAATGTCTGTGAATTAAACCCGAATCTTCTTTGAATCTAGCCCCACTGGCATAAAGACAGGCGACTAGCTTGATCTTTAAAGTAGTTTGATAATTTCAGGAATGCTATTTAGAATAGCAATAAGGCTCCTCAGGAGAATTTGGTGAATGAATGCATGATAAATCCATAAGGCACAGAGAGAAAACGCTAATTTTGCACATCTAAACACTACCTTGATGCAACAGGTAAGATGATGAGGAATACTACAAGTGGGTGTGTATTCAAAGGTTGCCACATCATAGAAAATTTAAATATGCTTTACAATTCTTGGTAATATTTGTTAACTGTGGAAAGTTTCAGTAATTATTCATGCAGTTACGAATAACATTTTGTAATGTACTTTTGTCATTCTGCCTACATAGGTCTAGCCTTGCTGCTTTCTACTTCAGACAGTATGATTCCCCTGAGAGGTTTTCAGCACTCCTACATCCTGCAGCCATTATAGAATTCTTTATGGACATTCTCATGCTTGCATTTATTATGGGAAAGATGCTTTACTGGAGGAAGCAAAGACATCCACCAGATAGTTACCTGGTCAAACTTGCTTTACATGTACAAGGGATAGCAGTTTGGTCACGTGCACCACTGTCATTGTGTTTATAAAAATGATCATTGTACTCCACCTTTTAGGAATAGGGTGGTCTACCAAACCCCTCAAGCCAGTTCTAACATCATTTAGGTAATAATTGTTTGTCTCTTAACTGTCCACCTGGTTTGGTTGCATAATTTAAATTCTGGGCTACCAAAATAAAATGCATTTTTGTTTTGAATTTGTTAATCTACCTCAACATCATATTGGCAAAGAATTTCAGATTTCTACTACCCTTTAGAAAATGCTCTTTTATGACATCACAACTCAATGGCCCATGTGTAATTTTAAGATTGCACAGCCTTGGTCTGAAGCAATACGGTGAGAAGACCAAACTAAAGTGCTTCACCAGAATGCATGCTGCACTTGGAACAAAAGAGCGTGAATTGATAGCATAAATAGAATAAATGGCTATGATGTGATCACTAGCATAGAGACCTGGTTCCAAGATGACCAGGACTGAAGCTGAATATCCAACAGTATTTACCATTTTGAAAAGAAAAAGTAGATAAATATTTTGAAGTGGAAGAAGATGCATAACTGTAGAAGGAGAACGGTGTAGGGCTTTTGGCGCAGATTTGTCTTGCAAAGAACTGCTGCATGTGTGACTGATCAAATAGTCAGTTAATTTTTGTAAATAAGGTTAACCTAGAGACATGGAGTATTATTTTATCCTGCTTTTAAGTAGAGAGGGTTCATTTGAATTTTCTATTTGATTTTTTTTTGTTATCTATTCTTATTTTTAACACACAGTTTTGCTCTTCCCCAAAACTTAAACACATCTGTGACAATGCCGTCAAAACCTCTGAATTTTAAGACTTCTGCGTGATCACCCTTCAGCCTTCTTTTTTCCAGAGAAACGAGATCTATCCTCTTGGCATCGTCAATGCTGCTTCCCCCTCATCCAGAATTGGGAAGAATGTATCAAGTTTGCTTTCAATTCCACCCTGCTGTCACTTACTTTCACCTGGTCCATCTCTAACTCCTCTGTCCCTTCCTCGACATCTCCGTTTTGGGGATAGCCTGGCGACTAACATCCACAACAAATCCACTGACTCCCACAGTTATCTGGACTGTACATCCTCAAACCTCACTTCCTGTAAAGACTCCATTCCGTTCTCCCAGTTTCTCCATCTGTGTTGCATCAGTTCAAATGAAGACAGCTTCTACAAGTGAGCCTCCAAAATGTCCACCACCTTCTGCAACTGAGGATTCTCCATCACTGTGGTTGACAGGGCCCTCAGCCATGTCTGACCCATTTCCCGCACTTCTGCCTTCACCCCTTCTCTTCCCTCCCAAAATACTTACAAGAACCCCCAGTTCCCACTCGCCACTCCACCAGAATCCACATCCAAAGGATCATTAGCCACCTTCAGTGGGATGCCACCACCAGATACACATTTCCCTCCTGTCCCTTGTCAGCCTTCTGCAGGGACCCTTTCCCTCTGGAACACCTTGGTCCACTCCTCCTCCACTCCCAATTCCTCCACAAACACTGGCAGCTTCACATGCAGTCACAGAAGGTGTAACACTTGCCCATTTACTACTACCCTCCTCGCCATCTGAGGTCCCAAACCCACCTTCCAGGTCAAGCTGCGCTTTACCTGTTCTTGATTCGATCTAGTGTACTGTATTTGTGAGCAGCAAAGTGCAGAGTGGGTGACCATTTCACAGAGCACCTATGTCCTGTCCACAAAAATGACCCTGAACTTCCCATTGTCTGCCACTTCAACACACCACTGTGTTCCCTAGTCAACATCACTGTCTCAGGCTTGCTGCGGTACTCCATCAAAGCTTAGCACAAGCTGGAAGAACTGCATCTCCTTTTCTGCTTTGGGCCTTGCAGGCTTTAGAACTCAATATTTAGCTCAATAATTTTTAGGCCTTAGCACCTTCCATGCCCTTCCCCTAACCCCCCACACACCAGGCCTTGTCATCACATGGGCTGCTATCACAGTTATTTTCAGCTACTAATGGCACCCATTAGAAGCTCTTGTTTCTCCCAGGCTGACTATTACCTATTCCTTTGTCTGCCCAACTGCTATTCTGTCTCTCTTTGGCTCCATCTCTGCCTATCATTTACTGCCCCCGCCTCCCCATCTTCAGCGTTATTGTCAACCTTTTTCTAACTACAGTCAGTTCTGAGGAAGGGTCACTGGACGTTAAATCTGCTATCTTTCCACAGGAGCTACCAGACCTGCTGAATTTCTCCGGATTTTTTTTTGTTTTTGTTCCAGCTGCTTTATGGCCTGATTGACCTGAATTGTGTACAACTTTGCGCACAACTTTGTATTAGCATTGCGAAATACCTTTGTTCTCCTATCCTGTGTGAAATATTTCTTTCTTTCTAAAGTTCAACAAAAGAGAATTTCGTGAAAATCTTACCTCATTACTGCTCCAAACTTATTTTAATGTATTTTTTTTCCTCGCTAGATGATCGCACTGATCAGCGAACCTGCCTTATCTGTGGAGACAGAGCTACAGGTCTGCACTATGGTATTATTTCATGTGAGGGATGCAAAGGCTTTTTCAAACGTAGTATCTGCAACAAGCGGGTTTACAGATGCAGTCGAGACAAGAACTGTGTCATGTCACGCAAGCAAAGAAACAGATGTCAGTATTGCCGGCTCCTCAAGTGTCTCCAAATGGGCATGAACCGTAAAGGTACATTATGTTTCAAAATATTTGATATCCTTAACTTTTTATGCACTGATTAAAAAGGTTTGTCAGTAATCCTACTATCTCTGTCAGTAATCATCCTATTTTTACATTATCGATCTGAACATGGCTAGAGTTCTGTTGCAGGGCAGTCTCATTCTTGACATTTATCTGATTTTTGTTTATTTCTTCCCCCAAAGGTTATTGTTTGAAAATTACAACACAAATTATTTGAATGTATTTTCAATAATGCAAAAATTTTAATGGTTAAGTTTTTAAAAAATGACCTGTTATGAATGTTAGTGTGAAGGACGTTAGAATATTATCATTTGGTGCATAAAAAAGAGATAAGATTGAAGTAGTCTTCTCTGATAATTCAGTGATAATCCAGCTTTCATCAAAGATGGATGCAAATATGAGACACTTGTGCAATGAAAATATTTGGTTAGAAAACAGTTGAAAAAAGAAACCTGATAGAAAATGATGTGATCAAAGTAGTCAATAACCCTGAAAAACAATATGTATGCGTTGCAAAAGGCTGGCAAGACACAGGTCAAGCAAGCCATGGCAATGGTCATTGCGATGATGTCCCTGCACGTAATAATGGGCTATCAGGATTGGCTAAAAATGAAAGTGAATCCCTGTGTGATTCTATTTTTTTTCTTTTGAACATGTCTGGTAAGCCTAGATAGCATTTCCATTCAGAGGACTACAGTAGAGTATGATTAAACTTTAGTTCATTTCAATATTTCATCATTATAGTAAGCATGTCAAATGTTTCTGTGATGTGTGTTACCTATGCAAGTTGAGGTTTGAATTTGGAAATATTTTAAGAGATGGTGCTGTTACTGTTTATAGAATCTGGGATAAAGATAGCTGCTTAAAAGGTGAAGCATAATGATTCCCAACTAATGGTCACAAAATAGGTTGATAATTCCAGTGTCCATCACTGGAGTAATATTGTTTGTTTTTAGATACTTGCTTCACGTAATGAGATTTGCTGAAGGAAATTTTGGTTATACAATTCATGTAGCAATTACAGAAAAGTGTTTAATCAGCTTAGAAGCTTTATAGATGAATGCTCTATTTGTATGTTTATAAGGTCACTGGAGTACACTGATTTTACCATTGGATTTTTTTGCTGTTTCCTGTTATCAAAGGTGATTGAGGAGTTATATAAAGCTCTTGTCTGTCTGTTTTAATAAGTCTGAATTTTGATCTTCTTTGTCTCATTATTGGATACCAGTATTATAGGAGTACTTGAATGCAAATTATTAGGAGTAATCCTCTTTTACAGCTGGTGCTGGACATTAATTCATCATTCCAGTGCTTGTAAAACGTGAGGGAGAAAGGAAGTCTGAATTTGATTTAATAATTCCAGGTCCCTATTGTGATTTTAGGATTGTACCTAACAACAAATACTGGATAGTTATTGAAATTACTATTTCTGTATATCGTGCAGCATACATTCCCAAAATAGAAAGCATGATGAGGTTATTCCAAGAGGCTGTGAAAAGAATAGGCTGGTCTAAACCTTGTCCTGTGACTCAAGAGCCCCACTGGAAATTATCACTGCTCTATTATTAATCTCGGATTAACCAATGGTTAGCACAGCTGCCTCATAGGGCCACAGACCCAAGCCTGATTTCAACCTCAACTGTCTGCCTGGAGTTTGCACATTTTCCCTGGTCTGTATGAGTTTCCTCCAAGTGTTCTGGTTTCCTCATGTGTAGGTTGGATGGATTGGCCATGCTAAATTGCCCATAATGTCCAGGGATGTATAAATTAGGTGGATTAGCCATGGAAATGCAGCGTTATGGGGATAGGTCTGGATAGGATGCCGTCTGGAGGGTCAAATGGCTTGCTTCCGCACTTCAGGGATTCTGTGATTCTAAAACCGCAGGGAAGTCCAGAGATCATCGAGTAAATTATTCACATGAAGAGGTGCAGTGAATGGCTAGAATGTGTACTATAAAGAAAGCGCCACGCCAGTGCAGTCCTGCTCAGCTATACATCTCCGGTTCAGTTTGTCAGGGCAGCAATGTTCGGTACTGACCCCAAATGGAGGTGAAATTCAAATACTCTTGAGATTTGATGTTTAATTTGCTCTTAAGTTTATTTAAGAGTGGTTGCATTATGTTTGTTTGATTTTGCATTTATGTTCACCATTTACAATATTTATAACGTATTTCTTAAAAGCCCCTAAGTTTCTTTTCTTTGCTGGGCTGTGGTTCAGTTGATAACAGACCTGCAATTTGTCCAGTGACCATTCATGATGTGTGAAGCAGATAGAGAGCACTTGATTCTGTGACAGGAAAATCCAAAATTCTTGAACAAAATTATATTTTTAACCCATGTGTCCTTAGATCTTGCTCAATGCTGCATTTTTGGCAATAAAGCAAAAGCATTTGTTTGTGAAACTTTTTAAAAAGTCTGTTTCTCTTGCGTATTTTACAATTCCCAAGTATTGTTTGTTCGGACAAAAAAGTTGGCAAAATAAATCTGAAGGCAAGTAATAAAATTCTGCGATTGACCTCACTTGATAGTACTGTGCCCGTTGTGCAGATTGGCTGGCTATTGGTTTTATTGGAGCAGATCTATATCAAGCACTGTATTGTGGAATCAGTTTCTTCTGGCAAGTCTCTTCTTTGCTTTCGTTTCACTTTTCCCATTTGAGCGGTATTCAAACAATCCCTCACTGTTAACTTTAGAGTGATTTAGAGGCAGAAGTCGGGAACTGGGTTTGTTTACATATTAGCAAGTTGCCTCCAGTGAAGAACTGTTGAAATTCCCAAATTTTATGGGGCTGGGGCACCCCTAATTGGTGGGGAGACTGAGGAGCCAATTGGAGTGAGAAATAGATTGGGACTGCCCACACTAGCTGTCATTGAGGCTGCTGGTCGAACTAAGCTAAACCTTGTGTAACACTTGAAGGAATTTAAATGTCATAGGAGATCAAAAGTCTTGCAGCCTGCACAGACTGGTCATTGTGCCATGATGCCAACCTTGATCTAATGTTGGGAGCTGTGAGAAAGGAGGGTGGTCCTCTTCTTGGACAATAACAGGAGGCAGCCACCAGTCAAGTAGAGCATTTAACAGGTCACTGTTGTGAGTTCATAGTGTCTCTGTCTGCTGTTTTTCCTCTGTTTGCAATGTGTAAGTAACATTTTTATGTCAGACACCTGGGCATCCTTGCATTACTGTTACAGGAAAAATGGTGAGTGGTGGTGACAAATGGAACTGGATCCTCGACAATGAGGGTGAAGCCTCTGGTTACATGTGCTTTCTTCCTTTCGTGGTACATGATTAAATGTCTAGGCTAAATGCCTATATTTGCATAGGAACAGACATCTCAAGCTCCCTTCCATGTGTGCCCCTCAACCCAAGTCAGAAGGGCTCAGGTGAAGTGTTTCTGAATAAAGAGATCCCTGACATTCATGACTTCCTCACTAATCCTTCGTGCTCCTAGCCATGCCCAGCCACCTTGTTGTGCAGAAGGGCATCTCTACGTTCCATGTCATTTCTGTCTCCAATTCCTCGTTCTTCACTGGTCCTCCTGGTCCTCCCTTGATGTCCTGTCTCCTTCCAAACCCTCAGAATCCTCGAAGTCTACATCTCTCTGGAGGTGTTACCGTGTTACAGTAAGTTCAACAGACCACCACAATGTCAGAGACCTATGTAGGAGGTTATTGGAGGGCATGCCCAGAATATTCAGAAGCCCAGTGGCAGATAAAGTCATGGCAGCTGCTGTGAAAGTAAGTGCACACAGGAGAATCCTCTTATTCAGTCTCAGACCAGCCGAACATTGAGGGCATGGATGCTTTTCCTATTGCTTCTGAATGGTTGGTAGTTGGGTACAATCATTAATGTGCTGCACCAGGGGAATCCAGTTATAATGGCAAAACCAAATACCCTGTGTTTCTGCAAGGCAGTAGCTATTGTGAAATTAATGTACTGTCCTGCTGTGATAAAGAGTGCATCAATGTACTACAAGTTGCAGTGGTGTGCTGCTGCTTGCGAGATGCCACCTATATCTGCAGCTGACTCTCTTGGAAGCAACCAGATGTGAAGATGTTCATACCCACAGTTAATATTTCTTTTGATGAATACTGGCAAAGTATGGTAAGCAATGCGATGAGGTTTATTGTGACAAAGGCAGATGCCCAGAGTACCTTGGTTTCTTGTGTGCTGGGTTTCGGTCATCTACTAATTCCAGCTTCTGCAATGTGGCTGGGACCTCCATTGGCTACCTGCCACCCTTGCCTATCCTGTGCTGTCCTGCTCCTTGGTTTTCTGCCTTTCCTGTTGAAGGTGTTGCACAACTTTGTCAAATTTTTGCCGAATGACAGTTGCTCCTTCTATCAGCTTCAGCCTTCCTTCTGGACAAATGACATTGTGATTCACAATCCTTCTCTCTCTGTCTCTCTGTCTCTGTCTCTCTCTTTCTCTCTTCCCACCACCACACCCCCCAACTGTTCATTTACCATAATGGCAGGCATGATAACTCTGACCAATGTCCAAGTGCCTACTGTACTCACCAGCTGCACAGCATCAAGGGCACCTCTTTTTTCCAAATGCCAACTCCCATTTTATTCAATCCTTTAGGATGCAGATATTGTTGGCAAGGCCAGCATTTGTTGCCCGTTCCTAACTGCCCTTGAACTAAGTAACTTACTAGGTCATTTCAAAGGTCAATTAAGACTCAGCCACTTTGCTGCATAACTAGAATCACATGTAGGCCAGATCAGTTAAGAACAGCAGATTTCCTTTCCTGAGTTTTTACAATAATCGATTGTTTCATGGACGAGTTTTCATTTCCAGATTTTAACTAATTAATTGTTCAACCAGCTGCCATGGTGGGGTCAGAACCAATGTTCCCAAAGCATTAGTCAGGATCTCTAGATTAATGGTGTTGTTACATTAGCATTGTCACCTGAAATAACTTCAGAGCCCAGCATCCTGTCACCAAGTCACCCTTTATTTACTTGCGCACAGTACATTGGTTGTGTCCAGCCAGCTCAGAGTCAGTCCCCTGGACTGAGGAGATTCTCATCTCCTGTTTTTTTTTCCTGGTTAGAGTTTCTCTTATTCAAAGTCCATATAACATTACAGTGTCTCAGATACAGCACCTGGCAACAGTACCTCTACATCGAAGCAAGTCACTGAAAACCAGACTGTTGACACAAAACATTATATAGAAACACATATCATCTTAAACAGTAGTGTAAATTGTTACATATAAACATACATGCCCCAGGGCTATCATTCAGCCTACATGCGGGCACAGGGACACTTGAAGGCCTGGTCCATGCACAAAGGCTCAGTCTATGACCCATGCACTGAAACAGTGGCACAGGGGCTGGGTCCTGTCACCAAGTCACTCTTCTTTTTACCAGTACAACAGTACACTGGCTGTGGCCATCCAGCTGGAGTCGGTTGCCTAGACTGAGGAGATTCTCGTCTCCTGGTTGTGTTAGTCAGCCAGGGCTTTCCTGGACGAGTCAACCTGGTTCCAATCATTACATCGCCCTGTCCGTTTTGCCCTGCTGATCCTTTTTTTGTTTTGGGTAATCCCTGGGGAACCATAATTGGTTCCTTGCTTTTTTTATTTAACCTATTTTTCTAATCAACCTGTTCAGAGATGTTATTGCACGCTTCTGGAGCAGGTGGGACTTGAACCCAGACCTCCCAATTCAGGGGTAGATAGCACTGCACCGCAAGAGCCCCCTTCCATATTCTTTGCTGATCAGTTGAAAGAAGACCAGTAATAAACTGCTGTTGAAACCCACATGCCTTCTTTAATGTTTAAACCAACCCCCTAACATGTTCATGAGTGCTTAATCAGGAGATAATCAGGGTTATGTTTTTCTCCTCCCTCCACCCTGGAGAACATTACTGGTATTAGGAACACTTCTTGAACCTGACACTAATTAGCGTAAGTATTTCCGATCATGCCAGCTCCCTTCCCACTATTGGATGCCTGAAAATTAAAACCTTTCTGATTTCATGTAGCTATTGGTACTCTACAGGCTCCACATGACTTGCTGAGTTTCTGTGATACACCTTGTTGGTAGTGCTGTTTTAAATGCTCCCCCACCCCCCCCCCGCACCCCATCCCACCCCACCCCACCCGTTTCTGTTTTACTTAAATCTTATATCTCCATTATACTATTCCAAAAATACTACTTGCACATACTTGCACCTCCATGCATGCCCTTTTTTCTAAAACTTTACTTCCTGTTGCCACATTCATCACATGAGTCAGTTTTGGCCTTCAAAATTATAACAGAAATCGCTTCTGCAATCCACCCTCCTTTTAATTACACGTACTTCCCCAATGATTAGTTCAACCACATAGTGAAAATCTTCCATTTGAACACTTTTGACTTCCATTTTCTTTTCCATATAACTGAAACTTAAGTCCAAAATAAGAGTTTATACTTAGGCCTCCACCTTCACTGTATGATTTTCAGCCCAACATCTCTCTCTCTCTGTAGGTTCTTTGCAATGTTCACTTTTTCCTCATAAGCCTATAAGGATTTTTTTCTTTCCAGTGGTATATTCATTTACCTTCGATCGCATTTTCATGTAATGGACTCCTTATGCAGTGGTCCTTCAGGTAGTATGTTGGGAAGTTCTGATTAATTAGAGCTGAGTTTGCTAAAGGTTCTGTTTAGTTTCATAGAAATGTAGGAATAGTGAGACTTTGTTTTATTCAGTCAAGTTTTACGAAAATACAGCAAAAATATCAAGAGTTCGTTAACACAAATGCATCACTACATATATCAACAATACAACACCAACACAGTCAAATATATCAATTGAAATATTTAGATCTCCATTTAAAAGCACAATTCTTTTGTGCAAAGTGCTTCTTGGGAAGGTGCTATGGACCAATAAAATGCATCATATTATTTTTGAGACAGAGTGGCATGCAAACATTTGCAAAGTGGGCCATGTATGGAGCAGTATGTAAAACATAGGGCCAAATGTTTGGAATTTTCTATTTTACTTAACTATGTGAGCTATTTTGTGCCTGACATTGGGGCTTCTTAAAGATAAGCACAGGAAAGCACATTCACCTTTTTTTAATTGACTGGTGGGACATGGACATTGCCAGCTGGGGCAGCACTTATCGCCTATCCCTAGTTGCCCTTGAGAAGGTGGTGGTGGTGAGCTGCCTTCTCAAACTGCTGCAGTCTATGTGTTGTAAGTAGACCCACAATACCATTAGGAAGGGAATTCCAGGATTTTGACACAGTGACACTGAAGGAACAGCAATACACTTCCAAGTCAGGATAGGTGAGTGGCATGTAGAAGAAATTGCAGGTTATTTGTGGGGTTCTCTTGTAACTCCCTGCCCTTGTCTTTTTAGGCAGTAGTAGTTGTGGGTTTCAAAAGTACTGCCCTATTAATGGCATCATGCAAAATTTAGATGTGCGAGCATAGTTACATCATTTAAACCCTTAGATAAATACATGAATAGGAAAGGTTCGGAGGGATATGGGCCAGTAGCAGCCAGGATGGACTTGTTTAGTTTGGGATTATGTTCAACATGGATTGGTTGGACTGAAGGGTCTGTTTCTGTGCTCTATGGTTACATACATTTAGTAAATGGAGTCAAATTTGTTCCTTTTTTATGATTTAATTTTTTTCTAACTAATGTTCAGCTTTTCAAACTATCAAATGAGTTGATGGAATTACTGGAAAAACCATGGGAAAATACAAGAAATCCAAAACCAGTCAGTGTTTGTGATTTTTCCTTTTGGAGGCAAAGCGTTGGGAGATTAGAACAATTGTTTATTAGAAGCGATAAAATGATTTAAAGGATTCTGGCCACTTATAAATAAGTAGCAAAAAATTACTCTTATTTTTCAGGTGTTGCTATAGTTGTTTAGATAACAGTGTGGAGGCAGGAAAACGAGTCTATCAGGAACTAACAGAATTATGCGATATCCCAGTCCCATACTTGGTCATCTTTGAACTTGAGATAGTGAAGAATTAACTGCTTGTCACTCAGGGCAGCATTTCATAGCACTCCTGGAAGAGGCTGTAGGAAGAGTCCAGCTAAGTGTTGAAGGCATGGCCCTAGTACAGCTCTGGTGCACAAGAATTATGTGTGTCTTTGCAGCAGACAATGCTGCCTTTCATTTGTATCCTGTGTAGCTTGGCCTTTTATTGTTGCCTGACTGTTGTTCTTGATGGTAATCCTGTATTACTCCTCTTTCTCCAAAATTGCATGTAAAGGGGCAATCCCTTATCTAAGTAAGGTGTCCATATTGTGGAAGCAAGAAAAAGCATTGTAGTGCCAGGATACTGACCAGCTCTGAAAGGAAATAAATTAAAAAGAAATAGCCAGAAAGTATTGCTATTAATCTTGCTATCCAGCTCATGAAAAGTACTTGTGTCAACCATGCACCCAAGCAGCCCTAGAGTCTTATATCTTTGAAGTAGGTACATGACCAAGTGCCTATAATAGCATAAACATAAGAACATTAATCTTGCCTTAGAGGCAAAAAAACAGAACTTTACTAAATGTATCCCTTGGATGAAGATATTAAGTTGAGAGGCTGAGTAAATTGGACATATACTCTCTAGAGTTTATAAGAATGAGACATGATCAAATCAAAACATTAGATTCTGAAACAGTAGATGCTTGAGAGATTTGTTCTGCTGATTGGGAAGTCTAAAGCACAGGAGCACGTTTCAGGATAATGAGCCATTACTTCAGGCTGAAATGAAGAGAAATTACTTCACTTAAGTTGTGCAGAGGATTATCAATGTTCCATCTTTGAATACACGTAAGGATGGAGAAAAGAGATTTTTGATTTCTTGAAATCAAGGAATATGGGAAGCGGGCAGGGAAGTGGATTGGTGTGTAAGATCAGTCATTGTTGTATTGAATAGTTGATGAGGTGTGACAGGCCATGTGGTTAACTGATACTTCTGTTTTGTGTTCTAGTGTTTATATTGCATGGTATTACAACTCTATCCTCCTGTTTTTACTTGCCTAATATACAGGTAATTCTTTAAATACAAACTGCATTTCAATTTAGTGATTACTCTTTACTCTTTATCCTATCAGATCAAAAACATGAATTGCATATTTGTGCCTACATGAGACTTTTGGAGTATTGCATTCAATTCTGGTCTCCCTTCTATAGGAACGATTGATCTGAAACTAGAAAGGGCTTAGAAAAGATTTACGAGGATATTGCCAGGGTTTGAGCTTATAGAGAGAGGCTGAATAGGCTGGGCCTATTTTCCTTGGAGCTTCGGAAGCTGAGGGGTGACCTTAGAGGTGTATAAAACCAAGGGTAAATAGACAAGGTCTTTTTCCTGGGGTGGAGGAGCCCAAAACCAGAGGGCAAAGCTTTAAGGTGAAAAGGAAAAGATTTTAAAAAGGGACCTAACGGGCAACTTTTTCACTTAGAGAGTGGTGCATATATGAAATGAGTTGCCAGAGGCAGTATTGGAGGCTGGTACAACTAGAACATTTAAAACGCATCTAGATGGCTCTATGAATAGGTAGGGTTTACGGGGATGTGGGCCAAATGCTGGCAAATTGGACTAGATTTATAGAAGATATTTGGTTGGCATGAACAAGTCGGACTTGAAGGGTCTGTTTCCGTGCTGTATATTTCAATGACTCTACTGCAAAAGTCTTACTATTTAACTAGTACAGTCAAGCTCAATACAGACAGGGGCTGTGGTTGCCACCTGAGCAATATTAGATGCTTGATACAAATTTAAAAGTCCAATAAAATGATGCATTGTGGAACATAGGGGAGGTGGCCACGCAGTGATAATACCATTGGACTGGTGATCCAGAATCCCAGGATAACATTCTGGGGACATGAGTTTGAATCCCACCATGGCAGATGGTGAAATTTAAAATCAGTAAAATTCTGAAACAAAAATCTAGCCCAATGGTGACCACATAACCACTGCTTGTTGTAAAATACCATCTGGTTCACTAATGCTGTTTTAGGGGACGTAAGGGACATCTAGGAAAGGAATTCTGCCATCTTTACCTGGTTTACATGTGATGCTAGATCCACAGAACTGCCATCTAGGTAATTAGGGATGGACAATAAATGCTGGCCTAGCTAGTAACTCCCACGTCCTATAAATGAATAAACTTGTAATATTCAATTTACACTGAGACACTACCAGGAAGACTTGATGTTTGGAATAGAAATGCAATGCCATACTATGAGGCACTTCCTGCAGGCTTCCGTCTTTAACAGACAGTTCAATAAAGACAAGGCAAGTCAAACTGTTGTCATGTGAGTTGTAGCATGTTGTCAGATGTGACTCAACTCTCTTCCTAGAGAGGTACTCTGTGCTGTTTCTCTTGCAGAGGTTTGTTATCAGTGGTGCTGAAATGTCTCCTTCAAACAGACAGTTGGTAAACTGCTGAGAGCTCTCTCTCTGGGTGCATTTTCTTTTTAAATGATAAGAAGAATGATGAGTGGAGTCAGGGTTCACACAGAGCCAGGAAGGCTTGTTTTGCATTAAGTTGGTGAGAAGGATAGCTGCTAGAGTGAAGTCTTAAACAGCGAGGCTTCCTCCTAAAAATCAAAAGGGGCAGATTGTTTGATTCTTCTGGACTGGAGAGAGACAGTACATGAGAACCATAACTTTTGCTGAATTGCATTTTTGCCAAAGGGGCTGTTTGTGGGATGCTACCTACATTGGAACAATTGATTAATGGTTTAAAAAGTTCATTATCTTTTCAAGTATTTCAATAAAGTTATGCCAATTCTTCTTTGTTTTGTATTTTAGACATGTTGTAAGAATAAAGTGTATTTTGATTAAAGCTTAATGGAGAACCAATCAAGTCACATCTGGAACATACCATCTTACAGTTGCCTTCAAATAAATATAAAAGTTAGGGCCTAGGTTATCTAGCGGCAGGGGAGGTCCTGGTCTGGTCCAAAACATAAACTAGAGCTGAGATTAAGTATTAATGAGCTGTATAGAAGGACAGCTACTAAGGAACATAGGAATATTACAAGACATAAAGAAGGAACAAAGAAGCAGGTCACAGTTAATAACACTGACTGAGTAAGATGTAATGGCTGCAAACTTTCCTCTCCTGCCCTGGTTGAAATCAAAGGGGATTATGAAGCAGAGATAGCAATTTTTCCAATTGTAATGGCAAAGTTATGAAGTTTTGACAGATATAAGTAGCTGTGAGTAATTCCCTTTTTCTCACTGTTGGAAGAGGCTGTTACAAAGGGAATTCCACCCTGTTCCAAAAAACAAAACAAATGAGCAACAGAAATTTTGAAGGCCTTGAAGTCATGTTTTGAGCACCATGTGAACACAACTTACAAACAATATGTGTTACGTATGTACAAATTCAGAGCAGAAGTAGACCATGCAGCCCTTCAAATCTGCACCACCATTCAATAAAATCATGGCTAAACTATTTGTATTCCAAACTGCACGTTCCCACCTATTCCCAATAACCTTGGATTCCCTTGC
Organism: Rhincodon typus; assembly: GCF_021869965.1. Taxonomy (NCBI): domain Eukaryota; kingdom Metazoa; phylum Chordata; class Chondrichthyes; order Orectolobiformes; family Rhincodontidae; genus Rhincodon; species Rhincodon typus. Next base: position 23,355,505 of record NC_063359.1, on the reverse strand, counting down.
CTAAAAGCATTTATCTTACTTGAAAATAATCAGTGCTGTCACCACCCCTGCCTTCTGAGGTGCATATTCTCCAAGAGAAAAAAAATCACCTTTATTTTAATCCTCAAACATGACACCTAATTTTAAAGCGGTGTCCCCCTAGTTCTGGACTCATTCATAAAAAGAAACATGCTTTCCATTTCCACCTTGTCAAGGCCATTTAAGATCTTGCAAACTTCAATCAAATCACCTCATGGTCTTCTAATCAAGCCCCGTCTATCAAAGACAACCTACTCATTCCAATTACTGTCTTTGAACCACCTGTAATGCATTCACATCAGACTTTAAATAATGAGACAAATCATTTTTAAAAAAGACCAAAACTGCTCAATATTCAAGATGTAGTGTTAACAATATTCTATATAAATGAATAATACTATCCTTACTTTTATGCTCCATTCCTCTCTTACTAGAGGATAGCACTCCGATAGCCACCTTAATCACTTGCTGTAATTGCATACTAACTTTGAGTCATGAACTAGAGCACATACATTCCTCTGCACCTTTTTGAATTCTGTCTTTCAGCATTTTAATAGTACTTTTTTTTTTGCTCTATTTTGTTCAAAGTGAACAACTTCACACTTTCCCACATTGTACTTCCATCAAGTCATTTTTTTTCCAACCAACTTAACCTATTTATAAACAGTCAAAGTCTCCAAAGTGTACTTTCCTACCTATCTTTGTGTCATCTGCAAATCTGGCTTTCATGCTATTGATCCCCTTGAAGTCATTGATGTAAATTGTTAAAAGTTGAAGGCTCAGCGCAGACTCCTGCAAGACTTCAATCATACATACTGTCAATATGAAAAAGCCCCTTTCATGCATACCCTATTTGTACCAGACTGCTAATCTTCTATCCATACTAGCATGTTAGCTCCTATACCAAAGAGCTGCTACATTCTGCAATCACCTTTTGTGTGGAACCTTGTCAAATGCATGTTTGCTATGTTCAATGTTGGGACCCAAGGTGAAAACAAGCCCATTAGTCAATGTGTGACTACATTAATACAGCTCAGATAATCCTGTGAATTTGTGCAACTGAATATTATCTAATTTAAAGACCGATTGCATTAGTCACAAGTGAGCTTGCTGTGAAAGGACCTACTCGGAGGAGATGCCCACTCTCAAGGAAGCAATGGACATACATAACCTCAGTGTTGCCACATATCAGCAATATTAAGGATCAGGCCTTGCATTATGACAGACATTTCAGAACAAAAGAACAGCAAGATGACAGACAAAGGGCAGGATGAAAATACTACAGAGAATATTGCATACTGCACAAAGGAAAAGAAGGCAAGTTCAGCATGAGGGAAGCAGTGTTGTCATTGCAAGAGCGAAATAAATTCAAGTGTTTGGTATGGGTAATTAGATCTAGCCAATCATCAAAAGAATTTTGCTGGCCAGATGAACCTGAAGCAGAGCAAGAAGAAATTGCTATTAAAGATATCTGAAGTCAGGTGCATAGGTTATATACTGACAGCAAAAGGCTTTCTCCTGAATCCTGAAAGGCTGAAAGTTGTAGCAGTGATGGGGCTACCAATCCATGTAACAACTACAACAATTTGTTGGAGTCATCATCTGTTTGATAAAATTCTTGCCTAATTTGTCATTGGAGTGTGAACCATTTTGCCACTCCCTGCCAAGAAAGTGCCCTAGTATTAGGGCAAAACAAAAGAGCACTTTTCTCTCAAATCAAATCAAGCAACTTGTGAAAATACCACAGTGCCAAAATATTATGACATAAATTATGAAGTCACCTGCAATGTGACACCAGTAAGACAGGGCTTTGAGCAATGCTAATGCAGCGAAGGCAACTAGTTGCATTTGCAGCCAGGGCATTAGCACAATTGGAATGACTCTATACATAGATTGAGATGGAGTAGCTGACCATTGTCTTTGCATATGAATATTTTCATTAATACCTACTTGGAAAAGTCAAATTGACAATGTGGCCTGGCCACACACCGCTTCAATGGATTTTTCTCAAACTGCTACTATTTATTACACAATCTGCAATGAATGTTACTGTGCTTGGGCTTACTAACTTGACACGATGTAGGAGTAAAAGAAACCAATGTACATTACAGACATGCTGTCAAGAGCAGCACTCCCTATAAAGAAAGCAGTTGCTATGACAGTATGAAATCTTTCTGATCCAGTTTGAAGTAGTAACCCAACATGCTCTGGAAGTCATCAACAGAGCAGAGACTTTGAATTTGGCAGTCAAGTGCCTTCCTCAGATCAAGGGAACTACCTAAAAGATGCATATCTTCAAATGCTGCAAGAAATATTGATGAAAGAATGGCCTGAAAGTACAAGGAACATTTCCGTGGTCGCAAAAGCATGTTGGGCTTACAGAAATGAACTGACAACCCAAGATGGTATATTAAAGAAAGGAAATAGATGAAGTGGATGTCGTCATAGTCCCAGAGGACTATGGATTGCTCTTTCTCAGTGTGACATGTGGTGGTGGGTTTAACCTACAGATCTTCATGCATCAGACAAGGGTTGAGGTCAGTAAGGCAGGACTTTTTTATGGTGATCTCAACTGATACAGGAATTGAACCTCATTGTTGGTATCACTCTCTGAATCACAACCACAACCAGTCAACTGATTCTCTGAGCCGTTATCCCTAAGGATCGAGAGGATAAATGCTAAAACACATCCATGCAAGCCATCAAGGAATTTAGTTGAGTCTGAAGAAAACCAAAGTGCTGTACTGGCCAAACATGAGCACTGAAATCTGAACCATATCAGACAGTACAGTGATGGTAATGAGTACCAAACTAAACAAATTAGAGAGCCAGTGATAACACAAGACATCCCAAATAGGCATTGAATGAAGCTGAGAGACCTCTTTACTCTCATGAAAACTGACTTTCTTTTCTCTGCAGACTACTATTCTGACAAATGGGAATAGACCAACTGACTTCAAAACTACTAGTGAATTTGTAGAATGCCTGAAAGCATACTTCAAACATTGTGATGAGCGATAATGGCTCTCAGTTCGTGAGTGAAAACTTTTCTGTTTCATAAAGAAATGGGAAATTCAATGTCACATGTCATTTCCACATATCAAATGGAAAGGATGAAGAGACAATGAAAATCGCCAAAGTATTCATGAAATCTGGCAAATCCAGCACAGATGTATGTACCTATTGAAGGCATGTAAAGTAGTCCAGACTAATGTCATGCTGTACCCAAACTGCACTATCAATAATTTAAAGTACTGAAACCGGAAGTAGCATCTGGTGTGAGTGAGGGGAAAAAAGGTTGAAACACCAGAAAGCCAAATTTCATTCTGTCTGAAGTATGAAAAATATTAAGTGAATAATCTGAGAGCCAAACATTTAATGCTGTCAACAATAGTCAGCTGAAATGGCAAATTGGAAACTGTAGAGTATTTGTGACCTCAATAGTACACATTGAAAGTGAAAAACCAGGTATATACCATTGCCATTGCAGGGATAAGAGCACAACTAGAAAAGCTGTTCCTGCAGGGAGCTGATCAGAAGGATGATAACTCCCTATCTGCACAGACCTTGTTCTAGAATCCCTGACATTTTGATGCTAACTGCAATTAAGGAGTCAGTTGCTCGTATACGATAAGCAATGCTTGGCCATTTCAACTTTTTTTCATCCTCAGGGGAGGCAGTGGTCCAGTGATATTATCATTAGACTATTAATCCAGAAACTGAGTTAATCCTCTGGGGAGAGATAGTAGGAACTGCAGATGCTGGAGAATCTGAGATAACAAGATGTAGAGCTGGATGAACACAGCAGGCCAAGTAGCATCAGAGGAGCAGGAAGGCTGACGTTTCGGGCCTAGAAGGATGCTGCTTGGCCTGCTGTATTCATCCAGCTCTACACCTTGTTATCTCTAATGCTCTGGGGACCTGGGTTTAAATCTTGCCATGACAAATGATAGGATTTAATTCAACAAAGAATCTGGAATTATGGGTCTATCAATGATCATAAAGCCATTGTCGATTGTCAGAAAAAACCTATCTGGTTCACTTATGTCCTGTAAAGGAAGCAAATCTGTCATCCTTACCCTGGTCTGGCCTAAATGTGAGTCCAGACCCACACTAATGTGGTTGACTCTTAACTGCCCTCTGCACACTTAAATGCGCAATAAATGCTGGCCTAGTCAGACTCTCGCATCCTGTGAGTGAATAATAAAACAAGTCTGAAAATGCTGCTCCTCTGTCACAGATGTGGCTTAACCAAGTCTAACACCAAAAATTGCATTAGAGCAGAAATTTTAACAGTGCAAGAGAACACAGGGTGACAGATCATTGCAAATAGCCTTTCACTTTTGTAATTATCCACTCTCAGTAAGTTGTTTTTTTTTCTTGCTGGCTACCAATATGTTTATGCGCATTGCCAACTTCCATAGCTGGGGTGGGGGGAGTCTGCACCATCATTGACTCGGTTTACCTGGAAAACTGTGGCAGTCATCCCCTAGTGCCTTTGTGCGTAAAGGCTCCCAGTCTGCTGAGGGACCCCTGCCCAGAAGCAGCCTCACTCTCCTTAATTTGAACTGCTGCAGCCTTTGGGATCACAGGCAGGCACTAGGTTGAGGGCTGGGCACCTCTAGGATATGCAGAGACAAAGCTTTTTGAGGTCCTGTGTGTGGTGTCCTTTATTGGTCTTGGTGGAACTGCTCTGAATTCCTGAGAGGTAGGAGCACCTGGAGTGAGGTTAGAGCCATGCACCCTTCTGTCACTTTGCCACTGCTAAACATTTATATCTGAAGCAATGGAATTCAGTTCTGTGTGTATATCCAGCCAATTGTATGCTGGATTCAGGTCTCAGTGGCTGTAATCACCATGGAGATAGTCAGATTCACGTGTGCCAGGGGATTGTTAGACTCCTCCATCCTTTGTTCCAGATGGGAGTGCCCTTGATGAACTGCCTGCTGTAGCTGTGCCTCTCTACGCATTTTCACAAAATCATTAGTCACTGAGAACATAGGATTGTTTTCAGCCTGGGGCTGAGCAGGTGCCTGGTTTCCTGCAGTCTTCTGAGTGCCAGACACTGGGGTATTTCTTACTTGACTAGCTATGTCATTGATGTGCTCAACAGATTGTGAATTCTTTGGGCTGAAGGAGGTGGAGCTGAGAGTCTCTGTGGCTTCTTTATTTAGATTTGCTAGGTGCCTGAAGTGCCTGCATGAGAAGAGAAGTAGTTAGTTTTCTAAGAGGGATGAAAGTACACATTTTAGAATGAGTTAGAGATAGTAGGAACTGCAGATGCTGGAGAATCCGAGACAACAAGGTGCAGGGCTGGATGAACACAGCAGGCCAAGCAGCAT
>NC_063359.1:23327240-23349745 GCF_021869965.1 Rhincodon typus | reverse complement strand
ATGCTGCTTGGCCTGCTGTGTTCATCCAGCCCTGCACCTTGTTGTCTTAGAATGAGTTAGCACTGGTAGTAATAGGAAAGCATGCAGCACAGCACAGTGAATCTTGCTGGGCTAGTTGGCCATTGCAGTCCCCCCCAACCACGTGAGTGGCTGTGTTGTTCTCTGGCCAAATTGATTATTCACTCCTTGTAAGGAGTGAGGAGCCTGATGTCTGCCAGTTCTGGGCTGTTGGTCTGGTTGTCATCTGTTTTTCGCTACACCTGAGACCAAAGGTGGCATTGAGTTTAATGGAATTACACAGAACTATAGATAGTGGTGATGTCTAAGCAGGTATTATAGTGTCCCTCGTGAGTCAATAGGAAGCATAGAGAGCAGCAAACGTTACTAGTTTGCTAGGATGAGGTGGGTGAGGCCAGTGCAGGGACATGTTTGCAATAGTGAGTTATTGTACAGGAATGTTGGTGAGATATATATGCTATGGCAGAGTTGGAGTGAGTGGTGGCCATGTGAGGGTGAGCTAGCAGAAAATTCTTCCGGCACTGCTGGACATGGAGTTTTCACCCAGAGCATGGCACGATCTAGGTTATCTTTGTCTGGTGGTATGGCCTCCTTGGTGCCTACAAGAGAAAGGACTGCCCTCCTGTCCATTATTTCATCTGCTAAGACTTCCACATCCCTGTCCATGGAGTGGGAAGTGAGCATTCCTTTCCTCTAGGCCAGTCCATACAGTAAAGGCTCAAACATCATAGTGTGAGGGCTAGTTCCTGACTTGCAGCTTCTAAAACAGCATACAGTTGAAGTGTACGGTGTACAGTTGAAGTACAGTGGCTATGAAGTGAGCCCCAGAAGGTCCCGCAGTGACGAGCAGTTCCATCTCTCCAGCATCACAATTTCCTGAGAAAGGTGCCCAAGAGCCAATTTGCATTATTAATGAAGTGATGAGCAGATGATTGCATGGCAAAATTGCTGTGACCTTTGGCAGGCCAGGTGGTATGAGTCTTACTCAACAAGACACTTTAACTAAAAATTGCATCCACTGTACAAGCCAGACTGTTGTCTTGTGGGCTTAAACACTTGGTACTAGACCTCAGATTCTGCTTGATATACCAGTAAGGATCCATTTTCCCAGGTCCTTGAGTTGCAGTCTCCAGTGACTTGGTACCACTCAAATGTTAGCTTCATGCTAGTAGATATAAAGTACAACTTTCGCCGTGACTTTATTAATGTAATTAGGATAAAATTGCCTCAGACATTTGTGAACCATATCTATTCTGCATGCAGTAGTAATAGGTGACCTACTTGTAGCAACTGCATTCTTAGCACCTCTAATGAAAGGGAAAGTTGTCTTATGACACCATTTGCCTTTTGAGCATCGTCGCAATGATTTCTTTATGCCCTGATGACCCCTACCCTCTAGTTTGAATTGACAGCAACTTTGGATATTGATAGAAACCGAAATAACTGTGGATGCTGTAAATCAAGAACAAAAACAAAAGTTGCTGGAAAAGCTCAGCAGGTCTGGCAGCATCTGTGAAGAAAAAATTTCAGAGTTAACATTTCAGGTCTGGTGTTCTGTGGAAGGGTCACCGGACCCAAAACGTTGACTCTGATTTTTTCTTCACAGATGCTGCCAGACCTTTTGGATATTGATAGCTTGCCTTTTGAGTATACATCTTGAAGTGTGAATTCATCTGTTCTCTCCATAGATACCAACTGATTTGAGTGCTTACATCATTTTTTTCTGTTATGATAGTGCTTTCATTTCTGTTTACTTGTCACATTTAATAGCTCTTTAACAAGTGAGCTTTTAAATAGATATTTAGTAAATGCCACAGAAATGTCTGGTCACCAATGACAAGAGTTCACTGAGATGAAAACTGCAAATGCAAAATAACAACTGGAACTACATATTTCGATCAGGACCTTCCTTGAATTTTCAGTTTTTATTACAAACTAATGTAGGCGTAAAACCACAATGAAAGACACCCCGTCCCAAGCTTCTTCATCAAGAATCATCAGCGTACCATCTAATCTTGTTTTCCCAGATCAAAATTTTAAATTTATTTCAGATTACTGGATATTCTAAAAAAGACAAAGCCTGGGGAGTTCTTTTCATGACTTCAATGCAAGTTACGGATAATTTGAGTTGGCACTTTTTTAAAATTAAAAATAAATTTAAATGGGGTGAATGATAACAATATACTAATGAATCACATGCATACGTGCATTGTCTATCATGACTGGATTAAAAGATGCATGGTAAAAGGTATTCATATTGAATGAAATGCTTTGAGTCAATTGGCACAGATGCAAGAAAACTAAAACAAAAATGCTGTCATTTTGCAAGTATGAGTAATTCAAAAGTTGCTAAATTAGAAAAATAAAATTGTAGGACTGAATTTAGCATTTCATTCATAATCACTGAGGCACCCAATGCATGTGAAAACTATGATCAATCTTGCCACTAGATGGTACTGCAAACAATAAGCAGCAGTATATCAGTTCCGGCAGATTTATCTGGCACATTGGTTTTTTCCACTGCAGCCATTGGAAAAGCAGTTCAATAATACGGAACTGAACTAAAAAGAAATCAGCATTCTAGCAATTTATTTTCAATATATGAGTTGATCAGTTCACAGAATAGTGTAATTTTTTTTGAAACTTCACCTGCTCGCAGTGAAAATCTAAACACTTAATTTTCTTTTAGTTGATATTATGAGTAGGATGTGTTTTAGAATTATAGAACAGAAGGAAGCCTTCAGTCCATTATGTCAGTACAAGTTCTGAGAAGGAGTAATTCATCTAGAGCCATTAATCCTCTCCCTGACCCTTCAGCAGCTATAAAACATATATTCTCTGCTCTTTGACAGAGTTTTGTAAATCTGCAAGTTTGGAATATTTTATCCAAGTTTAGAACATTGTTTAAATGTGCTAAAATCTGGACCACAATTATTTGATAGAATTGGAGCCTAATCGGTTCTATTGTCTGGAAACATCCTGTGAATCAGTATGCTGAATATAGTATTTTATTCTAATATAGTGTAGGTGTAATTGTAAAGTTTAAAGGAAGTGGTATCAGGTTTAAAATGATTTAATGTAATGACCACAGTACCATGCTTTACATTAATAAATTATGTACACGTTTTTGTTCATATAAATGTTAAATGATTTCAACTTGTAAGATTCCTTGTTATATTATTAGGTCAAAACATATTTTATATGAAAGACGTTACTGTACTCATGAACAGAACTAGACAGTGATTGGATAGATTTAGTTGTCCTTTCTGATGAATTTTTAACCCTTGCTGTATTGCTATAGGGAGGCCTGAGGTCAGGGATACTCTTGTGAGAAGAAAAAGGAAACTCGGGTCACAGAATGAGGTGCCTTCTGGGAGCTAGACAGAAGCAGAATTCATATTTGACTGGAGGAGATGGTTGTGTAGTGATTAACTTAGAGGGCCAGGCTAGTGCTCAGGGTAAAGGGCACAAATTCAACTACTGCAGGTGATAGAAATTAACAAATGAAAATCTGGAATTGAAAGCTGGCCTTGATAAGGGTAACTGTGAAACTATCTTTGTCATGAAAACCTCTAATTGGCTAATTTCATTTGTCTTTTTCAAGGAATGAACTCTGCCATCCTTAGCTAGTTTGATCTGCATGTGACTCAAATCCATGTCAATATGATTGACTCTTAACTGCCATCTGAAATGGTTACTAAGTTCAAGAATGGACAAGCAATGTTCACATCTTAATGACAGAATTTTTAAACAAAACTTATTGCAAATTTTACGTCAGCTTGACTGAAATATTTGTTTTACCATAATTGTATGATTCTGTTAATGATGTGTCGTGTTGTCAAGGTAATGTAAGAAAGCAGTGAGAAAGTAGAACCTGGAGCATACTGTTTGAGCCCTTTGACATAATAAAGGTGATTTAAAAACACAAAAATGCTTCTAGATATACAGTTCATGGAGTTGGAAGAATAGTTGGGGTTTAAATGGGGATTTAGAGGATTTTTGTTCATCTGCGGAATTCTTGCTTTAACATGATCTACCACTTAAAGCGTGCTGGGACTGTGACCGTTCCACCTGATGAAACTGCACTAAGAACCCATCAAAGGCTGTAAAATCCATATGCTAAATTAAAAATGTTAGTATACATCTACAGGAAACAATTAAGAAGGCAAGTTGCATATTTACCTTTATCACAAGGGAGTTGGAATACAAGAATAAATAAGTCTTTACAATTATACAAGACTTTAATGAAATGGCCCTGGAGTGTGCAGTTTTAGTTTCCCTATACAATGAAGAATATACTCCCTTTAGAACCTTCTCAATTTATAATCAAGACATCTTGGGGCTCACAAAATGGTACAAGATCCATTCATTAACTAAAGTATGCTTTGTGACTGAATACGGTCATTATTTTAAGAATCTTCTAAATGGTGAGCTTCAACAATATTATTCTTTATGAAGGTGTTCTGAATTACTGGACCCCTAGGAAACTCGTGGTACTCTGATCAGTAGGACTACTTGGAAAAACAATTTCCTTCTGTCATTAATAGGGCACTGACGAGTCTTGTTCTCTTTAGCCAGTGCTGCTTTTTGAAAGTCTAGGTCTACCCTCATTAAATGTAGCAGAATTTTCTTACTCTAACCAGTCACTGTAATCTTGGAGTTCAGAATCTATCTATGACAGTTTTTTTTTTTCCTTTTTCAAGACTGAGGGGCACATTTTTAAGGTGAGAAGAGAGAGATTTCAAAAATACATGAGCGGCAAATCTTTTAGAGGTCGTTTGTGTGTGGAATGAACTTCCTGAGGAAGTGATGGATGTGGGCCCAATTACAACATTTAAAAGATATTTGTATAAATACATGAATGGGAAAGGATTGAAGGGATGTGGGTCGGGAGCAGGCAGGTGAAACTAGTTTAGTATGGGATTATGGTCAGCATGGACTGCTTGGACCAAAGGCTCTGTATGACTCTGACTCTCTGCCACTTGGGTGAACTCACTAGTTATGAGTGCAAGATTTTTGCAAATCTTCAACAACTGACTGCTAGCAGCTGTATTTTTAGTTCAGTAGTCCCACTGAGGTAGGTAGACTGTATCATTTCTTGGTGAATTCTGAGCTGTTCAAACTTGTACCTGTGTTCAACTTTAAGCTTCACAAAGGCATTGTGTGTCTCTGGGAGCTCAAATGGTAGATGCAGGTACAGTTACAACATTTAAAAGACATTTGGGCAAGTACATGAATAGGAAAGGTTTAGAGGGATATGGGCCAAGCGCAGGCAAGCGGTACTAGTTTAGTTTGAGAAATTTGGTCAGCATGGACGAGTTGGATTGAAGGGTCTGTTTCCGTGCTATATGACTATTGTAGGTTTTAGTTTAAAAAAAATTCTAGTGCTTCTATAAGAAAAACCAAAGAACTGTGGATGCTTGAAATCAGGAACAAAATCAGAAATTGAAAAACTGAAGAGCTGAAAACAACTGAAGAAGGGTCACTGGACTCGAAATGTTAACTCTGCTTTCTCTTCACAGATGCTGCCAGACCTACTGAGTTTTTCCAGCAATTTCTGTTTTTGTTTCCAGTGCTTCCATATCTTACTGATAAGTTTCTCTTACAGCTTTCAGCTACCATCCGTGCAAGTTCAATGTAATGAATGTTAACATGATCTATTGGGCATAAGGAGCTCTTTGTTTCTGAATCTCTTATTAGGGGTTAGTTATTTGAGTTTGTTGTACTTTCTCTTAAGTGAGACTTGCTTAAGATCGAAGTTTTTCTCTCAGCATGTTAAGCCTGCATTGATTGCTGTGCTGCATGAGACATTCCATCATGACTAGAGCTTCAGTGGTCATGAATTTGTTTAGGATCTCTGAGACATCTTCTTTGCATGATTGCAGAAATCTTTCTAACTCCATAATTCTTGATAGCTCCTGCTTCTGTTCATTTTATAGGCTGTAGAAATTTGAAGATTCACTTGCTTTCATTACTGATTTGAACCAGCACAAGGCTACATTCTGGCTTCCTAGCAGTGGTCTGTCTGCTCTAAGAGAGACTTCTTTATGTAACTTTGCTGTTGCTTTTGTTTTTGTGCAATAAGGGAACACATTTTATTAGTGTACCTTTATTCAAGAAAGGACTGTATTGAAAGAAAACAATGGGTTCTCAGAAACACCATTTACTGAATGCCAAAGTGCAGGGATGTCCATCATTTAGGGTTGGAGTAAATGAATGACTTATGTGCTGTTTCCTCCTTCCGGTTTTCAGGAGTCTGGAATGCTCTTTGGCAGCTAGTCAGTACATTTTTTTTTTTGACACCTCCTTTTCTTGCTATTTCCAACTTCTATCTTGAAAGAAGTGGAGGATCTCCCCATTCTCTTGCACAGCTAAGACTGAAGTAAGTTCAGTGTTGGCTCACTGAAGGTGGTCTAAAGCTGTACAGGCAATTCTGCTTCATGAGGAATTGCTATCATTAGGAATTACATAACAACAAGGTCTACTTAATCTGTTTTCCATTGTATCAAAATGCATATAGCATCTTACTCAAGTACTTGTACTTTCCAAGCCCCAAAATTTTTAATGGAGAGTGGTGCGAGAATTTCTGAGTTTATCGATCATCTAGACTGTATACCATGATATGTCTGGTCCAGTATCCAATTTAAATGTAATTTCCCTACCATTTGCTTTGACATCTGCATGCACAATTCTTTCTGCAGGTCGGTGCTGTTAAGGAAATTGAAATCTTAGTGCAAGTCTGTCACATACCCTAGGATGAGTTCATCACACTTCACTTCAATCCCTCTTTACCACTGAGATTCCTGCAGACAGCTCTGGTCTGTTTAATTTTCAGTGATTTTAGCCCAGTCTTTCTCCACACTTGTGACCATAAAGCTGGCCTGGGTAAGGTTGTCGCCAGTGAGGCTATTTTTCTGCCCTGTGCTGTGCCTTGTTCCTTCATGCACTTGCTGTCGATGTATTTTCAGCGTGCTTATTTCTTCATTTCCATAAGTATGTTCATTCCTGTAATACGTACTGTGGCTGATTTATCTCTTCCCGTTGCTAACCCATGACCCTACCATGGGCTTTCTTTCGCGTTTTCTTCAACTTCTGAGTTGGACTTCCCATTCAGCGGTTCAGTGTCCAGGAACTACACACCCAGGCTCCAGTTCTATGTGAAAACCAAAAGAACTGTGGATGCTGTAAATCAGGAACAAAAAACAAAGTTGCTGGAAGCAACTGGCAGCATCTGTGAAGGATAAAACAGAGTTAACGTTTCAGGTCCGGTGATCCTTCCAGTTCTACGTGATTTGATGTTGATATAATATGATAGTTACTAAGCATGTGTGAAAACATTAACCAGAGAAAGGTATAATTTCCTTTACTTCACAGCATGCACTTCAGTTTATTTAGTTTCAGTATGACTGATGAGCTGTAAATATAAATGAAACCTAGCATTCTCTGCCTACCAGTAGTTTCCTGACACATGTTATAAATTTAATTTCAGTAACATTGGTCAAGTTAGTAGCAATATTTATAATTAACAGTAACAATACTGTGAAAATCTAAAGCATTGAGCAGTTCCTGAGCTGGTAGTTTCTAGAATTGCTTATTCTGTCAGCAGTATAAATGAGAGAAGTGCTGACAGCAGGAGCATTAAAAGAAAGGTGGCTGCCTCAGACTGACAAACCTAACATCTCTATTGCCATCATGAATGTAGGTAGTAATGTTGCTTTGTGTTGCTTTTCCTGTACAGCCATTCTGTAGTAATTTAGGAAGATGTGGAAAAGACAAGTTTTATTTTCCAAACTGCTGTGTATCTGCGCATGACTCCTCTGTGTACACACACTCCGAGATAAGATTTTTTTATTCTTGAACTACCTGAATGATTAAAGAAGGCAACTTGCTGAATGATTGAGGAAGCCCTGTATAGTTCAATAGTTAAAAGGGGTGATCAAACCTTGGTTTAAAGAACGTCTTGAGAAAAAAGCAAAATAAAGAAATGAGAAAGGTTTAGGAAGGGGAGTCCAGAGCTTAGAGCCGAAAGGGCAGAAGACATGGCTCCCTTCAATAGTCAAATGAGGATGCATAAAAGGCCAGAAGGTGATAATGTTGGAAAAGGTGACAGGAAGGAGCCCTGAGGTAATAAGGATGTATAGACATGAGTAATTATGGAAAGATTTTAAGTGAGCCAGTTATGGTTTTGAACACTAAAAGGTCATGAAAACTAATGTAGCAGTATAGATGGAATAAAGGAGCACTATGACTTAGTATAGAGAGTACGATGGAGCGAAGAACAGGGAACATAAAAGTAATCAGGAAGAAAAATTGTCTGGATTTTATGATCAGCTTTGAAAGAACAGTGCTAACCATTCATTGCATTTGCATTTGCCTTCAGACTACATCTTGGACTTTGCAGTGGAACCTGCAACAATTGGAATTTTGCAATAAGTCAGAGTTTGATGTTATCCCATTTAATGTTGTTTTTGCTTTGACTTTCATAAAGTTAACAGTGCCTGTAATCTTGTTTCATGTCATAGGATTTTTTACCACTATTTCCCACTGGCCTAAGTAGGATCGAGACACCAACCAACTGGCAGCATTTTGGAACAGTCTCTCTCTCTCCCCCCAACCCTCTGATTTGGGTTCTTTCCCATGTTTTAATCTCTGACTTCCAGCTTCTCCCTATCCTCCAACCCTTTGAAATGCCTTCTCTGCTTGTCCCTTACCCTCCAGCATGCAACCCATCCCTACCCTGGCCCTCTGATTTGCAGCTTCTGCTTGCCTCTGAACTACCAATATATGGCCTTCACTGTCCACAACTCTCCCACTCACTACTTTTCTCTCCTGAACCTGCATTCCCAATCAAGATCTGAAACTGATTGAAAACTGGAACTCTGGGGTTGTGGACGTGCTGCTCCCAGTGATGCGGAAGTGCTGCACTGGGCCAGTAATAATCCGTGCTTCTTTAAAATGTTCCCTCTCTGTGCTATGTTACTGTGTTGAAGTAGTTTCAATAACTTTTGAAGACTGCTCTTTCTAAAATACTCTGCAATTATGTTATAATTAAGTTTGTTCTGAGAATGCTCCTTTACACTTACACCTCCCTTACACAGGGGAGGCAATGGCCTAGTGGTATTATCACTGGACTGTTAATCCAGAGACCTAGATAACATTCTGGAGACCTGGGTTCGAATCCTGCCGTGACAAATGGTGGAATTTGAAATCAATAAAAATACCTGGAATTAAGAATCTAATGATGACCAGGACTCCACTGACAATTGTCGGGAAAGACCCATCTGGTTCACTAATGTCCTTTAGGGAAGGAAACTGCCATCCTTACCTGCTCTGGCCTACATGTGACTCCAGACCCACAGCAATGTGGTTGACTCTTAAACAGCCCACTGGGCAATTAGGGCTGAACAATAAATACTGCCTAGCCAGCGATGTCCTCATCTCGTTAACAAATAAAGAAGAGTTCCATGCAACTTCAACTTAGACTGCTCACTTGTGTGGCAACATCCTTCTATGGCATTGCAATTCTTTCTGGAACTTAGTCCCTTGTACTTCTGTATACTACAGTCGTTTTTTATCCCTTGAACCCTTCTTGTGAGTGAGAGCTGTGGAGACGAGTGTTGAAAGGTTGAAGGTCCAGCTGGATGGGCATCTTAAAAAGACATAGACATAGATTATAAAATATTCAGTTATGCACCTTGCACCACTAGCGTCTACGGTTACATAATGACACAGCTTTGGATCAGATCTGGATCTTGGTTGGGAATGCAGGTTTAGGGGAGGGAGGCAGGACAGGGAGCAACAAGAAGTCAGAAGACAGAAGATTTGGGTTGGAGAGAAGCTGCAAGTCGGCGTTGGAGATGGCAGAAACTAAAGTTTAGAGATCAGGGAAGGGTGAGGCCACAGGAGAGAGCACTGGAAGGCTAAGGAGCAGCTGCAAGTCAGAGGAGTAGAAAAGGGGAGAGGCCACCACGTGGAGGATCAGGAGGTGGGAGAATCTAGGATGGAGAAAGGCCGTAAGACAGTTTTCGTCAGGCAGAAGTCAGAAGTTGTGTGTTGCGAGGTGTCCAGAGGCCACAGGTCAGCAGGGCGGACAGAAGCCACATGTCAGACAGACTGGTAGAAGCAGCAAGTCAGAAAGTTGGGGACAATAACAGGCAGCAAACCAGCGATCCAGAGGCAATCAGATGCTCCATTGGTGGGCCTGGATCAGTCAGAGGCTGCAGGTTGGAGGGTCGGAAGGGGGAGTGGTCTACAGCAAAAAGAAGGATGAGGGAGAAGGGTCTCTGTTCAATAACAGCACATGGTACAGTGCTGTAAGTGAACCTTTGTCTTAATATTAAATGTTTATTCAGTTATGAAACTATTAACGTTTCAATGTAAAATATTTCATCTTGCATATTATAATGTGGGTGTTTTTTCTTCCCCAACAGGGAATACCTTGCATAACCTAATCACAAAATAACTTGTACTGCAAAATCTGGACAAACCGTTTCAAAGATTTTGTGGCAGCTCCAGATGTTGCAAATTGTTTCATTATGAATGAAGTACTCTGAACTCTGTGTTGGAGAAGATAGCAGCCAATATGCACACAGGCAGGTACTGCTGATGGTAGTCACAGAATTGTTATTATATAAGGGCTAATTAATATTATAATCTTTCCATAGTTTTGAGTGAGTTATGGAGACACGATGGCAGGGATGGCATTGTTCTGAGCAGGTTACAGTATTAACACTTATTCAGGGGTAGCCTTTGATACAGAAACAGGTCTAAACACTGCTTGCAGCATGAGGCCGATAAGAATTGGAAGGTGTAAAGAAACAGTAATGGGTTGCCAGCCTATGAAGGGATGTTTAATTTAGTTAATCTTGTGAGAGTAAAATGTACTACAAAAACACGGTTTTATGAATGAATGAATGGAAGCGTAGTATAGTAAACATACAGTTCTTGTGAGTGAATTAGTAAAGAGAATCATGATACAGTATCTCGCAAGTTTAATGTTTAATCCAACAAGCAGCACCCCCTGCTGTACTACACTGAAATGTAAACTGAAATTATATGTTCATATGCTGTTATATCTTTAAAGGTGAGCTGGTATCATGATCATCTGACTATGGATAGATTTTCACCCAATAGCCCTGCTCCATTTTAAGAGCCAGAATTAATTTAAATTGTTTCAACTCATTGTTGGAAAATATTGGTTGGCCTTTGGCAGTTGTCCATTTTTCTGAATAAAGGTAGCTTTCTATAGGATAGACTGATCTCCAGACCTGTAGTAACGAGGATGAATTTTTAGATACCAGAGAAGCATTTTGTGGCCTCACAGAAACCTAACACACCAACTTATCTGTTTGCTCCACTTTGCCTGGACAGTCAGCAGATATAAGACAAGGCTGAGCCTTCTGCATCATTCTGACGTAAGTTTGGCAAATAACAGACTATATATGTCATAAGGGTCTGATTTACATTTTAAATAGGCCTACAGTACAACTGCGACAGGATCTCTGATTTTCCCGGCTGCAGATCCAGAGGAACAATGTAGGTGTGATGGGACCAGAGTGATACATAATTCCCCACCATTTTCAGGTTATTATCATGCCCTTCCCACGAGATGAAAGATCTTAAAATACATCCAGAGTTCACCCACAAAGTCAAGTCTGTCAATTCCATTAGAGGTTTTGCATATTCTAATGTCAACATTAAAGCTGCTCATTGTATCCCAGTCCTATTGGAAGTAGAAATGAAAATAAAGTGCGGGAGAGACTCAGCAGTCTGTCAAGCATCTAGGTAAAGAGAAACAGCTAATATTACAAGTCCAAGATGACTTTTCTTTGGAATGTTCTGGTGAGGTCAGTTTTGTAGAACTGCAGGAAATCTGAGTTAGGAGGGGGCAAAGCCGAAAGGAAATATCAATACAAGGAAGAGAACTTTAAATTGAACGTATTGAAGGACTGGGAACTAGTGTACTTCAGCTAAAATAGAAGTATAAACTCCTTGTTTGTAGAAAAGGGACATTTCCCATTAGTAAGGAAAAAGTGTTAAGTTTCCAGACACTTAGTTTTCAAAAAAATCTTATCAGTAGTTCTTGTGAAGTTGTTGATGTTGTATTGCTCCAGAATTGTGCTGATGCTTAGGAACATGTTGTAATCTCATCCAACTCTGATCAGCTGTTTTATAATACTTGTGTGGTCTCAGAACATTATAAATTCAAAAAATAATAACCTATAGCCACACACTGTGATAGGGAAATACATCAGGGTTTAAAACATAGCTACAGCACACAAGTACTCATCCTGGAGGAGCTGAGAAGCTATTTGCTGGTGTCAGAAGGTACCCAAGATATGTTTTTTCCATATTTCATCACTTTGATTGTACAGAAAAAATATACAATATAAACAGCACTTCACGTTACATTGCTCAGTATTCATAAGAAGGAATGCACAGCATCTTAATGTACACTCTACACTTACGGTATACCCATGTTTCACCAGGGTTTACTGCTATCATCACCTAGTTGGCATTAGCTTATTAATATAGCAAGCAACAATGCCAAATCCACTTTGTGAACACAAACTATCTACATGTCGCAGTTAAGATCACAGAGTGGTTTCAGCACAGAAAGAGGCCATTCGATCTATTATTATCTATGTCGGCATTCTGAAAGATCAACTCACCAAGTTTCACTTCCCTACCTTATTCCCTGTAGCTCCTGCATTTTTTTCTACAAATAATTATCCTGTTCTCTTTTAAAGTCACAATTGAATCTGCCTTCATCAGACTTCCAGGCAATCCATTCCAGATCATAAAGACGTTGCGTTAAAATATTTCTCTTCTACCATTGTTATATCCTTTTGCCAGTCATTTTAAATCAGTGTCCTCTGGTTCTTATTTTTCCCATTTATAGAAGGATTTTCTGTCCATATGCTCTAAAGATTTTGAGCACCTTTGCCAAATTCGTTTGTAACTTTCTACGTCAATGATCACAGCTGTAGTTCTAATCTGTCAATCTAACAAAAGTTCTTTATTCCTGGAACCAGTCTTGTGTACTCTTTCCAATACCTTCACATTATTCCTAAAATATTAGTGCCCAGAACTGGATACACTATTCTCATTGAAGCTGAACCATACTTTTATATGGTTAATCAAAACTTCCTTGCTTTGTACTTTGTACTTTTGTTTCAGCCTACTCCAACACTTTCAGTGGTTTGTATACATAAACCCCATCCAACCCCTAGTCATTCTGCTCCCGTAGCCATATGCAAATTGTGTTCTTTTGTATCATTTCATCTTGTTTATCCTGCCAAAATAAATTACTTTGTGTTCTCTGCATTAATTTTCATCTGCCACTTGGCCACCCATTCCTTCAGCCTGCCTGTCATCTTTTGAAGTTTGATACGGTCTGCCTTATTGCTCACAATACTTGCAAATTTCCTGTCATCCACAGTTTTGAGACTTTAGCCGGTACACTCCAGTCCAGGTCTTTAACATATATCAAGAGAATCAAGTGTCTTAAGAACAATTCAGGAGGAGTTACACTGCATACCTTCCTCCAGTTAAGAAATATGGCATGATTATCTGCTGCCCCAATAAGTTGATAACACGTTTCTTTCAATTTAGAATATGACCTTTTTCTAATTGTTTGACGTCTGTCTGTGAAAGATGACTGTGGAGACTGAAAGGATTGTGGTTCCCATGTCAACCACTCTAGCTGAGAAGAAATGGCCCCAAATTATTGGGTTTGTTATGCCCTGTGTGCTCGAGTTCATGTCGTTCAAGAGACTGGAAAAGAGGCTAAAGTTCTGTAATAAGGTGCAGGGCTGGATGAACACAGCAGGCCAAGCAGCATCATAGGAGCAGAGAGGCTGACGTTTCGGGCCTAGACCCTTCATCAGAAAAGGGGGAGGGGAAGGGGGTTCTGAAATAAATAGGGAGAGAGTGGGAGGCGGATAGAAGAGGGATAGAGGAGAGGATAGGTGGAGAGGAAACAAACAGGTCGAAGAGGCGGGGATGGGGCCAGTAAAGGTGAGTGTAGGTAGGGAGTTAGGAAGGGGATAGGTCAGTCCAGGGAGGACAGACAGGTCAAGGGGGCGGGATGAGGTTAGGAGGTAGGAGATGGAGGTGCGGCTTGAGGTGGGAGGAGGGGATAGGTGGGAGGAAGAACAGGTTAGGGAGGCAGGGACGAGCTGGACTGGTTTTGGGATGCGGTAGGGGGAGGGGAGATTTTGAAACTTGTGAAATCCACATTGATACCATTGGGCTGCAGGGTTCCCAAGCGGAATATGAGTTGCTGTTCCTGCAACCTTCGGGTGGCATCGTTGTGGCACTGCAGGAGGCCCAGGATGGACATGTCGTCTGAGGAATGGGAGGGGGAGTTGAAATGGTTTGCGACTGGGAGGTGCAGTTGTTTATTGCGAACCGAGCGTAAGTGTTCTGCAAAGCAGTCCCCGAGCCTCCGCTTGGTTTCCCCGATGTAGAGGAAGCCACACCGGGTACAGCGGATGTAGTATACCACATTGGCAGATGTGCAGGTGAACATCTGCTTGATGTGGAAAGTCTTCTTGGGGCCTGGGATGGGGGTGAGGGAGGAGGTATGGGGGCAGGTGTAGCACTTCCTGCGGTTGCAGGGAAAAGTGCCGGGTGTGGTGGAGCTGGAGGGGAGTGTGGAGGCTCGGGGACCGCTCCAGCATCTGCAGTTCCTACTATCTCTAAAGTTCTGTAATATTGAGTTTCAGCCCATTTTTGTACATCTCATTTATTGCTGGTGAGCACAGAAGTCATTGCTTGAAATAGATGAAAGCTTCATAATATTAGAATGACATAGCTGTGACATCATTATGTCATCTGCATCTTTTACTGCAGGCCTTTGCTGCTATCTAGCATCTGTAACATTGAGAGGGTGCAGTCCTGGTTTGTAGATTTGATGTCATTAGGGGAAAAAGCAACATGATCTACTGCCATTTAATGCATGCCCCTAATCCCAGACCCTGTCATTTTTGCCCATTGATTTGCGGTGAGCAAATCTATTGATGGGAATGGCATTATTTAAACCACTTTGGTTATCTTTATCTTTATACCTTAAATCATGGATAATGTAGCTAAGGCTGTTATGGTAAAATTTTAAAGAATTCATGAAAGATAGAGGCCAACTGGACAAGGTCCACTATAATAACCTGTATTGAAAGATGTTCCAAAAAAAAATCACTGGTTGAGTCCTGGGATGAAGGGTTGTCTTATGATGAAATACTGGACAGGTTGTGCCTATTACCTTTGATAAGGTAAGAAGAAGCAGGGAAGAAGAGATCTTATTGAAACACATAAGATGCTAGGGTGGGGATGGTACTTGTTGAGAGGACATTCTGGAGTAGGGGGTCTCCTATTTTCAAAGGTAATTAGGAGAATTTCTCTGAATTAATTAAGCTTTGAAATTCTTTACATCAGAGGACAGGAAAAGCTAGGTCATTGAAAATATTCAAGGCTGTTATTGGCAAATGTTTTTAACTTTATGGAGTCCAGGGTTATTTGCTTTTGGGTGATACCTGATGGTACAAGCAGAAAAGCAGAGTTGAGGCAATATCTAATCAGCCATGATCTTATTGAATTTTGTCCTTCTCTTGATCTTTTAAAAGCTAGATCATGGAGATCTGAAAATCTAGTTTTTCTTTTTAACCTTTGAACAGCTGTGATCTACCAAACGTGCTCGCTGCTTTTCTTTATTCTCTGTCTTGTTATCTCCATCAGACCCTGTGTTTTTGTGCTACATTTTGCTCATGACAGTCTTCGCCAACCAAAGTCTAAATTTTTCGCAATGGATGTACTGTTATTCTTTGCCAGCATGAGATTGTGTGGTATATATGCTGGGAAATAGATCTGAACATCGGCTCCTCTTTGTTTCTTCTGCTGTACCTAGGGAAAGAATAAAAATGTTTCGCACATCTAATCGTTGGCATCTGGTATTAGTTTTCTATATTAACATGGCTGTGCTGTTCTCTAAATATTTGGTTGTCAATGCATGACTCGGCAGGATAGAGACTAAAAAGTTAACTGCTATTAACTCCCAAATGGAGCTGCATCCAAGCCCCTCACTGGTTTTTGTTCCTTCTATGAAATTAGCTGTATGTATTGAGCAATTGATGATACTTGACAAACACTGACACTTGCATTTGAAGGTGGTATTCTTTCCATCCCTAAATTCTCTTTTTTCTTTTCACCACCATCACCTCCATGTAGGCCTCCTTAAAATCTATCTCTGAGCTTTCTGTCGACCTTCCAATATTTCCTCCTTTTGGCTCAGCACTCAGATTTTTTTTCATAGAATCATTGAGTCATACAGCATGGAAACAGACCCTTAGGTCCAACTAGACCACACCAACCATGTTCCCAAACTAAACTAGTCCTACTTGCCTGAGTTTGGCCCATATCTGTTTCCAAAGCTTTCCTATTCATGTACTTATCCAAATATATATTTTTTAAATATAGAACCATACCTGCATACACCACTTCCTCCGGCAGTTCATTCCACATAGGAGGTATACACTCTGTGTTTAGAAAAAAATTACCCCTTGCATACTTTTTAAATCTTTCTACTTTCACCTTAAAAATATGCCCCCTAGTTTTGCACTACCCACCTTGAGAAAAGACCTGTGCTATTACCTTGTCTATGCTCCTCATGATTTTAAAACTTCTTTGAGATCGCCCCTCAAGTCTACACTGCAGTGGAAAAAATGGTCCCAGTCTTTCCAGTCTATCTTTATAACTCAAACCTTCCATTCTTGGCAACATCTGGTAAATCTTTTCTGAACCCTCTCCAATTTACTAATATCCTTCCTATAGCACGGCGACAAGAACTGTACACAGTACTCCAGAAGAGACCTGACTAACGTTCTGTACAATCTCAACATGATATCCCAACTCCTATACTCAAAGGTCTAAGCAACGAAGACAAGTGTGCTGAACGCCTCCTTAATCACTGTCTACGTGCAATGTAAATTTTAAAAAATTATGTGCCTGAACCTCTAGGTCTCTCTGTTCTACAACACTACCCAGGGCCCTACCGTTAATTGTACAAGTCTTGCCCTTGTTTTGTTAGGGACCAGACCAGACCCCCTCAGAATATTTAGGAACATAGCCTAGACACTAACTTTTCCTTATTTTAAAGGCAGATATAACATGCTGTATTCCATATACAATTCAGTTGGTCAAACTACTCAACGTTAAATAAAACCATTTATTTAAAAACTGTAGTTAAAATACAACTAAAGAAAGAGGAATTTAGAATAATTTAACTGTATTGGAAAATTTAACAGAATAATAGGTACAGTAAGTATTACTAATTAACTGTTCCAATGTAGTAATATCCCATAAACACACCCCTTGGCAAAAAGGAAAATTCAGAAAAATAGAGTTGTTTCATAGGTAATCCAGCAGCAAAGAGAAACCCTAGCTTCTAGCTATAAATGAGAGAGAGAAAAGATAGATTCTACTTCAAGCCCACAACAGCAAGTGCTTTAAGCTAAAACTTAAAAACTGAAAAAAAAAAATAGGAAGCCTAGTCCTTGAGAGCTTGCCACACCCAGCCAGGCTGCCTCCATTGTTCCAACTGTAAAAATCCACAAGGCCTCACAAGCTGTTTAATGGCTTTGGCACACAGCTTGCCACTTCTGCCTTTCAATCACTCTTTTTAAAAAAAAAACAAAATAACCTCTTAAAGCAACAACATCATTGTAGTTTGTTTTACCAAAATGCAATACCTCACATTTATCCAAATTAAACTCCATCTGCCACTCCTCAGCCCATTGACCCAATTGATCAAGATCTGTTTGTAATTTTAGATAACCTTCTTCACTGTCCACTATAACAACCAATTTTGGTGTCATCCTTAAACTTACTAACCTCATCTCCTAAATTCTCAGCCAAATCGTTTATGTAAATGACGAACAAAAGTGGACCCAGTACCTATCGCTATGGAACACTGCTGGTCACAGGCCTCCAGTCAGGAAAACAGCCGTCCACACCATCCTCAGTTTCCTACCGTCAAACCAATTTTGTATCCAATTGGCAAGCTCTCCCTGAATCCCATGTGATGTAACGTTACTAATTAGTCTACCATAAAATGTTTAGAAATTGAAGAATTTTGTTGAGGCCACTGCATACTTAAAGTTTGTTCTTACCATTGTTGTTATTGATAACTGCTAAAAGCCAGACATGCATCATACAGGTGTTATATGTGGAATGATTTGCCACAGCGTTGTGGAATTAAGATTCCTACTGAAAGTTAGTATCATGAAGTGTATGATATTAGTCAATAAGTGACCATGGCCAAATGTTGCTGTAAGCAACGACAGAGCTCTAAATAGATTGTAAAACAATGAAGAAAATGCAGAAGAAATAGTTCATGCCAGCAATTATTGCTGAATCCTGTTAACATACAATCACAGAATGGTCTCCTACCTTACCACTCCTGGTGACCTTGTTTGACATTTTGAGGTCCACCTGATTAACAACTACATACTGTATTCCGTGACTACCCTTTTGACTGACTTGTTGGTTGTTCAGGAAGGGATGGAAGGGAAATGAGATATCCCTCATCAGTGTATCATGTTCCAGTATGCTATGAATTTTCAGCCAATTCTTTTAATTTTAACAAGTAGACTATTAAAATAGCTGCTTCAAGTCATGTGGGCTTTGGCACTTTGAGTGTTGGATAGTCCTGAGTCTCAAGGAAATAACTAAGTATGGTCACTCACAACCATCCAGTGAATTTGCACATCCCTTAGATTGTAAAAGTGTGATTCTTTGCTTGCTTGCTTGTTTTCTAGGGGGTTTGATGAATCATGTGGGTTGAATAAAAAGATGTCTGTGATCGGTGTTGTGCAAGTAAACATAGCAAGTTGAAAAATATTTGTCATGAGTCTGTTCTTGCACCTTGAAAGATTAAGAAGCATACATTCTGAGGTTGCAATCATCCTAATGGATATTAACAACTTCCTCCATTGTTATAACAAGATGTAGACCTGGATGAACACAGCAGGCCAAGCTCCATTGATGCTGCTTGGCCTGCTGTGTTCATCCAGGTCTACACCTTGTTATCTCAGATTCTCCAGCATCGGCAGTTCCTACTGTCTCCTTCCTCCATTGTTAAAGTGGTTTACTGGCTTGGCCTCAGATATTTAAAGTTCTGTCATATTCTCCATGTCAAAGTGTAGTTTTCATATTCAGGTTTCCATATACATGTCATCTGTATGTATGATGACCTCGGCATTGTATAAGTTTAGTGTTGGGATTATTATCTGTTCAGACACCTGAAAAGCAAATTCATTCATCATGCATTCCTCCTCAACTCCTCTCTCTTTTCCACCAAAAGATGCGGAAATCATCAAAGCAGGAGTGATGACTTGAAACAGGGAGCTGCAATTGGCAGTAGCCCACAATATTGTTGTGGAGCCAGATGGAAAATCCCTGCTCTTCCTATCTCCAAATGAATCACACAAAGAGGAAAAAAGACAATATTGTTGATGGTCTCTAGCATCCACTTAACTCCATCTAAGAATCTGGAATGACTGCCAAATTATGTTGCAAGGTGGTAAAATTGTCATTGAATCTTTCAGATGCAAATGAGGGGCATAGAGAACATATTTCAGGCACCTTTAAGGAACTCTGATCAAACCATTCATAGTGCCATTAGAGCTTAGTATCATGAAGTTAGAGATTTTTTTAATTGCTTGTTTTTTGTACAAAAAGGGGTATGGTGAAGTTCAGTCTTTTTATGAGGCATCTCAATCATACAATGAATTATGAAGTCATTAGCAATTGTTTAGACATTTTTAATAAGCTTAGCACACAATAAGTACTATAAACTTTTAATGCTCCATGCACTTCTAGGTTGCATTGTCACATGCAACATGATGCTAAACAAGATAACACTGTGTTGACCTGGAGGAACACATCAGGCCAGGCAGCATCAGAGGAGCAGGGAAACTGACATTTTGGTTCGGGACCCTTCTTCAGACCCGAAACGTCAGCTTTCCTGCTGCTCTGATGCTGCCTGGCCTGCTGTGTTCCTCCAGCTCCACACTGTTATCTCAGACTCCAGCATCGGCAGTGCTTACTATCTGTGATGCTAAACAAGCTTTGGTGCCTAGTCATAGAACTGATACCATCTAAAATTGTGGTAAAGGGTAATTTATTTGTGTGCCCCATTACTTTTATTTTGAAAAAGCATTTAAGGAATTATTTAACTTTTACAAATGTTAGTTGAAATATTGAAAGGTTTGTTCTGATTTGTGTTTCATTTTTAAATACTTAAATACAACTATTAACTTTAAGTTTAATCTCAATTGAGACTAATTGGTTATTTGGGAAATGAGTTCTCATTCTTGAATCTCTTGCTTAGTGGGCCATTTTAGTTTTGGAACCCATTGATCATAGAGTCATTTACAAATTTATTTGCTATTGGAACAAAATGAGAAGCCTTGCCAGGGTTGAAAAGATTAATAACATTGAATGCAACATGTCTACTTTAATAGGATTCAGATTTTCAGGGATGTGATATGAAATTCCAAATCTGGTTTATTAAATGTATGCACTATTTGATCGGAATGGAAATTCACCATCTTAAGGTATTGAATAATTGATTTTTGTGCCAAATGATGCACATGTTCACACTTGCAGAAAGACAACTTTTTGTGGGATCTCATGGTATATTATGTAAATTATGTTTCTGAAAAATGCTGCTTGTGATTTATTTTCAGAAGATTTGGATTGCAAATGATTGTCAGTGGTTGAAATATCAAAGTGGCCATTTTTTTTACAAGTTCATAATTTTCTTCTGTTAAAAGTAGAGATTCTAAAACTTGGCACATTGTAAGGGAGGATGCAGGATGTTTTAGAGTTTCATCGCTGTTAAGTGGGACAAGTAGATGTTGGCTGCTTTCCTAGATGTGCTAAAGGGAATTTAGCAGCATAGCTTCCTCAAAGTAATTATTACGTTCCTGTTATTGGTTAGCACAGAGGAATATTGACCGAAGTTGGGCTTTGTTAATTGTCTCCTTTCTAATTGGTGTGTGACAAGAGCAGATAAAGGGAATATTATGCACAAAATGTACATTCAAATGAAAATTAAAAGCAGTCTTACAAATGCACTAATGGTTAAGATGATGTTTGTTTTTCAGCAATCAGGGAGGATGGAATGCCAGGAGGTAGAAACAAAAGTATTGGTCCTGTTCAGGTATGTATTTTGTCAATCATGGAAATTAAGCTATATATGGTAATATAATTTTTTTAAGTATTCTGTTGTTAAATGAACAAAAAAGTTTCAACAAACTATTTTGTGAACATGATGTAATATTAACAATAATTTTTTTGAAGTAGCAAATATTTTTAATTTTTCATCCTATTTCAACTAATTTGGCTAAACCATGGTCACCTTGTTTAAAACAGTTATCTACAATTTACCTTTGGAAAAAAATATCTCCAGTCTTAAATTTATGGTAAAACAAGGTACTTTGTACATAATTTCCTTTTGTGTGTGCTAGTAAAGAGGTTTTTTTTATATTTTCAAAATATTTTTGGTGTAAGTCAAGCACAGTACTTTATCCAGCCTTTTTATGTTGATGTAGAATGTTTCAGTTTATATTTTGGGTAAACATATGCTTTTCAGGTTGAGGAAAGATTTGATTATCTTTGTAGCTTCAGGAAAGAAGTTCCATGGTGCAGCTGTTTCACTTGAGAAGATCTGTTTGAGGCCACAATGGGAGTGGAGGAGGTAGAAGGGCAGAATTTACATATCCTCTTGCATAGCTGTTAGTATAGCAAGAGTTAATGTTACTAACTGGGATTATTTGTTTAAGTGATTTGAGTAAATGTAAAGGTGGAACAGGTGTTACTGGATCTGGTAGGCGCTAGGTGACTGAAGAATTAATGAACTCTATTCACAAGAAAATTAATTATCTTGAGTTCTGCTTCACTAATGGGTCTGGATCCAGGTTGATACGAGACGTGGAGGGGATATTGGAAATTATTGGATCAGACTGTGTTCCTTCTGATAGTCTCTTCTAACTGCTAAAAATGGAAAGAAAATGTGGTTACTGATTTCAGAGGATGATCTTCTTAAAATGGAGGCTGGTTGGGATTGAAACTAAAGGAGGAAAGGCTTATATTTATATAGCACCTTCCACAACCATCAGATGTCTCAAAATACTTTACAGCCAGTGAAGTGTTGTCAGTGTTGTATGAAATACAGCAACCAACCTGCACCCACAAACAGTATTGTAATAATGACAGAATAATGTATTTTTGTGATACAAAAACAAAGTTGCTGGAAAAGCTCAGCAGGTCTGGCAGCATCTGTGGAGGAGAAAACAGAGTTAACGTTTCGGGTCCGGTGACCCTTCCTCAGAACTGATGGTGGCTGGGAAAACGTCAGTTAAATGCAGAAAATAGGGAGGTGGGTGGGGTAGGGAGTAAACGATAGGATAGAGCCCAAAGAGAGAGAA
>NC_063359.1:23285085-23326840 GCF_021869965.1 Rhincodon typus | reverse complement strand
ATCCTATCGTTTACTCCCTACCCCACCCACCTCCCTATTTTCTGCATGAAACTGACGTTTTCCCAGCCACCATCCGTTCTGAGGAAGGGTCACCGGACCCGAAACGTTAACTCTGTTTTCTCCTGCACAGATGCTGCCAGACCTGCTGAGCTTTTCCAGCAACTTTGTTTTTGTTCCTGATTTACAGCATCCACAGTTCTTTTGGTTTCTATTTCTGTGATGTTGATTTGAGAGATAAATATTGTCCGGGGTACCAGGATAACTCCCTGCTCTTCTTTGAAATAGAACCATGGATTCTTCCATGTCCACCTAAGAGGGGAATGAATACTGGATTAACATTTCATCTAGCAGATGGCATTTCTGATGGAGCAGCATTCCCTTCGGCACTCCTATGTAGTACTATCTAGATCATTTGCTCAAGTATTGGAGTAGGACTTGAGCACACAACCTTCTAAGTCATAGACAAGTGTGCTAGTGACTGACACATTGCTAACATAGATGACCATCAAGGGAACCCTATCCTGGCTCTGAGGGTGGGAAGGGATTGAGAGCAGAAATGTAGAAATGGAATGTTGGTAGGCTTACAAGGGTTAGTGCGACAACTGCCATTTTAACGACAATCATGGATGTGCAAGGAAAAGTTTCAAAGTTTGCAGATGGCACAACATTTGGAAGAACTGAGAGGAGGATTTGAATGAATTTCAGAAGGTTGCAGGCTGGTAATTTGGCTGCCACATGATATTCCTTTTCTTTAAATTTCACCTGATAAATGATAAATTTTAGTAGTAAAAAATGAGAGTGGAAACTAAAGGGTACAGTTTCAAAGTGGGTGCAGGAGCAGAGAAACCTGAGAATGCATGTGCATAAATCATTGAAAGTTCTGGGCAGGTTGGAATAGTGATATTAAAGTCATATACGATCCTGGGCTCTTAAGTTAGAGGCATAGAGCTGCAAAGGCAGAATTGCACTGAGCTTTGATAAATGCTCATTTAGCCTCATTCATGTTCAATTCTGGACAGGACATTTTAGGAAGAGTGTGTGGAAGTAACTTAAGAGAATGATTTTAGAAATCAGGGAAACTTTAGTAACATGGATAGATCAGAGAAGCTGGAGTTCTTCACGTTAAAGAAAGTTGAGAGTAGGCTTGATAGAGGTATTTAAAATCATGAGGGGTCTAGGTAGAATAAGTAGGGAGAAAGTGTTCTTCGTGTCGGAACAGTCAAGAACCAGAAGAACCAAAAGCGATACAAGAAAAACCACAATTAAAAATTTGGAATGCATTACCTCAGTCTAGTGGAGGCATTCTCAATTGTGACTTTCAAAAGTGAAATTGGATAATCATAATGTTGAGGACCTTGTAAACCAGAGTGGAGGGAAATCCTCAGAGTTTGGTTTTTACATTCCCACTGGAAACTTGATTCAGATTACCAAACGCCTCTTTGTCTGTGCGAGTCCTGAGACAGCATTTTATCCCATGAGCCCAAACTGCGTTCAAGAAAAGATTTCAAAAGGATAGAGTGTATCTTTTTCCCCTATCCCTATTTTCTCCCTTTCCTTCACTTCCCTGGATGTGTAGGCTATTCTTGGTCTTTGATTAAACAGGTGGTTGTAGCACTTCTGTGCCTTGCCCAACTACCTACATTTCAGGTGTGAAGCTAAAGTAGATTTTGGTTAATTGACCCAAGGCATCAAAGCCTGTTGCTCTGTTTCTTGATCTGAATGCAGGTGCATTTTCCAGAAGAGTCATTGAATCACATAGAGCCATACAGTACGGAAGCAGGCCATTCCGCCCAACTCATCCACGCTGACCAAGTTTCCGCAACTGAACTAGTCCCATTTCCCTCTGTTTGGCCCACATCCCTCAAACCTATCCTATCCATGCACCCTATGCAGAAGTATTCTAAATGTTGTAATTGTACTTGCCTCTACCACTTCCTCTAGCAGCATGTTCCTCAGGTCCCTTTTAAATCTTTTCTCTCTCACTTTAAACCTGCAGCCTCTAGTTTTGGACACCCCTACCCTAGGGAAAAGACCTTGGCTATTCATCTTATCAGTGCCCCCTATGATTTTATAAATCTCTATAAGGTCACCCCACAGCCTGTTAGCTCCAGGGAAAAATATCCCAGCCTGTCCAGCCTCTCCTTTATAATGCAAACCTTCTTGATTCGGTAACATCCTCTTTTTACACCCTTTCCAGTTTGATAACATCCTTCCTATAGCAGGGCGACCAGAATTGTGCACAATACTCTGAACGTAGCCTTACCAGTGTCTTGTACAGCTGTAAAATGACATCCCAACTCCTGTGTTCAATGCTGTGACCAATGAAGGCAAGCATGGCAATGCTACCTTCACCACCCTGTCTTCCTGTGACACTCCAATCTGGACTCCCTGAATTTCCAGTGTTCACTGCTATCCCATCAATCAGCTAATTGAAACATTCCCAGTCCACAAGACTGTGTTGTGTATTTGCCCAAAACAAAGCTTGAATGCAGTGACAAAGTGGAGCTTGGAAGGGGGTGGGGGTGTGCAAATTCTCTTTACATGTAAACAAATGAAGACTGCCGACCAGTCTTGTTCCACTATTAGCTTTGGTGAAACCAAACATTTTTACTTCCTAATTCTTAATAATTAATTAACATTCCACCTACATAAATAAAAGTTGCATCTCTTAAACTCTCCAAGGTTTGAAATAAATGTACCTTAGTCAGTAAAGGTTTGCAGGTTATTTCCTTCAAGCCTTTAAGGCATTTTGAATGAATTGTTCTTAAATTTCATAATGATTTATGGGGCAATTCTTGGTAGATGTCTTATAAGGGTAAATCATGAGGCCCTTTGGCAGAAGATAACACCTTTTTAAATGAGTTTGTAAAAAACTTCAGAACAATAAGACTTCCCAAACTGGAACTATGGCTGCATTTTACTCTTTTTTTTTTAACTTCAATCATTGAATACTGAACATGCTGTTTTATTTTGATAGATTTATATTGTAGATTTGTCCATTTACTGACTTTCAATTGAAATACTTCTTCATGTTATTAATCATAAACATGTGAAATGTATACATCGCCAAAAAAAAACTATTCTTGGTACAAGATTTACAGCATTTTTAAAAAATGCAAAGTTTTTTGAGCTAACTAAATCCAGAGTTGCTTTTATTTATTTAGCCTGACCTCTTTGCTTATGAACTGGCAAATGCTTTCAAAATATTGCTGGTACCCACAGATTTGCTGGAGCCCTCAATGAGATCATTGGTTGCTGTCAAAGTTAATACCTCACATTTTTGATTGTGTGATAGAGGGAAATGATGTCTTGAAATCAAGCTGTTTACTCTACCCTGAAACCTTCTAATCGCTCATTGCTTTTTTTTTTGTTCTTTACTGTAAAGTTACTGTAATTATAGCTTTAAAAATGATACATTCAGATGTCTAGCGCCCATATTTTTGATACTAGTCAAGCTGGTTCAAGTCCAGGATGGTGTCCACACTTCTAATCTGGGCGCTGAAGTTCTTTCATTTTTGGTAATTTTGGGAGTATGTGCCAGAAACATGCCAAGTAAGCAGATGATATCAGTCATTATTGATGCCTCTGTAGCAGTGCCACTTTCAACCTCCGTGCCTCTGCTGTTTTTGTACATTATCCTTAATACATACTCAGCAACAGTAAGCATTCCCTCCCATGCTATTTAAAGATGCTTTCAGGTTAGTTACTGATAGATTTCTACTGGCTGCTGTTGTTAGTAGAAGTGTTTGAGGGTTTGCTTGCTCTTAAACTTGTGACGTCCACAGGGAGTTAGTCTAACATGTAGATTTCATTTAAGCTTTCTGCTCAGACCATTTTCTCCCAATCATGTGGACTGTAGTTTCCAGCTGTCTTGGCTTGTAATATGATGGGCCAATTGAAAGATGACAAGCTGCTAGAAGTGGAGAGATAAAGAGAATATCTCTCAGCAAGAGACTCTTTCCACCCCAGATCTTCAGGAAGCAATTCTCTTACTTCAGCTTCAGTTAGGAACTACGTATGTGATGTTACCCGTTCACTGAAGAGGTGCACCCTGAAATCTGCCGTCTGCTGCAGGCAGACATACAGTCACAGAACAAAACAAAACAAGGTTGGGGTTAACAGAAACCGTGGATATGGTCCTGACCATGGACATCTTTTTGTGTCAGGATACTTCCAGGCTGGAGAAGAGGTCACGTCCAAAATTTAACAGTTCAGATAACTGCCATCGTTGTATGAGCGATGACAATTCCATAGTATGTGAAGAAGAGAGAATACATTACCATCTCTTTTCCTGGAGAGAAGCAGGCAAGGCCAGGCAAAGGGATTCCTCACAGTACACAACGCCATCAACTGCATACATATGGTTGTGCAATGCACCTTACTTTAAATTTAAAGGTATGCCACAACTGCATGGCATTTCACTCCCAGAATGTGCGGTTCTTGCTTCATGTTCAGCATCTCATACAGATGGATGGCTGGCATGCTGGCAGTAGTCATGATTCCTTTATTCCAAGCCAGTTACTGTTCCTTCATTATTGGAACCACCACATCAAACCAGATGGTCGCTGCTGAGCAACAAAGATTTTGCATTGATTTGCCATGATCTTGATATGTACCCCCACACACACATGGGCAGCATGCATGTAATAAGATCCCAGCTATTACACAAAATACCAATGAGAGGACCATTTTCACTGCCTGGACTGCCATGAAAGAGCATTTTTGCATTCTGCGTAGTGTGTGTCACAATTCATTGCAGTCTGTTGTACCCTGTACAAACACACCACTAAGTGTACAACAAGCAGCTGAAAAGAAAAGAGAGAATAGTAGGTTACGAATAATACCTTAATTTCTAGCCAGTCTGTATGTCATCAGCTCATTTGACTGCGAAACCAGTGAACACGACCTCAATTCCGTATTCAACATGATCGAGCGTAGACATTTACAGCACAGAGAAGCCCTTCAGTCCCTCATGTGGTCCTATAAACTAAGATTTTGCTCTTCACTGTTTGCCTCACCACCAATTTTCATGTCATGTGTGAACTAACTGATGCGTTTCCCTCATGTCCACACTGGTCATTAAGCACCCATCTACTCTGGTCCCATATACCAGCACCTGGCCCATGGCTTTGTATGCAGTGGTTCTTCTAGTGATCATCTAAACATTTAAATGTGGTGATGCTTCCTGTTTCTACCAAACTTTCAGGCAGTGAGTTCCAAATATCTACCACCCACTGGGTGAAAACATTCTGCCTTAAATCCATCCTAAACCTCCTGCCGTTATCTTAAAGTTATGACCTCGTAATACTGATCCTTCTCTTACGGGGAAAGGTTTCTTCCTATCTACAACAAAAACAAACTAGCTGGAAAAGCTCAGCAGGTCTGGCAGCATCTGTGAAGGCAAAAACAGAGTGAACGTTTCGGGTCTGGTGACCCTTCCAAGGTCCAGCAACTTTGTTTTTGTTCCTGATTTACGGCGTCCGCAGTTCTTTTGGTTTTTGTTCTTCCTATCTACTCTTTTTCTGACCCTCATAACTTTGTATGCCACCATCAGCTCCCCCCCGCCCCCTTTCTACTCTAAGGAAAGTAACCCCAGCTTTTCTAGTCTCTCTTCAAGGCAAAAACACTAAAATCCAGGCAACATCCTGGTGAATCTCCTCTGTACCCTCCTTAGTACAGATATATCCATCCTGTTATGTGGTGAGCAGACTGTACACAGTACTCCACCTGTGGCCTAACTAACATCTTGTACACCTCCATCATGACCTGCCTACTCTTGTATTCAATGACTAATAAAAACAAGTATCCCATATGCTTTCTTATCCATTTGGTCTGTGGCCTTCAAGGATCTGTGGGCATACACACAAAGGTCACTATGATCCTCTGTACTTCCTAGGGTCCTACCATTCATGACGTACTCCTGTTGCCTTGTTGGTCCTCTCATAATGCATTCCTTTACACTTTTCAGGATTAAATTCAATTTACCATTTCATCTAACTAATCCATCTGTATTGTCCTATAGACTAAGATTTTTCACTTCACTGTTTGCCACACCACCAATTTTCATGTCATGTGTGAACTAACTGATGCATTTTCTACATTCATGTCTAGATAATTAATGTACACTGAAAACAGCAAGGGCTCTAGCACTGAGCCCTGTGGTATACCACTGGATACAGGTTCCAGTCACAAAAACAACCTTCCACCATTACCCCTTGTCTCCTGAAAAGCCAGTTTTGGATCCAACTTGTCAAATTGCCCTTGATCCCCTGGGCTGTCCTCATCTTAACCAGTTTCCATTATCAAAAGCCTTGCTGAAGTCCATGTAGACACATCTACTGCATTATCCTCATCTAGTCACTTTCTCAAAGCATAATCTCCCCATGACAAAGTCATCTTGACTATCCTTGATTAATCCTTGCCTCTCCAAGTAACGACTACTTCTCTTCCTTTGATTTTTTTTCTTAATAGTTTTCCTACCAATGATGTTAGAATCACTGGCGTGGAGTTCCTTGCTTATCTCTACCGTCCTTAAATAATAACAGCACATTAGCTATTCTTCAGTCCTCTGGCACCTCTCCTGTGTCATGAGAAGATTTAGAAAATAATGTCAAGGCCCCTGCAATCTCCTTCTCTATCTCCTACAGCAGCCTGGGATACATCTCTTCATCTGATTCTGTGGACTTATCCTATTCTAAACCTACTAAAGTTGCTAAAATTCCCTTCCCCTCAATTATTATTTGTTAAAGTATACCATCATCGTCTTCCCTAATTGTTGTACCTCTTTTTTTTCTCCACAGTGAATACAGATATAACAACCCATTTAAAACCTCTGCTATGTCTTCCAGCTTCACAGTTTTCCTCTGAGGTCCCTAATGGGCTCCACTCTTTCCTTGGTTCTCTTCTTGCCTTAATATATTTACAAAATGTCTTTGAATTTTCCTTAGTGTTGCCCACTGGTGTTTTTTTATTCTATGCCCCCTCTTCACTTCCCCATTTCTTTATAAGTAAACTAAAACAAAGAAGTTTAAGTGCTAAAGATTTGAACCCAAAACAGAAATTGCTGGAGGTACTCATCACATCTGGCACCATCTGTGGAGAGAAAACACATTTAATGTTTTGAGTCTAATGACCTTTCTTCAAACTCCAACTTCAACTTCATTGCAATACTTTTTTTTAAGGTAACCCCTTGCACTTTCTCTATTCCTCTCAAGCTTCTGGTGACCTGAGCCCTTGGTATCTACCATAAGCTTCCCTTTTTCATCCTTATCCAAATCCGTACATTCCTCAAAATTCAGGGAGCTCTGCAATTTTTGGTCCCGGTCTTCATCTTTACAGGAACGTATTGGTCTTGCACTTTCACTATTTCCTTTTTGAAAGATCTCTACTGTTCCAATGTAGATTTTCCTATAAGTAGCTGCCCACAGTCCACTTTGGTCAGAACCTGCCTTATCATATTGGAACTAGCTCCTCTTTACCCCTCTCTCCAAAATCAAAACCTTTATTTCTGATCTATCTTTGACCTTTTCCATGACTACCGTAAAACTTATGGTGTTGTGGTCACTGTTACCAAAATACTTGCCCTAGACACCTCTCCCACTTGATTGGCCTTATTTCCTAAAATTAGATCCAGCATTGCTCCAACTCCTATAGGATGTTCTACATGTTGGCTTAAAAAGCTTTCCTGTATACATTTTAAGAATTCCATCACCTCTAAGCCTTTCTCACTTTGTCTGTTCCCGTTAATGTTGAGGAAGATGGAATCCCTAATATTATAGCCCTTGTATTTTTGTAGTTCTTGCCTACTTATCTGCCCTTTTACCATCTTTACTGACTGTTTGAGGGTCTCAACTGCAGTCCCAGCAATGCGATTTCCCTCTTTTTTTTTTTACTTTTAATTTCTGTCCATATGGCCTTAATTGAAAAGACTTCTAAGATATAATCCCTCTTTATTGCAAGAATTGATTCCTTGAACAAAATTACTATAACACCTTCTCTTTTACATTCTTCCAGTATCACTTGTAGATTCTACACTCTAGAATATTGTGCTGCCAGTCCTGCCCTTCCCTCAACCGTATCTCTGATAGCAATGCATTAATCAGCACTGTCATCTCAGCTGCCTTATTCAAGATTTCTTGCAATAAAATAAACACCATCCAACCTTATTGAGCTGCCTTTTGTCCCGTCTTTAAATGCTGACTTGGGTTGTTTGCTATCTTTTTCTGTGCAAAACCACAATTATACCCCTAATCCATATTCTATGGTCACCAATCTGTCCTGGTCCACCCATCTTAATGCAATGGTCAAGAAGGAACAACAAATCCTCTACTTCCTCAGGAGGCTAAGGAAATTCGGCATTTCCATAAAGACTGTTTCTTTTTTTTTATAGATGCACCATAGAAAGCATTCTATTCAGATGCACCATGGCTTGGTATAGCAAATCCTGTGTCCAGGACCATAAGAAACTAGAGAGTTGTGAACACAGCCCAGTCCATCACACGAGCCAGCTTTCCATCTATTACCTTCATTTATACTTCTCACTGTGGATAGGCAGCCAACATAATTAAAGACCCCACTCACCTCAGTTATGATCTCTTCCAACCTCTTCCATCGGGCAGAAAATACAAAGCTTAAACACATGTACCAACAGATTCAAGAACAGCTTCTTCTCTGCTGCTGTTAGACTTTTGAACACATCTCTCAAATTCCAAATTTAACAGTGACCTTGCTCTTTGTGCACCTTCTCTGCAACCGTGACATTGTATTCCTCACTCTGTTCTATTACCCTTATGCATTTTGTATGTTATGAGCTGCCTGTACTGCATGCAAAACAAAACTTTTCACTGTACCTAAGTACTTGTGATGATAATTCAATCTTACTAAGTAGTGTGAGTAGGACGAGTGGGCTGAAGGGTTTGTTTCCATGCTGCGTGACTCGGAGTAAAATTCCCTTCAAACAGCATGGAGCTAACTCTCCTTAGCCCTATAATGAAATTAGTAAGAGAAAAATTATGCACAACAGTAGAGCACTTTATGCCTGATAAGCACGCAGAAATCAAGTTCAAATTTTATTCAGTTAAATTTATGGTTACAATTCGAGGTAAAGGAATTCTTTGATTTATTAAAAAAACTAACATTTTCTCAGTTGCAAGTTACACTGTCAGCTATTTCTCATTTATGTTAGTGCAACATTTAATACACAGTCAATTGACAACCTGGTTTGCCAAATTTCTATTTGGTTGTGAGGTCATTGTATGAATGTGATTCTTTCAGGTTATTCAGGTCATTAGGCATTGATGTTTCACTTTCAAATTGTTTAATGTAATAGTGATTTTGTTTTGGAGTAAGCATGAGTTTTAATCAATTCTGGAATGAGATTTGCTGAGGTAATAATGAACCCTTTTTCAATGGACCGTGTTAAAATGCGTGTATCATGCGATGTCTGTTTGTAACCTAAAAGAAAAGCTTGTTTTAATTTTATAGAAAAGTGATTCTTTTGCACAGCATCAAGTTAATTTTCTAAAGTCCAGATTTATCAAATTCCTTACGTAAACTCTGATTTTAGATAACAGCACAGAAGATATTAAAAAAGCCAAGAGTTACGTTTCAATGCAAGATTAGGCCCAGAATTTCATGACTTTGTTCATATCAGAACAGAAAGCGTGGCCTGATCCCAGGATTCCCATTCCCATCAAGTGGGATCCTTGTGGCCTCAGGATAAGGATTCAGTTCATGAGCCTATTATGCAGCAATCCCATCCTTTCTTTCTGTGTTGTGCAGTGGGCACATAAGACCACCCCATTATTCCTATGGAGTCAGGCTCCTGGCCTCTGGTCAACTCCCAGCCTCTGACTCTTGGCCTCAACGCAGACACAACGAGGGGTCTTCCTGTTGTGGTGACCTCCCAGCTTGGTGTAGCCACCTCATGAGGCGGTTTCCCAGTGTGGCTGGGTGGGGTCTCCGGTCTGGCATGGCCTCAGTGTGGTCACCTGATCTTGAGGTGATACCAGAGTGATCTCCCAGCTTGATTCTTAAGGTGATGCCCAATGTGGACTGGAGGCTCGGTGCCAGCTTGATATGGGTTGGAAGACCGCTGTTCTGGACTTTTATTTCTGCCATAGTGGACATTTTATTTCACTGTTTTCTAAGATCTTGTAACTGAGGAAGCTGTACATCGGTACCTTTGTACCTAAGATGGAGCTATAAGTGACGATGTATAAACTTTTCACTGTACTCATTTGAGTATATGTGGCAATAAAGCTCATCCAGTTCAATGCGATTCACTGCATCTTGACAGAAGTGTGAACCATGGAGGAACTCTAGTCTAGAATCAGAACCTTTTGACAGGCAACTTCAAAAAGTGTTGATGACACTGCGTATTGTCATGTAATGGTGGATAAGTCAAATATGTATTTCATATAGTGATAATAATGGTACATTGTTTGGAAAACATAAGTGACAATTAAATTGACCTGAATCGTGAAACTGTGTGGTTGTATTAGAGCACTCTATCCAGTGAATTAAGTTCAAGAGTACTGAGATTAAGATTTCAATGTGTCCACGATTTAATCTTTTCCTTCATTGATAGTGCAGTCATCATGTCAATATTTTGAAGCAATGGATTAGGTGATCGTAAGATCATAAGAAATAGGAACAGGAGTAGGTTGCATGGCCCTATGAGCCTGTTGTGACATTCAGTAGGAACTTGACTGATCTGACATGCCTCACATCCCACTTTTCCTGCCTTCTCTCCATAACCTTTAATTTTCCCATTGATAAAGAATCTACCTATCTCAGCCTTAAATATACATAGGGACTTTGCTCTCACAGCTCCCTGTGGCAAAGGGTTCCAAAGACATTCAAACCTCAGAGAGAAGAAATTACTCCTGTCAGTCTTAACTTGATGCCTTTTTTATTCTGAGATTATGCCATCTGGTCCTAGACACTCCCATGAGGGGAAACATCCTTTCATCATCTATCCTGTCAAGCCCCCTAAGAATCCTATCTGTCTCAATGAGATCACCTCTCATTTTTCTAAACTCCAGTGAGTCAGAGTCTCAACTTGTTTGACCTTTGCTCATAAGACAATCCTCCCATACCTGAGATCATTCTAGTGAACTTTGAACTTTGCTATCTGCTTCCAATGAAACGAGACCTTTCTTCAAATAAGTGGAACAAAAATGTACAGCAGGGTGTTAATTGGCTAAGACTGACACTTCCTCCCCACATGACAGGAAGACCCTAATTAGAATCTCTACAGTGTGGAAATAGGTCCTTTGACCCAACAAGTCCACACCGACTCTCAGAGCATCCCACCCAGACCCATCCTCCTATAACCTCCCTAATTTACACATCCCTGAACACTATGGGCAATTTAGCATGGCCAATCCATCTAGACTGTACATCTTTGGACTGTGGGAGGAAACCGGAGCACCTAGAGGAAACCCATGCAGACATGGGGAGAATATGCAAACTCCACACAGACATTTGCCTGAGGGTTGAATTGAACCCAGTCCCCTGGCACTGTGAGGCAGCAGTGCTAACCACAGTTCCACCATGACAAGTTTGAAAGTGGCCAAGGCTGGGACTAAAGGCAGACCCGAAGAAGAGGACATAGTGGAGGTCAGACTAAAGGCAAGTCTAGGGTATCAGCAGAACTTAGCTAGCTGGTCCCAGTCAGATATATGAAGGGGTTTGGAGCCACGTTTCAGAGGCTGGGATGAGCATTAAGATAGGTATGACCTGGTTGGGGTGGGGTGTGCCGCTGTTGGGTACAAGGACTCCCAAAAGAACTATCTCCACCCCACTTGCCTGACACTAACCCATGCCTCGGAAGTCCCTGGTCTGCCTGTATGGCATACACCACCTCCCTGCCACAGCAGAACAGCAGCTGGGTGTGGAGGGTAGACATTCATTGGCCCAGTGCCTTCTCTGTGTCCCATAGTATGCCATACAGGTTGGAGACAGGCAAATGAGTAGTGGGCAGGCCATTTGCAAGTTTTGTTTTACAAATGCTACCACCTATAAACCCACCAGCTGGGACTGTGCAATTCTACCCATAACTACAATAAAAAAATGCTTTATTTGTCTCCAGCAATGGGAAATTGATGGTATCAAAAAATCTCAAGACCCGGGAGCTCACGGGAATCTGAATTGAAAGCTTATCCTGCATGTTTGATTATAATGACTTGTGTTTTTAACTAGGTTGTGCAGATTTAAGAGGGGCTGTCAAGATCTATTTTATTGTGACAGTATATTTTCTGAAGCAATTTTAAAACCCTTCCTGGAAAGTTTAAGTATATTTTAAAACCCAAGACTAGTGTGTTCATCGTGTTTGGAATGTAACTTTAGAAGATCCATATTAAGGCAATATTTTAAAAAAAGGCTGGATGAAAAATTCTAGTTCTGGCTCATCCAAGTCATTTATTAAAGTAATTCTCATCCTTTTAGGAATATTACATGGCATTTGTTGAATTGTCTAGTTCTATATAAAAGAAGACACAGGACAAATACAGAGCTATCTTTTACATCTCATGAATAAATACAATATAATTGCTTTAATTTTTTTCAGTCTTTAGATTTTATTTACAGTGTTCAAAGAAAGTAGTCTGAAGTGTTACAAGATGAGGTATACCTTGAGTAAAAAGTTTATTTTGTATGAAATGCATTTGGATGATACACAACTTGTTATAGAGAGCTGTATGGGTTAAATGGAATCTATAGGTTCCTTTTTAAATTCTTATTCCATCAACACTTGCTTCGGTCTTGTGAAATAGCAAAAGTGCCTGTCACTAGTCTAGAAACTAGTCTGGAATTCAAAACACTGCTATTTTAATAAGAGTGCTCTTGAGATAATATTTATATCTATAAATGCAGATTTTCAAAGAGTGAAGCCTGGTAATACATTTACATTTACTTATAACAAGGGCATTTGGGAAATGACCATTTTCAGCCCTGTTACAGCATGTAGTCCTAAGAGTGAGCATTCCATTAGCAAGATGCTCTCATTTATAACTAACGAGCCTGTGCTTTATGCTGAATTTTTTTATTGTTGCATTAACTGTTATTCTTTTGCTTTATTATATTAACATTTTTGTTGGATTTTTGTCCTTTTGCATTGTTAGACTAATTCAATATAATAAATTTCTTCTCCAACCCATAATCTCGATCTTACATTAAATCTGCTAGCAAAAGACTGGCATAAAAGTGATGATAGAGAACCATAATTCTAATTTTTCCTAACTTAATGATTAAACATAGGTATAATTACCCTATGAGTTTGAGTGTGGCAGCACAAAATGCCAATCATTAAAGATACAGTCACCATAATAGTCCTATTGGACCATAAGGCTCCTCTGTCATTTCGAGGGAGAGATGACTGGTGGCGCTGTAACCTGAGCGTCACCACACTTCAGGCAAGGAGAGAGTTTGAGAAGGAGAGACCATCACTCTGCAGTGCAAACCAGCCATCCAGCCAACTGACCTAACTGACACCCAACACAATCTTATTCATATATCATCTGAGGATATCTCATTATAACGTGAAAATAAAAATGTTTAAAAATGAGCAGTTACACTTGGAAATCCTGTAAATTACATTGCACAGCATTCAAATTCAGGCAGAGGTTAAAGTTTTATTTCTAAAACTGGTGAGTTTACTGTGCAAGGTCAATTTCAAATACACATTTGAAAGAAGGATGCACAGAAATACGTTCTAGTAAGATCTCAATCCTATGGCATTTTAGAATAACACTGGTAATTCCCTTTTTTACATACATAATGCAATAATTTAAATAATTTAGATTAATTTTAAAATGAAAAAGGCATTGAGAAATAAATCTAGAGGTGATAGACGTTGAAGTTTGTGTCAAAGGCATTGAGCTGTAGATGGAGGCAGTTATTTGTGGGGGTGGAGCTGAAAGCTCCTGCTAATGGACAAGATGTGGACTTTAAAGCTTAATTTCGGATTCAGTAGGATGCCAAAGTTTTTCAACATGTGGCTCACACTGTGAACAGCAGATATGGGTGAGAGGCAAGAATGGAGACTCTGATGAGAATTGAAAGCAATAGATTTAGGTTTTGTGGTACTCATTTGAACAAAGGTTGATATTGGACGGAAATCTAATGCCATGGAGCAATCAATGGAAATGATAAAGACAAGATGGCATTGGCATGCATTTTAGAGGTGACCCTATGGAAATGAGGAAGAGGAGGTGGCCAAGGATTTCGGAGGTATCGTGCAGTGTTGGGACGAAAAGCAGTTAATGTAGATGTTACCTGCTTTTGGACAGTTAGAAATAAGATCATGCAAGAGAAAGGAAGTGGAAAAGGATTGTGCAGCCTATATTATTGCAGAGAAGGCAAGGTGGGAACAATCCTCCAACACCACACTGGCTAAAGTGATGAACAACCTCAATGCTCTGAGAAGGTCAAAACAGAAGGAAAAAATATGGCAAGGAGAGTTACCCAGTGAATTCAAAGGCGAGAGAGGCTGCTTAGACTGGCTAGACTTTCTGAAGAAGGGCCTAGGCCCGAAACGTCAGCTTTCCAGCTCCTCTGATGCTGCTTGGCCTGCTGTGTTCATCCAGCTCTACACCTTGCTTAGACTGGAGTTGTTTTTCTGTGGAATGCAGAAGGTTGATGGGTGACCTTTTATACATGTTTATAAAATAATGAGACACATAGATAAAGTGAATGGCAAGGGTCTTTTCCCTAAGGTAGGGGAGTTCAAAACTAGTGGGTATAGGTTTAAGGTGAAGGGGGAAAGATTTGAAAGGACCTGAGGGGCAACATTTTCACGTAGAGTGGTGCATGGATGGAATGAACTGCCAGAGGAAGTGGTAAAGGCAGGTACAGTTGCAACATTTAAAAGGCATTTGGTCAGTTGCATGAATAGGAATGGTTTAGAGGGATATGGGCCAAATGCAGGCAAACGGGACTAGTTTAGTTTGGTAAACCTGGTCAGCATGGATGAGTTGGACCAAAGTGGCTGTTATAGTGCTCTATGACTATAAAACTCAGTATTCCAGACTCCCTTGCAGCTTTCTGAAGCTTTAATCCATTTAAATAATACTTGTTTGTTCTCCCTTCCAAAATGAACAACTTCATATTTTCCCACATTATACTCTATTTGCTATTTTTTTTTGTTCACTTGCTTTAACGTATCAATATCTATCTTTAAAATTGTTTGTATCCCTCCCATAACTTGCATTTCAACCATATTTGTTGAAAGCAAATTTGGCTACAGTACATCCACTTCCTCCTTCCAAGTTATTAATATATATAATATATATTACCAGCACTGATCAGTGTGCAACCCCACTGGTTACAGGTTGCCAACCTGATAAAGAAACCCCTGTTTCCAGACCATTGGCCAGTTCTCTATCCATGCCAGTATACTGCCTCCATCACATGGACTTTTATGACTTAACCTTTTCTGAGGCACCTTGTCAAACACCTTAGAGAAGTTCAAACATAACACATTTACTGGTTCTCCTCTATCTATTCTAGTTGAGACTTCCTCAAAACACTCTAATAAA
Organism: Rhincodon typus; assembly: GCF_021869965.1. NCBI lineage: Eukaryota > Metazoa > Chordata > Chondrichthyes > Orectolobiformes > Rhincodontidae > Rhincodon > Rhincodon typus. Next base: position 23,311,301 of record NC_063359.1, on the reverse strand, counting down.
TTGGTCAGAAGCCATGCTGACTCTGCTGTATTAGATTATGATTTTCCAAATTTGCTGCTATTATTTTCTTAATTGATTCCAACATTCTTCCAACAATAGATGTTAGGCTAATCAGTCTGTAGTTACCTGCATTTCCTTTGTCTCCTTCCCTTTTTGAATGGGGTGCCACATTGGCAGTTTTCCAATCTTCTGGTATTTCTCCAGAATCTGAGGATTTTTGGAAAATCATAACCAATGCATTCACTATCACTGTAGATACTTATTTTGGGATCCTGAGATGCATGCCATCAGGGCCAGGGAACTTGTTGCACTGCTACAGAATGTTTTAATGTGTTCAGCTGTGGAGGCTTTGTTGTCATGGCTGTATTTTGGAATCTCATTATGAATGCTTGGTTAATCTCCAGGCCCCACCTATAGAGTCAGTTTAGCAGGAGTTGTTGAAACAGTTATCAAAGGGACTGTGAGCTTTATTTTCTTGGATGGTTTTATGAAAAGTTGACGGTGTTAAACTTTTTTGAAGAGGTCTTTAAATGACTGGTTGTTTAAAAAATTTCATTATCATCTCAAAAACTTCCCAACATTATTCCAGAATTTATGAGTTCTGTTCATAATGGGTTTTACTCGGTAAAGGGCCATAGGGCATGGGAAGGGAGAGTGCATGGAGGTTGAGAGGTGGGTTTAAGGATTAAGTGCCTAATATTTACAGAACTAGGCCAGTGTCCCTGTGGAAGGAGATACCTGCTCACCTCCATTTCCTTCAGATGCCAGCCCAAGCTACACCCATCCCTGCCACCACACCATGAAAATAGTGTGGGCAAGTAATGCTGGACAGGAGCCAAGATTATGATGTAGGAAAAGACTCCGTGCAACTCCTGTCTCAGGGATGAAAATCTGGGCCTGGATAATAAAAAAAGACAAATAATCTGAAATTAAGCTGTTCTGTTTTGTTTTGCTTTGCTTTAATGTGCATTTTTAGGTAATGTAGTGTGTATTTATGCTATCAGTTCTATTATTTAAATAGAAGTATAGTTTGATTTGTAATCCAATTTATTTAGTGAAATCTGATGTTTTGAGCAGTTTGGCCCAAATATATTTAAGGCCGTTGTGCAATAACACTCCTGTCAGTTATCAATGGCAATCAATTGATGAAGCTATTTAAACTATGTAAATTTTGGTTTGGGAAGATCTTCTTGCTTTGGTAATAACTTTTATATGATTTACTACTGTACTTTAAACAAAACTTGAAAATTAGTTAATTATTGTTGTGCCAAAATGTCATTCGTATATTTTTTAAAAATTAGTGTCAAATAACATTCAATCTTGATCTCATCCAAGGTCGCAAAAGTACAGAATACCTTTTAGAATCTGTTTTTGCATGTTCAAGTTCTTGATCCCCTATCAAAGCCATATGGACAATGATGGCACTTTACATTGTCAAAGTAAATGTATGACCTCCATATTAAAATCTACTTCCACTTCCCTAGAATTTGGAAATTTTGTTTAATATCAGGCCAGATGTAAACTAGTAGATAATTTCTTTTGTGATTTGGACTTTTGGACAAGCTTGTTGTTTCTTTACATTCACACAGCAGTATAGTTTTTTTTGTGTCGGCTATCTGGCTATTTGTTGTTGAATTAATAGGTATTGGGCACTGTAGACTACACTTTCTCCCCCCCCCCCCCCCCCCCCCTCCATTAATCGGGAGACTTCACTATGTCAACACAGTCATTGAAGCAACAGGTTGTGATGCATTATTCAAATAGGACAGCAATAGTCTTTTTGGATCAAATGAGTTTTCTTGGTCAAAAAACTCCTTGAAGAGATACGGTGGAATCATAAAATGGAAACAGTAGTTTGTACAGACTTGGTTGCAGTGCCATGAAAGTTTAATGGTATTAAGATATGTTAATTTAATGGTTTTCCTCATTGTATGTGAAGGGTTCATATTGAAAAAATGTGTACCATGAATAGTTCCCTCACTTCACATTTTGGTACTTAATAGCTTGTACAATTTGTTCGTTATATACCAGAACTATTTTGCAGAATTTCTCAATCATGGCAGATCTTTCTGTCTATTGTATGTTGCTGTTTGATAAATATACTGTCTTCAGGTCTTCTGTGGCAATACTCTGTTTTGAAGTACAATTTGGAGAAATGAGAGGTTATCCACTTTGGTGGGAAAAATAGAAATATGGAATAGTTCTTAACTGGTGAGAGGTTGGAATGTGCTGGACCCCAAGGGACATTGGTTCCTTTTCATCATAGCCATTGAAAGTTAATGTGAGTACAGCAAGTAGTTAAGAAAGCAAATGATGTGTTGGCTTTTATTGTAAGAGGATTTGAGTATAGAGCCAAGGATATTGTACTACAATTATACAAAGCCTTGATGAGACCACTTCTGGAGTATTGTGTGCAAATTTTGTCTCCTTACCTATAGGAAGATACGAGAGAGGATGACAGAGGTTCACCAGTCTAATTCCTGGAATGAAGGAATTTTTTTGAGAAGATTTATTAGATTGTCCATACTTTTTGGAATTTAGGAGAATGAGAGGAGATCTCGGTCAAACATATAAAATTCTCATAGGGATCAGCAGAGCGGATGCAGGAAGGACATTTCACTTGACGGGGAGTGCAGAATCAGGCAGCACAGTCTCAGAATAAGAATCGGCAATTTAGAACTGAGTTGAGAAGGAATGATGTAATGATGCATGTGATGCAGTATAGATATCCTAGTCATTAAACACTGTTGCTAGCCAAGTCTTATGCATTATTCATCTTTCTGTTTGTTCAGGTAACATACATAAGCAGAGATTCCCATAATGAAAACTAACTGACCCAAGGAATAAGTTAGTTTCTCGAACATATGCCCTGAAGTTTGTCAGACATACTGATTGTGATTAAATATGACATTCAGTGTCAAGGAAGAGAGGATGGTGGTAGAAGTATGGGTGACATTGCTTGAGAACATGTTGGAGGCAGGTACTTGCACAACATTTAAGAAGCATCTGGATGAGCACTTAAAATGGTATGGTAGGCTGTGGACTAAGTGCAGGTAGTTGGGACTAGTGTATTTTGTTATTTGTTTGGTCAATTTTAGACGTGGCGAGCTAAAAGCTTGTTTCTATGCTAAATGACTATCCCTGTTATTTTACCCGTAGACTTGCACACCAGAAAATAAAGTACTCACATTTGATAAGAATCTTAAAGAAAAAGATGCAGCAAGCAACCCTGGAGTCCCAATTTGCATTGACCAAAATGTAAACATACGTTGTCATAAAAGCAGGAAAATAGTATCCATGTTTAAATTATGTCACTTCTGCCATGTGGCTGGGAAGCTCTCATCTATTTCTGGTCGAAGCTTTCAACAGCAGATGAAAACTGAACTACAAATAGGCACCAAATACAAAATGAGCGTAAATCAGCTGGAACTAATTTCAGTCCATTGTAGCTGGATCCCCATGTGCATTCAATTATGAAACATAATGATGACAAAAATGCCCCTAGATTTTTTTGAAGTGAACCAGTAGACCCTTGGACTAAGTTTCCTTTGGCATGCTGTATGAAATGACACTGAATAAATGTACAAAATTTCCTTTGTTAGTATAGAACGTAGAACATTACAGTGCAGTACAGGGCCTTCGGCCCTCAATGTTGCGCCGACCAGTAAAACCGATAGTCACGTTCACTTTGAAAGTACTTACTGACTCACCAGAACAATCTTTTGATTTTATGATGTCATTACAATTAGCAACCAAATGAAATCCTCATTTATTAAGTAGTATATAATTTCTGTTTATGCAAGATTGACTCAAATGAATATATTACTAATACTGCAATTGAGGAAAATGAACAGAAATGGCCCTTGAGCTAAATTTCCTTATGACTTGAAACAGCTGCATATTTTCATAATGGAATAATGTCATCTTTTTCTATTTGAAAATAATTAATTATGAAGCAACTTGGGACCACTTGCAAAAGATGTGAACCATCTGCTGTACAACCTCCTCTTGTCACTACTCTTCCCAATGGAACAAACATTAGATGAGGCCACCTCTTTGTGGAATACCCCCATTCAGTCTGAGCATGTTTTTCCTCAAATTTTTTTTTCATTTTTCTGGCATTCACGTGAATACTGAGAACTTAATATACCAATGAAGTATTAGTATCCAATACTGTATTTGGAAGAGGTGAGTAGAAACTTTTCTCTTGAAAAATTGATTCACTGGCTAAGCCGGCATTTCTGGCTAAGCCGGCATTTCTGGCTAAGCCAGCATTTCTTGCCCATCTCTAATTGCCCAGTTGTGTCAACCATATGGCTATGGGTCTGGATTTACATGTAGGCCAGACCAGGTAAAGATAGCAGTTTTCTTCCTAAAGGTCATTAATAAACAAGATAGGTTTTCCCAACAGTCGGCAATGGTTTTCTGGTCATCATTAGGTTCCTAATTCCAGATTTTTATTGATTTCAAATTCCACCATCTTCCATGGCGGGTTTCAAACCTGAGTCTCCAGAACATTACCTGGATTTCTGGAGTAATATTCTTGCAGTAATACCACTAGGTCGTTGCCTCGCTACCTTGAACTGAATTTCCATAAAATTATTTGTGACTTTTTATGACTGATGATTATTTTCCATTTGAAAATATTATTTAATTGTCAAGTAATTTGAGATACTTGCAAAAGATGTGATGGGACTACAGTGCGACTCCCACTTGTCCCCTCTATCATCATCCCACCCATTTATTTATCAATGCTTTTGAATTGAATAGATACTCATTAATAATTACAGCTAGTCAAAGAATACTGTGTATTTCAGATATCTGAAGAGGAAATTGAAAGAATTATGTCTGGACAAGAATTTGAGGAGGAAGCTAATAATTCCTGGAGCAACAATGGAGATAGTGATCATAGCTCCCCTGGCAATGGTATTTCTGAGGGCAACCAACCATCACCTGTTTCTACTCCTTCCTCAAGGTGGGAACTTCTTGAGTTAAATGTAGAAGCATTTAAATGTTTAGAATCTTTTAATTCTGTATTTTGCAAAGGCTCACATTTAGGTATTTAATCCTGTATTATAGCTAGATTATTCTATTAAGCGCTAGTGTAATATGCAACCTCTGAACTGTTGGGTAGTGCAATACTTGTAACAAGACCAGTTACATTTCTGGCCTTTGAGATCCCAGAATTTTGATGATGCAATTATAAAGGCACTAAACGTCAACGGACAGTGGCTAGATTTCCTCTTGTTTGAGCTATCATTACCTGGCATTTGTGTAGAGCGAATGATACATATCATCTATCAGTGCAACCTTGAATGTTGTCCAGTTCTTGCATGTGGGCACACCAATTTGGTACCTGTGGACAATTAAGGGTTGAGAACTGAATATTCTGCAACTATCAGAAAATATTTCCATTTATTCATTGAGGTTAGAGGGGAAGGTTAATGATAAAGAAGGTGGAAATGATTGAGCCTAGGACACCACCTTGTCGAACTCCTGCAGTAAAGTCCAGGGGCTGAGATGGTTGGCCACCAATAACCATAACTACCTCTTTTTCCATGCCAGCTGTAACTCCAGCTATTGGAGGGTTTACCCCTAGATTCCCATTGGCTTCAATTTTACTGGCTTCCTTTGCTCCACTTGGTCAAAGGTTGTCTTTATGCCATGTGCAGTGGTCTCACACCTAGAATCCAGCTGTTTTGTTCATGCTTGAAACATGATTGTGATGAAGTCTTGAACCAAGTGGCCCTGATGCAATACCAACTGAGTACTGGTCAGCATATTAATGGTACACATGTACCATCTGATAGCACTGTTGATGATGAGTTCCATGACTTTTCTGATGATTCAAAGTAGCCTATCGGGCAATAATTGGCCAGATCAGATTGGTCATCTTGTTTGTAGACAGGAAGTACCCTGACAATTTTTCACAATGTCAGATGCCACTATTATAACTGTACTGGAACAGCCTGGCTACAAGTGTGGCCTAACTTGGAATACATGTCTTCAACACAATTGCTGTTGCTGTATTGCTCACCCGCTTCTTGGTATCAAGTGGAGTGAGTTGAATTGGCTGAAGATTGGCTTTTGTGATGGGGGACCCTCAGGTGGAAGCAGAGATGAATCATTCACGAGGCACTTATGGTTGAGGATCTTCATGAAGCCTCATTCTTACATTAGTTGCTTAATTGTCCACCATAATTTGTTTGGGTGTGGCAGGAATACAGAGCTTAAATCTGATCTGTTGGCTGTGCATTCTCCAACATACTTGTTCTTAGTGGTGTGAATGTACATTTGCCTTGTTGCTTCACTAAGTTGGCTCCTGCTTTTTGAGATACTTGATGCTGTTCCTGACATGTCCACCTGTACTCCTTGATGAACCAGCTTTAGTCCCCTGAATTGATTATATTGATAGAGTACAGTTAAGTGTTAAGGACATTTTTGTGGTCTAAAATTACATGTAGGTGAAATCAAGTATGGATGGCATCAGTGAACTGGGGTGGATCTTTTGTGATGATCCCATGATTACCTGGTCACCATTACTGATACTAGTGGGGTTTTGCTCCAGATTTATTTAATCTGTAAAATTTAAATTTCCTAGTTGCAGCATTTGAGTTTGAGCTAATTTTTCTAGATCAGTGAAATACGACTTTTTAATACTAATTTAACTACGTTACTGTTGACAAATGGAGCACCTTGTAAAAGCTAGCTATTTACTTTGTCACTGACATTGTTGGTTACAATTTTTAAAAAGTGAATCCATAACTAAACACGCACTTATGATTCTTTTATATGCTATATAGAGAGATTTATTTCATTCCAGCACGTGCACACTCAGTTTTTGTTTGGGAAGCTTTTCTGGTTTTTGATGTTGAGCTAATTTGTTTAGTTATCTTTTTCTTCTCCATTTCCTTCCATTGCGCCATCTGCTCCTCCTGTTCATCCGTTCATGTTCATATAAAGAATGAACACAAATTATGCATCTTTCCTTTCCAGCAGATCAATGGAATTGAATGGATACACTGCACTCAGGGATCAGTTCATAGGGACACCAGTCACTGCGCACTATCAGTACCTGCCGCACCTTTTTAGCTATGCTGCTCATTCAGGCCTGTTGCCACCACAACCTCGCAACCTAGACCCTCAGTCACATACACTTGTAAGCCAGTTGGTTGGAGCCGAAGATCTTGAACCTCTTGGAACACCAATGTTGATTGAAGATGGGTGAGTATAGATAATGCAACATTGAAGTAGTATATAAGACAGTTGCCTCTTCTAGCATTGAAATATGATGTGGAGGTGCTGGTGTTGGAATGGGGTGGACAAAGTCAGAAGTAACACACATCAGGTTATAGTCCAACAGGTTTATTTAAAATCTCAAGCTTTTTGAGCGCTGCCCCTTCATCAGGTTAAGACCGCTCTGAAAAGCTTGTGATTTTAAATAGCACTGAAGTAATGGTTTTGTGAACATTTTTATGTTCACACTGAAAAACAGCAAATAAAGAAGCCTGGTCATTGTTTTTTAAATTTGGTAACTTTACAAGTCAAACTCAATAAACATTATACTGGTCTTGGATGTCAATAAAGTAATTAATTTTTGGAAGGACTTTGCTCAATCTTCAAGCTGCTGCACTGAAGGCGAGCAGGTATTGAATTATTTTAATATGAAGAAAATAAAGCTTGTATCAGAATAATCTTGTATTTCATTCTATTGTTTCAACACGATTTTTTCCCTTTGGAACAATTGATTTCTATGTGCATATATCTAAGTATGCATAAGTCAGTCTACATTTCCTGTTTCTCAGATAACAAATGCTCTCTCACGTTAGTAACCTTAATGTATAATGAAACTTCTCAGCAACACTGGAGTCGATATATATTTGGCCTTTGTATGATTTCACACTTAACAATTAGAATTATGTACCATGTACTCTCAGCAGCAGCCTAATACATTCCGCACCACAATTCACCTACCGTTATAAGATGAGACTCACTGTGAGCAAGGCAACAAACATTTTGCTAATTATTAAAGAGTGGCACTTGTGAATGCATTTCCTGTCCACCATCTTTCAGAATTGCACTTCTCTGTCTCTATCCTGTATAAATAAATTCAAGTTGATTTGAAGCTACTTTTGTTTTCCTTATTGACTCATTTACAAATTTCTTCGAATGACCTTCACCAAAAAGTTTAAGACAGTCATTGGGAATGTGTTTTAATGAGGTCTCCCAACCAAGCAAATTGCATATTATTTCAGGAATCACAATGCCCATTAGCTATAACTTTGAAAGTAATTTTTGGTATCATATACAAGTTCCCAGATTCTAGATTGTAGCTTTAAGAGTTTTTAAAATGTTTCTTTGTTCTGGAGTTCTGAGAGCCCCAACAAGATAATCTGGACCAATGGGAACCAACAACAGCTCAATACTGTTCTAAAAAATCCAAAATAGGGACCAAAGGGTTTTGACAGCAATGGTTACGTGCATTTCAGTAGAGCTGATTACACAAAGAAGCTCCTCTGAGAATGGCTGTCTAACGGTAGGGTAAACTGATAGAGAGGTATAAAATATAAATCAAAGTCAAGGTGCCTTTTAAAAACAGAGGAAGTGACAAAATAGTCATAGTGAAAAATGAGTTGCAAAAGGTCATAGTCATTACAGGCCCTTCGGCCCACAGGTCTGTGCCAATCAACAAACATCAAACTATACTAATCCCATTTCCCTGTAGTTGGTCCATAGCCTGCTGTGTCCTGGCATTCTAAGTGCTCATCCAGATGCTGCTTAACTGTTGCAAGACAACCTGTCTCTTCCACCCTCTCGGGCAGCATGTTTCATTTTTCTACCACCCTCTGGGTATAAAAAATATTCCCTCTGATCCATTCTGAACCACATACTTCCCACCTTAAGCTTATGCCTTCTGATCTTAAACACATCTGCCTTGAGGGAAAAAATTCTCATAATCTATCCTATCTATGCCTGTCATATTTTTGCATGCTTGTACTCCAGGGAAAACAAACCCAGCCTGCCCAGTCTCTCCTCATAGCTGAGACTCTTCATCCCAGGCAACATCCTGGTGAATCTTATCTGCACCCTCTCCATTTCAGTCACGTTCTTCTGATTAGTGTGGCATTCAGAACTGCACAGAGTATTCCATCTGTGGCCTCACCTGTATGTAAAGTTGCACCAAGACTTCCTTGTTCCTATATTTTATTCCCCAGCTAATGAAGGCAAGCATTGCATATGCTACCTTCACCACCCTGCCTTTACCACATCCCTGTGGTGACACTTTCAGGAATCTGTGGACTTGTACACCAAGATCTTTTTGTTTCTAAGTATTCCTTAGGTACCTACCATTCATTGTGTAAATCCTTCCCTTATAGACCTCCCAAAATAAATCACCTCACACTTATTAGGATTACATTCCATCTGCTATTGCGCTGCCCAATTTTCTAGCTGATCAATTTCAGACTGTAGCCAGAGACCATCCTCCTCATTATCAACAACATCACCAATTTCTGTCATCTGCAAACTTAATAATTATACCTTCTACATTCACATCCAAGTCATTAATGTACATAGTAAATGGAAAGGGCTCCAGCACCAATCTTTGCAGTATACCACTGGTCACAGGCTTCCAATCACAAAAGCATCTCTCCACCATCACCCTTTGCCTCCTATTTGCAAGCCAATTTTGGATCCAGTTTGTCAACTTGCCTTGCCTCCCATGGGCTCTTATCTTTTGGGCTAGCCTTCTATTTGGGACCTTGTCAAAGGCCTTGCTGAAGTCTACATGAATCACATCAACTGCAGATGAATATAGTAACTGTATGAAATGGAGGGAGAGGGTAGAAATATGATAAAATAAAATAAAGAACTCCAGACCTGAAAATCTGAAACTAAAACAGAAACTGCTGGACAAATTCAGCAGGTCTGGCAGCATCTGTGGAGAAAAGGCAGATTTAACATTTTGAGTCCAGTGACCCTTCTTGAGAGCTGATGGTTAGGAAAAGATGGTATTTATGCTGATGATGAGGTGGGGGAGAAAGAGTGAGCAGTTAAGTGATTGATAATAACCCAGCGATTCCACCATTACCCTTTCTTTTACTTCCCACAACATTTTTAGGTACCCCTGGTCCTCACTTCTTACCAGCATCCACATCCAAAGGATCATAAATCAACATTTGCACCATCTCCAGCCAGATGTTGCCACCAGACAAATATTCCCCTCTCCTCCACTCCCTTGTCAGTATTTCAGGACTGTTCCACTCCTCACGCCCATGGCACCTTCCCAAACAATTTTAGAAAGTGCAATACTTGCTCTTTTACCCTGCTCCCTCTTCACTATCCAAGGTTCCAGACACACCTTCCAGGAAATGCAGCAATTCATCTGCATTTCACTTAATCTAGTTTACTGTATTCACTGCTGACAATGTGGTCTCCTCTACATTAGGGAGACAAAAGGCAGACAAGGTGAATGCTTTGCAGAACACCTACAGAATGTCTGTAAAAATGACCCCAACCTTCCAGTTGCCTGCCACTTCCAGACACCACTATGTTCCCTGGCCAATATCTCAGTCTTGGGTTTGCTGCAGTGCTCCAGTGAGGCTCAATGCAAGCTGGAAGAACAGCATCTTCTGTTTGGGGACCCCACAGCCTTCAGGACTCTATATAAAGTTCATTCATTTAGAGCCTGAATGGCCCCTTTTATGTCCTTTTACCCACCTCCACAACCCAACCCTGTCATGACATGGGCTGCTTTCAACACAGTCAATCTATTTTCATCTGCTTATTGTCCCCATTTTTGGCTTTTCTTCCTACCTGGCTTACTACCACCACTTTGCCTGCCCAACCAAATGAAAATGAGACTTTGTCTATTTGTAAGCATCATAGGTGAATTACTCAAATGTGTTTTCCTTCTGCTAAATTACTTGGTGACTAGATTTTGATAAAAGTCATTTTATTTGTAAGATACAAAAAAAACTAAAAGTATTCAGCAAGCCTGATAGCATTTGTGGAGAGATCAGGCTGCAGACTTTCATCAGAACTGGGTACAGTTAGAAATGTAATAGTTTTTAAGGAGGTGAAATAGGGCAGGCTGGAAAAAAAAGGGAAACCTTATGGTGGGATGGAAGATAGGAAATATTAAATGACAGAAGAGTTGGTGCATGAGCCAGCGAAGAGACAAAAGATGGATCCAGAGGAGGGCTGAATGGTAGAATAATTAATAACAGTATTCAAAAACAAAAACAATAATGAGAAGGTCATGTCTGAAACCTGTAAAGAAAAGCTAATAAAAAATTTGGGAAGGGGGGGCGAGGAGATAAGTAGAGTTGGGTAGTTGATGAATGTGACAGAGATTGTAATGTGAACTTGTTAAATTCGATGTTGAAAGCCGTAAAGTGATTTTGGATTCTTTTTAATGAAGACCTACTTATGATTATTTGTCTCCTTTAAGAGCTTAAATAAATCATGGAAATTCTGTAATGGTGTATGTTGTAAATGCTTCTTAAAAAAAAAAAGAATGATTTGTTATATGCCCTATTCTCACTTCATGATCATGGTTTTAACCAAAATTATTTTACTGCACCATCTGCAATATAAGTAAAATTCTACTTCCAACATAAATAAAACATTGCTGCAACTACCCACTTCAGGAATTGTCAAGGTATATTTTAAATAGGTAAAAATTCAGTTGTAATTGGGTACTTTTCCAAAGATTGTTGTAATTTGCATTTAAATATCTACATTTTTAACAGGTATAAGGTAACTCAGGCTGAGCTTTTTGCGTTACTTTGCCGGCTGGCAGATGAGTTACTTTTCAGGCAAATTGGCTGGATCAAAAAATTGCCATTCTTCTGTGAATTATCAATCAAAGACTACACCTGCCTGCTAAGCTCCACCTGGCAAGAACTCATCCTCCTATCTTCCCTCACTGTCTATGACCGACAGATTTTTGGAGATCTTGCTGATGTGACTTCAAAATATGCACCATCTGATGATGAACTCCAAAGGTGAGACATATATCATAGAATCATTATTGTGCAGTATTTGATCATTTTTTTTGGCTGACATTATCCAACTACCTATATATCCATGTGAACTGATTTTGACACATATCTGTGAAAAAAAATGCTGCTCTAATCAGAGCCAGGTTGCACTTTATTAAAAGCATTCAGAAGCTACATGAGCCAATATCCTCTAGGCAGTAAACTCATGGCATTTAAGCTTCACATTCACTATTAAGTTATACGGTGTGAAACTAGGTTTGAAAATTGTCAGGCAGTCTATTAGATGTGCTGGATGCTTGCCACATTTAATACACTTTTCACTGTCAGGAGGACACACAAATCTACTGGCTCAATCCTAATTTTAAAAAAGTATCACTGAGAACTGGAGTTCTACACAGAACTATCACCCAGTAATATAACTGGTCGTCCATTGAAACTCTACAGCAAGTATACTTGCACTGTCTGTCTTAACTTTTAATGAACACCTTTACTTCATGAGCTCCTGAATTTTATTCATGTTTAAAAGTAAGTCTGCCAAATACTAAACACAGCTTTTCTTTACACATATATGGTATTTATATAAAATATACTTGAGTTACGTTAACCTTTTGGCACCTAGTGTCTGCACATTAAAGCATTTGATCTGTTAATAGGAAAGCTGTTTCTGAGCTCTCCCAGCAAAGAGTACATCTTCTTCTTTGGTTTGGTTGTTTCTTTGGAGGAAATCAAGTCTAATGGGAAATGTTTACTGAGGAATATCCATCTGTTTTTAATGTCCTGGCTATCTAATTTCCACTGAGTAGAATTAAAATTGCCTCTGAATATTTGAATGGAGAATTTTGATACATTTATGGTTAAAATTACCTGTTCAGGTGCAAAAGAATGATTGTGAGAAGTTGTGTGACTGAAGAGATGTGAACACCAATCAATAGGTTTTACAAATACTAAAACCACAATGTGTTAGAAAATTATTATGGTGTGCTTAGTGTTGTAGTTTTTGAGTGAAAAATGGTACAATTCTGATTATTATTACATTATAGAGATTTAAATGAGTCCATACTGGTGTTCGAATAGCAACTCTATAGCCAAAAAAAAAATCTTCTTACAATTTGGCCCTCAAAGTTCAGACAGCTTAGTCTAATTTATTCTCTTTCTGTTATTTGTTGTTTTGGTCTTTATAAAATTTATGAGCTTGTGTTTTCAAAGAGGCAATTTTATCATCGCCTTATATGCGGATAAATTGTAAATCAGAACACCAAGATCTGTACAATAAATGCAAGGAAATTATTAAGGATTACTTTAATTGCAATTAATAAACTTCAAATCAAAAGAGGATAGATCCAATTTATATCTCCCTATACCGGCACTCTGGCCTGATACCTCTGTGTTTTGGCACCTGATGCTTCCCGAAGAATCAAGCTGCAAGATTCTTTCAAGAAGATAAACAAGGGGAGTGGTCACGAAACCTCTGTACCGGTATGATAACCCTACAATTGAATAGCCCATCTTGTGTTGCCGTGAGAAGCTCACACAAGGGAAATGCCAACGCAGTATGAGCATGCTGTAGAGCTGTACAGCATGGAAACAGATCATTCGGTCCAACTTGTCCATGCCAACCAGATATCCTAAGTAAATCTAGTCCCATTTGCCAGTATTTGGCCTATATCCCTCTAAACCCTTCCTATTCATATACCTATCCAGATGCATTTTAAATGTTGTAATTGTATCAGCCTCCACCACTTCCTGTGGCAGCTCATTCCATACACACACCACCCTTTGTGTGGAAAAAGTTCCCCTTTAGGTCCCTTTTAAATCTTTCCCCTCTCATCTTAAACCTATGCCGTCTAGTTTTGGACTCCCCCACCTCAGGGAAAAGTCCTTGTCTATTCACCCTATCCATGTATCTCATGATTTTATAAATTTCTTTACGGTCACCCCTCAGCCTCCGCTCCAGGGAAAATAGCCCCAGCCTATTCAGCCTCTCCCTATAGTTCAAACCCTCCACTCCAGGCAATATCCTTGTAAATCTTTTCTGAACCCTTTCAAATTTCACAATATCCTTCTGTGACAGGGAGACCCAGAATTGCACACGGTATTCTAAGAGTGGCCTAACCAATGTCCTGTGCAGTTCCAATATGACCCCAACTCCTATACTCAATGCGCTGACCAATGAAGGCAAGCATACCAAATGCCTTCACTATCCTGTCTACCCGTGACTCCACTTTCAAGGAACGATGAACCTGCACTCCAAGGTTTATTTGTTAAGCAGCCCTCCCTAGGATCTTACCATTAAGTGTGTAAGCCCTGTCCTGATTAGGATAATAGAAGAGATAGAGGAGTAGTGAAAGGAATGGCTTTAAAACTCCCAAACTGATCTTGATCTCCCATGGTCTGGCAAATTCTCTAGTCCAGCAAAGGCCCAGCCCTAAAACTACTGGATTAGGAAGACGCAACCTGTATTTGAAGCTGGAATATTGCTCGATCTTATAAAATTGTTTTTTTTTTATTTTTAGCATATATTCTAAGTAATCATATTCGAGATAAAGTAAAGCAAATTAAATTGATGTCCTATATCTACAATTTATCGTTTCACAACCTAGAGCATATGAATTTTTTAAACTACCTCCAGTATGTCAAATGTTTTAAGGATTTTTATCAAGGAGGAATGATTTATTCTAATGTTCTGTCCAAAGTTGTGTGTTAAGTGGAAATTTCTGCCATCTTAAATTCTGTCTGTCTTCCATCACTAATTTGAACCAGATTTACGTCTTCTGTTTTTTTCCTTATCACATTTTGCAGGGTTTTTTTAAATTTTGATTTAAGGTTATTTTGACACACAGAATGTGAATAGCTGCAGATTGGAGCAGTTGCACCATTCAGTGACAATCTCAAACTTGGCACTAATGAGTTCTTATTTCATTGTACTTGCAAGTAATTTTATACATGAGCAACTGCTTGGTATCTTTAATGTGTATTCATGTCCACTTTCTAGCTAATGTGTATCCTGTTGGTCTTAGTAAACCATTTGGCCTAATAAAGTAATTAACAACCTATCTTATAGAATGCTGAAATCAAAATGTTGACTTTAAAGCCTTACAGGAAAAACTCTCAAATATCATATTTAAATAGAAAACACACTTGATTTCAGTACTTGAATATATTCTGTTAATGACATTTTCATAAATATTGAAATAGTTGAAACAGCAAAAATTGGAGCAGTGTAAGAGATCACACTGTAGCTCCATCTTTGCTGACCAAAAGAAGCATGCATTGTAATGTACGAATATGTGCATAAAGCAAGGGAGTAATGATAATGGAGATGGATAAGTGGTGATTCTTGATGTTAGAAATCCATAAGTAGTGACTAGTGTTCAATGAAAGCTAACAAATGTTCCAAGTTTTAACTTCTACTACTTGTAAAGTTCTGATTCACCCACCACATATAGCACCATGTCACTTAACATAAACTCATTGGGTATTGACGACCCTCCAATTAGCCATAATAAGCTGGATTTTAAAAATGCTATCAATGCGCTTCACCATTTTGATAATTGGCATAATTGCTTCTGTAAACCCCCTCCATGCAGAGGTTTTAAAATTTTAAAACATGGAACATTGTTCCCATCGCCCTGATTTGGCACCTGTTACCAATTATGCAAAGGCAGGTTTCATGTCAGGCAAGTGTCCTGCCTCAAATCAGAGCATTATCTCTGTTAAAATGAAGTTTTTAACCATAACCTTGAGAGGAGAGTAACCTCAGACCAATAAGTGGACATATGAATATTAAATAAACGCTTTATAAAATTCAATTCATTTGTGTAAAATCTCAATCTAATTTGTTGTAATGAGTAATGTAATACTTCACTGAAATCATGATTTTGCTCCTTTAGATTCAGTGAGGAGGGAATGGAAGTCATGGAACGACTAATCTACCTCTTTAGAAAGTTTCAACAGCTGAAGGTCAGCAATGAGGAGTATGTGTGCATGAAAGCCATCAACTTTCTTAATCAAGGTATAATGACTTTCTGTGATACTACTTTTGGTTAACTTTCAAGTTTCCTTTTTCCCTTTAAGCCCTAAATACAGTGGAGTCCATTTTAACTGTTCCTACCAGTCCACTAGATTTTGAAACTGACAGCCAATCTGCTGCTTTCTGTTTCTCACCTGAGCAGCAGCAGTCAAAATCAATTCCCCTGTTTTTCTATCTTGGGATACTTTGGTTGGCTAATGAAGCACTCCTGGTGAAGAACATTGGTCAGAAAATCAGGGAGACCAAGCTTGCAATTTCCCAGCCAGCATCTCCTTCAAAATGAACATTGGTTTAACCAATGTTTTTTTTAAATTAAGTATAGAATCTACGAAGCTCAATTTCAACTATCAATGAGAAGACATAGCGGTATTATATTTAGGGCTTAAAAGAGAAAGAAAGCCCATGCCTGTTTGTGTCCCCATTACCTGCAAATTTTAATGGGATCTCCTATTAGGAACATGGGCATGACTCAAAGGAAAAAGACTTTGCCTGTAATTTGACTAAATATTGTTCACTGTTCTTCCCAATTAATTCACAGACTTTTGCTTGCTACTGCGTATTTGTTATGCACCTAGCCACTCTAGATCCCAACAACTCAGCCACAACAAGCAAATGTTTTAATTGCATCCGTTCCTTCCTGCACTTGTAAAAATTGATTTAATACTCCTGTTCTAAAGGCCTAAGCACTAATATCTGTATCTAAATTCTGTATTAATATAATACAGAAAATACTGCAAATACACAGAAGTCAGGTAGCATCTATCATGTGAGCAAGAGTTGCCAGCCGAGATTGTGACTTTTCCTCATTTATTTCAGATTTCCAGCATCTGCAGAATTTTAATTTTACCCTAAAATGATGCCTACTGTTGCAGTATTCTTGGGATCTAGTGGGTCCACCTAATTCTACTTTCTTAGATGGTATCTGTAATTAATCTGTTTAGTGTTCATGCACAGGAGATCTAATCAATATTTGTGATGAAACTGTAATTGTAGCTGTGCTATTAGTGTGTATCTTGGAGTGGAAGTTTGTATATTCAAGTGTAGCCGAAGTTGTAATAAGTTAAACATATATCATTCAATGTAATGCAAATAGAAAAAGTTACAATAAACTTGCCAAATGGCAATAATTCTACATCTGAATGCCTCCAGCACTTGAAGAGTGAGAACGTTAGAAGTTGCATGATTTTTCTCCTTAGCAGAGTGCTTCAATAATAATAATACAGCGAAATAATGCAAAGCCCCAGTTATGGAGAAGTTGACAGCCATTCCCGTCAGCACAGTAAGAAATCCAAAAGAAGGATGCCCATGATGAGCCAAAGTTAGTAGAACTTGTTCATTCTGACTGTACCAGCCAATCAGAGCAGAGTTATACCATGCTAGAGCATGTAATCATGAGCAAACTTGCAGCAGTGGCTACAAAGTGGTTTCACCCATAAGGCCATAAGATAAAGAAGCAGAATTAGGCCATTTAATCCACTGAGCCTGTTCCATCATTCGATCGTTGCTGATATGTTTCTCAAAAGGATTCTCCTGCCTTCTGGTAATCCTTGATCCCCTTATTAATCAAGAACTTATGTATTTCTGACTTAAATGCACTCAATAACTTGGCCTCCACAGCCTTCTGTGGCCGTGAGTTACACGGATTCACTATCCTCTGGCAAAAGAAATTTCACCTCATTTCAGTTCTAAAGGATTGCCCCTTCACTCTGAAGCTGTGCTTTCAGGTGCTATTCTCTCTGACTAGTGGAAATATCTTCTCCATGTTCATTCTATCCAAGCCTCTCAATATTCAGTAAGTTTTAAACAGATCCCTGCTTCCATCCTTCTAAACGCCATTGAGTACAAACCTAGAGTTCTCAACCGCTCCTCATATGACATGTCCTTCATCCTTGGAAACGTTCTAAAAACTTCCTCTGGACCTTCTCCAATGCCAGCACATCCTTCCTTAGACATGGGGTACAAACTGTTCACAATATTCCAAATGCTGTCTGTCCAGAGCCTTATACAACCTCAGCAGTGCATCTCTGGTGTGGTATTAAAGCTTTCTTGGAATGAATACGAACATTGCATTTGCTTTCCTAACTGCTAATTGAATCTACATGTTATCTTTATGAAAATTCTGAATGAGGACTCCTAAGTCCCTTTTGTGTTTCAGATTTCTGAAGCTTTCCCCCATTTAGAACATAGTCTGTGCCTCTATTCTTCCTATCAAAATCCAAAACTTCACATTTTCCCACATTGTATTCCATCTGATACTACTTTGCCCACTCTACTAGCCTGTCCAAGTCCTTCTCCAGCCTCCCCTCTTCCTCAACACTATCCCTCTCTCCACCTATCTTTGTATCATCTGCAATCTTAGCAACAATGACCTCAGTTCCTTCATCCAGAATGAGAGGGCACCAAGACAGGTTTTTAATATGGATGAAACTGGACTGTTTTAATGTCTTCCACCAGATGGTGGATTTGTCAAAAGACAGCATGCTATGTAGAAAAAGATTAGAGGTTTTTCAGAGCTAACTCCCAGCATTTTTTATGCCCTTTATTGTGCAAGGTCAAACCATTGTAAGGTGTAAATGAATTGAAAAATAGAGACATTTTTCCTGTGTTTACTGTGCCAGTGTGTTTTTATTTTTCTTGGCGTAGAGTACACTTGTAGGGAAATCAGGTTACATAGGGGCTTCCTCACTAACGTGAAGCTCTGCTTAAGATAAGTTTGTGGGCGGCTCCTTGTGGTTCAACTTATCACAATTTTACTGTACTTCTGTTTAATCTATTTTTCCTTTGCGTTTTGTCAGTGTATTACAAGCATTCCTGTTGTTCATGCAAAGTTGTTTCAGCAATGGATCTAACTTCTGAATATTGCTTTACTTGGCATTTACGAGTTGTTTTAAGATTTAAAAATTGGCAAACATTCTAACTGTTACATTATTGAACAAAATATTCAGTTTCTTCTCTCTCAACTTTTGCTGAGGTTTATACCAAATTAGGTTTTCAGCCAAATTTGTTGCATGTGCTCCCTAGAAGTAAAGATTATTTTATCTTCATTCCGGATACTGAGCTGTTATTAGCTTGGTTATAAATTATGTTCTGAGTAGAACTGTGTTCATTGTAAGCAGTTGATGCTGCAAAATATAATGCAGGATAATTTTGATTTTACCATCTATTAATACCTAACATCATCTAAAATAATTCGGTCTATTCTCTGGGCAACAGCTGTAGCTGTAATGAATTGGCATTTGTAAGAAAAAAATTCTACAAATAGAATAACTGATTGTAAACAGTGAGATTGATGAATTTAATTTGCTGTACAACCTGAAAAGGCTGAGATGTTTATTTGCATCTGATGTGGCAATTATCTTTTAATTGCTTGTAAGCCAGTTATAATTGCACTGACAAAGAAGTGAAAAGTACTTCTAAATTACTGGTGGTGATCATGACCCCTTGTGAACTGAAGTCCCTATGACAATCACCACAATCACAACCCAGATCTCAGTAGACCACACATGAGCTGTACTCTGGATAAAAGGTCATGGCTGAGATATTCCAGTCTTCAAAACAGGTGGTTTACGCATAACTTAATGGCACTGGTATTACAAAGTTGAGCAATAACAGGAACAATTTTTGTGTTCTTGCGTATGACATTAATTTAGGGTGGATTTAACTTCATAATCGTATGTAATATCCTTATGGCACATGTTGCATCAATTTGTGGTAAAAATATGTACAAAAAATGTTATGCTTTTATCTCAAAATCTCATTTCATCCATATTATGAGACATTTGAACAGAATGTTAGTCAGTTTTACTACTTCGGGGAGGCACGTTCTGAGGAAGGGTCACCGGCCCGGAAACGTTAACTCTAATTTTTTCTTCACAGATGCTGCCAGACCTGCTGAGCTTTTCCAGCGACTTCTGTTATTGTTCAAAAATATTTATGACTGGCTCAATAGCTGTTAACACTATGAAAGATACTGAGCAATGCATACAAGAAAAATCGAAGACTTGATTATCTGTTCTGTGCTGAGAAACTAACTTTATTTAGGATGGTGGTAGGAACATTAATCTTAACTTTAAAATCTCAAAACCATGGAAAAAAATCTGTCAGGTTCCTGTTTTTGTTTTTTTTATAGTTCAAAGCAAGATTTCCTTCTCTTTGAGTCTTTATTACAGTTTTCCGCAGCTGAAGGCTGCCAAAAGATGCCATTACCATATTATGAGACTTGTGGCCCACACTATGTGTACTTGTCCTTCTAAAACAACAACAAGAACTTTTTATTGGTTTCAAATTGAAGATAATGATCATTACTAATAAACCATGCATACTTAGTCACTTATTCATTCACTAAATAGAATTGTTAACCTTGCAGTGTTATTACCTTAAAAGTTGCTTAAAGTTATATAAATCTTGGTTAATATTGTTCACTTAGAGATTAGTCATTTCTTAGTTACAGCATTTCAGAATATTAAATTTTATGTAATTAGATAATTTGGTGCTTTTATTTATAATCAATGTTTCTCTTTTTATGAATCTATTAGGAAATACATAAAGTTGTTTGGCATTGATTATAATGTTTCCCCTAAATTCAGTGTCACGCTGACCCTAATCTGATGTCTAATGTTGGCACAAGCAGAATTCATGGTACAAATTATTTGTATCTGTGTTTAGCAATTTGAGATATAAAGCAACAGGTTATTGCTAAATTACTTGAAATTTACAACAATATCAATCTTTCTAATTGTTTGCCTTATTTGAGTCTGAAATGACTTGTTTTGGTTAACTTCCAAAGTAATTTAGGCTACAGATAACAAGGTGTAGAGCTGGATGAACACAGCAGACCAAGCAGCATCAGAGGAGCAGGAAAACTGACGTTTCAGGTCTAGACCCTTCTTCAGAAATGGGCTACAGTTTAGGCTACAGTTTTTTGAAAATGGTGAAGATCCTGGCCTTGGTGCTGAAAGGTGGGACAAACTCACTCGGATGGGTAAACACTGGGCTTGCAGCTCAACAGGTTTGTGTGATGTTTGGGGCTGCACCTGGAAGCTGAAAACCTACCAATGAATGTTGTACTCTGCAAGAGAATTGCACTCTGAGGGTACTGGGCAAATCAGGCCGTTACCATCAAGACTTCTTCATGGGTCAAAGGGTATCCAAAGTGGGTTTCAACCCTCCCAGCCTATTGAGAGGCTTCTAGAGTTTATCTGATAGTCTCCCCATTTGGCATTGGCTCCCCATTTCATTACTAGTAAAATACCAGCTGAGTTGGAAGCAACCCTAAACCAGCCAGTCAGTTTCCCAATTGAGATAACCAGGCGTAGAGCTGAATGAACACAGCAGGCCAAGCAGCTTGGGACAGATGAGCCTCTTGCCACCTTTCTAGTTTTTCTACCTCTTTGTGCATTCCTAAATACCTGTTAATTTCTGGTCTTAATTTAATTTAGCCACATAACATGGTATTCAGAAATGCATAGTTCAAATCTGTGTAAGTTGTGCTAACTGCTATGAAGGTTTTTAAGAATCGATTTTTTTTAAAAACGTTAACAAACCGAATATAATGCATATCATATATGACAACAAAAGCAAAGAGAATACAAAAGTTGTATTTGTCACCACCTACGTTTATAACCCTATACAGACACATCTGGTCTGTTTTATTAGCTGAATAAAATCCAGATAACAGTTGCATGTTACAATTGCCTTCAGTATTCGCCCAGCAAGCAGAGAAATAATATTAAGCAGAGTTCCTGTTCTTAATCACTACCCTTAGTTCCTGCTAGAAAAGAATCAATGTATAGATGTGGAGTGAGGACAGGATCAGATTTGAAGATTGACTAGCTTGCTCATCTGCACTTGTATGAAGAATGACCATTGAGGTAAAAATGACCATCAAGGTATTTGAAGGGCTGCCCATGTCTGAAACCAATACAAGCAAGAATCTGTGCCTTGAAGATAACAAGTGAGAAAGGATTGGTTTTCAAATTAAAATGCTATGGGACGGTCTGGCTACTTTGCTTCAAAAAATAAGTTTTTACATAAAATTCCTGAAAGCTGTAACATAGATTATTAACAATATGAAGTCAAAAGTAATGCAGACAACTAAGTAATTTCTTTTCAGTGGTATTTGTGCTGATCTTTCTAATCAAATTACCATTTGAATATTTTTCTGCAGATATTGGGGGTCTGACCAATGTGTCTCAATTGGAGCAGTTGAACAAGCGTTACTGGTATGTGTGCCAGGATTACACTGAATTCAAGTATCCACACCAGACCAACCGTTTCCCTGAACTTATGATGTGCCTGCCAGAGATACGCTATATCGCAGGTGATTGCAAATACAGTATTTTAAACCTAAATTGGTTAGATTTGATTTATTGTTGTACTAACAGAATACCTGCCTAACATAACATCATACAATAAAATTCTTCCTGTTTTAGCAAGAAAAATTCATTGTGTATGGAATGAGAGTCCCCATTTTCTGCTTGCATTGACTTTCCTAACAAAATTACTGGCTGTTGAGGAAGCAATAAAAATAATATTAGAACTAAATATAGTTTATTAGAAAAAAGATGGTTGCAGGTGAGTAGAATAGATATGATGCAAACAGAAGACTTGTAAAGAGGGTACTTTGGAGAACTGAGGAGAGGAAAATGCAAGTAAAACTAGGGACCTTAATAAGCCAAGGGGAGGAAGTTAGTGGATTAAGTGCAAGTTGAAATATAGTAAAGAAGAAAATAATATGACTTGGCATAGACCAAGGACTTGATGGTTGGCACCCAAGGATTCTTTAAAAGTAAAGTGGGTCATGAAATTGCAAATCCATCACTCTCAATTTTATGAAACTGATTAGATTCAGGAAGTGTGAGATAACAAGGTGTAGAGCTGGACGAACACAGCAGGCCGAGCAGGAAGGCTGACGTTTCGGGCCGAGACCCTTCTTCAGAAATGGGGGAGAGGAAGGGGGTTCTGAAATAAATAGGGAGAGAGGGGGAGGATCATAGAAGATGGATAGAGGAGAAGATAGGTGGAGAGGAGACAGACAGGTCAAAGAGGCGGGGATGGAGCCAGTAAAGGTGAGTGTAGTGGGGAGTTAGGGAGGAGATAGGTCAGTCCAAGGAGGACAGACAGGTCAAGGATGAGGTTAGTAGGTAGGAAATGGGAGTGCAGCTTGAGGTGGGAGGAGGGGATAGGTGGGAGGAAGAACAGGTTAGGGAGGCGGGGACGAGCTGGGCTGGTTTTGGGATGCGGTAGCGGGAGGGGAGATTTTGAAGCTTGTGAAATCCACATTGATACCATTGGGCTGCAGGGTTCCCAAGTGGAATATGAGTTGCTGTTCCTGCAACCTTCGGGTGGCACCGTTGTGGCACTGCAGGAGGCCCAGGATGGACATGTCGTCTGAGGAATGGGAGGGGGAGTTGGAAAGTTTCGCGACTGGGAGGTGCAGTTGTTTATTGCGAACCGAGCGTAGATGTTCTGCAAAGCGGTCCCCAAGCCTCCGCTTGGTTTCCCCAATGTAGAGGAGGCCACAACGGGTACAGCGGATGCAGTATACCACATTAGCAGATGTGCAGGTGAACATCTGCTTGATGTGGAAAGTCTTGGGGCCTGGGATGGGGGTGAGGGAGGAGGTGTGGGGCAGATCTAGCACTTCCTGTGGTTGCAGGGAAAAGTGCCGGGTGTGGTGGGGCTGGAGGGGAGTGTGGAACGGACAAGGGAGTCATGGAGAGAGTGGTTCCTCCGGAAAGCAGATAAGGGTGGGGAGGGAAAAATGTCTTTGGTGGTGGGGTCGGATTGCAGGTGGCGGAAGTGTCGGAGGATGATGCGTTGGATCCGGAGGTTGGTGGGGTGGTACGTGAGGACGAGGGGTATTCTGTTTTGGATGTTATTGCGTGGACGGGGTGTGAGGGATGAGTTGCGAGAAATGCGGGAAACACGGTCGAGGGCGTTCTTGACCACTGAGGGGGGGGAGTTGCGGTCCTTGAGAAACGAGGACATCTGAGATGTACGGGAGTGGAATGCCTCATCCTGGGAGCAGACGCAGCGGAGGCGAAGGAATTGGGAATAAGGGATGGCATTTTTGCAAGAAGGTGGGTGGGAAGAGGTGTATTCTAGGTAGCTGTAGGAGTCGGTGGGCTTGAAATGGATATTGGTTTCTAGGTGGTTGCCCGAGATGGAGACAGAGAGGTCCAGGAAGGTGAGAGAGGTGTTCGAGATGTTCCAGGTGAACTTAAGGTTGGGGTGGAAGGTGTTGTTGAAGTGGATGAACTGTTTGAGCTCCTCGTGGGAGCACGAGGCGGCGCCGATACAGTCATCAATGTAACGGAGGAAGAGGTGGGGTTTAGAGCCAGTGTCGGTTCGGAAGAGGGATTGTTCCACGTAACCTACAAAGAGGCAGGCATAGCTTGGGCCCATGCAGGTACCCATGGCCACCCCCTTTGTCTGTAGGAAGTCGGAGGAATTGAAAGAGATGTTGTTGAGGGTGAGGACGAGTTCGGCTAAGCGGATGAGGGTGTCAGTGGAGGGGGACTGGTCAGGCCTGCGGGACTGAAAGAAGCGGAGGGTCTTTAGGCCATCGGTATGGGGAATGCAGGTGTGTAGGGACTGGACGTCCATGGTAAAGATGAGGTGTTGGGGACCAGGGAATTGCACTTTTCCCTGCAACCGCAGGAAGTGCTACACCTGCCCCCACACCACCTCTCTCACCCCCATCCCAGGCCCCAAGAAGACTTTCCACATCAAGCAGATGTTCACCTGCACATCTGCTAATGTGGTATACTGCATCCGCTGTACCCGTTGTGGCCTCCTCTGCATCGGGGAAACCAAGTGGATGCTTGGGGACCGCTTTGCAGAACACCTACGCTCGGTTCGCAATAAACAACTGCACCTCCCAGTCGCGAACCATTTCAACTCCCCCTCCCATTCCTCAGACGACATGTCCATCCTGGGCCTCCTGCAGTGCCACAACAATGCCACCCGAAGGTTGCAGGAACAGCAACTCTCATTCTGCTTGGGAACCCTGCAGCCCAATGGTATCAATGTGGATTTCACAAGCTTCAAAATCTCCCCTCCCGCTACCGCATCCCAAAACCAGCCCAGCTCGTCCCCGCCTCCCTAACCTGTTCTTCCTCCCACCTATCCCCTCCTCCCACCTCAAGCCGCAAACCCATTTCCTACCTACTAACCTCATCCTGCCCCCTTGACCTGTCTGTCCTCCCTGGACTGATCTATCTCCTCCCTACCTCCCCACCTACACTCACCTTTACTGGCTCCATCCCCGCCTCTTTGACCTGTCTGTCTCCTCTCCCCCAATCTTCTCCTCTATCCATCTTCTATGATCCTCCCCCTCTCTCCCTATTTATTTCAGAACCCCCTTCCCCTCCCCCATTTCTGATGAAGGGTCTCGGCCCGAAACATCAGCCTTCCTGCTCCTATGATGCTGCTTGGCCTGCTGTGTTCATCCAGCTCTACACCTTGTTATCTCAGATTTTCCAGCATCTGCAGTTCCTACTATCTCAGATTCAGGAAGTGTCATTGGATTGGAAAATTGGAAATATCTCACCATTATTTAAGAAGGGAGGGAAGGAGACAAAGGTTACTTGTCACTTTAATAGAAATTGTGGATAAGTTGCTGGAGTCTGCCATCAGAGAACAGAGGAGCAGTTTTAACGAAACAATGGTATCTGATTGAATACTAAGTTTACGCCTTCTCAATGTTATGCACTGTGTGCAGTGGAGAGTAAAGTCAGGTGGGTCATAAAACCAGCACTGAACTCCATTCCACCAGTTCCCCGACTGTCAGTTTGGTTTGAAATAGCTTCCAGAGGGACTGAAATCTTTTAAGTATCAGCTGATCGCTGAGATCTACATTTTTACAAAGTGACCATTCCTGCTTTGATCAAAAGCTGTATATCTAATAGTAGCTGACAATGGCCTGCTCGATCAGCATGAATTTGTATTGAATCAGCATACAGGTTGTGAATTCATTCATAGTCTTTAGCTATTTTACTCCAGTGTGCTGACCCACATAGCTTTGGCTAACTTAATTCATGTTAGTTAGAGAATAAAACCGAAGGCACTAATTGGGATCGTATTTGGAACCAAGAGCTAAATTGGTCACTACAAAATCAATGCATGAATGTTTCTAAGATAACAAGGTGTAGAGCTGGATGAACACAGCAGGCCAAGCA